>NC_080800.1:16926064-17233898 GCF_028018385.1 Neofelis nebulosa | reverse complement strand
GTGACTTGACTAATGTATTGCCATTGAGAGAGAAAGAAGTAGATGGATTTGAAAGATTTTTAGGAAGTAAGAATTGACAGAGCTTGTTGATAGATGGGATATGGAGGTGAATGAGAAAACTCCCAAGATTTCTACCTGAGGCAACTGAGAGGATGGCAGAACCATTTACTTGAGACAGGGAACTCCAGGAGAAATGTAGATTTAGGGGTCTATTGAGTTCAGTTATGGACATATTGAGCTTGAGGTGCCTGTGAGACATAATACACTAATTTATTCATTCATTCAACAGTTATTTACTGAATGTGTACTACATGCCAGGCACTATGCTATATTTTGGGAATAGAGCAACGAATATAGTGTAGCTTAAATTCAAGTAGATTATGTCAATATTTGAATGAAGCTAAGGAGAGAATTTAAGGCTAAGATATAGGATTGGGAATCACCAGAGCATGAAATCATCAAGGCAGTCTCTAGAATATAGCAGTATGTGTGGGGTAGGTTGAGGAAAAGCTACCAAAAAAGAAAGGTGAGAAATAGTGGCCAGGGGTAAGAAAGAAATCAGGATAGGGGTGCCTGGGTGGCTCAGTTGGTTAAGTGTTTGACTCTTGGTTTTGGCTCAGGCCATGATCTCTCTGTTCTGTGAGTTCAAGCGCCGAGTCAGGATCTGTGCTAGCAGTGCAGAGCCTACTTGGGATTCTCTCTCCCTTTCTCTCTTCCTGTCACCAACTTGTGCTGTCTATGTCTCTCTCAAAGTAAATAAATAAACTTAAAAAAAATCAGGAGTTGTGGTGTCACAGAAGCCAAGAGATAAGAGTGATTCAAAGACAGACTGGTGAATGTCCCTGACATATCAAAGGAGAAAGTTACTGTCAGTTGTATTTAGTGACAAAGTGGACATTGGTAAGCTATGTGGGAGTAATATTAGAACCATATGAGCACAAATCAATTGCAGTGAGTTTATGAATGAATAGGAAAGGCAATGAAGATGGGCTTTGTGTATAACTTAAAAAAAATTTACTATAAAAAGGAAAAGAAACACCAATAGTATCTGGAAGAGGAATGTGAATAGCCATAGGTAAGCAAACTGCAATGTTGAGGACATAGTCCTTCAGACTGTCAAGTCTGTCCAAGACTTTTGACCCCAAATACAAGGAGTTAGGGCTTAACTACAAAATTAGAGGGGAGAGTCTATACCTATTCACTTCTAACACCAACTGTAAGTTTGGGAGTTTCCCCAAGTCAACCTCAGTTTCAATAACTCACTATAAAGACATAGAACTCACTGAAACCTATTATACTCATGGTTATGGTTTATTATAAGGAAAGTACATAAATTCTAATCAAAGTAAGAGACAGGTAGGGCAGAGTTTGAGAGGATTAAAAATGTGAAGCTTCGGGGCGCCTGGGTGGCGCAGTCAGTTAAGCGTCCGACTTCAGCCAGGTCATGATCTCGCGGTCCGTGAGTTCGAGCCCCGCGTCAGGCTCTGGGCTGATGGCTCGGAGCCTGGAGTCTGTTTCCGATTCTGTGTCTCCCTCTCTCTCTGCCCCTCCCCCGTTCATGCTCTGTCTCTCTCTGTCCCAAAAATAAATAAAAAACATTGAAAAAAAAATTAAAAAAAATGTGAAGCTTCCATTGTATTCAGGATACATTACCCTCCCAGTATTGATGTGTGAAAATACATACATAGTATTGCCAACCTGAAAAGCTCACCCATGCTGTAGTGTTCAGAGTGTTTACTAGAACTTTATTTATGTAGATACAATTGATTGGATGGTTTTCCATGTAATTGAACTCTGTCTTCAGCTCCCCCTTCCTTGGAGATTGGGCTGAAATCACATGGTCCTAGGGACCCACCTTGAATAGCATAGATACTCTTATCCCTTGGGAAATTCCAAGGGTTCAAAGGTTACCCATGAGGAGCCAAGGATAAAGGCCATAATCCTCTTTGAAAAGGCCAAATTCTTTACTATACAATGAAGTTGAGGGCGAATTTTACTTATTTAGTCTTGTTTGGATAAGATAGATAAGATGAGATGAGATGAGATGAGATGAGATGAGATGAGATGAGATGAGAGTTAAGATAGCAAGATTCTTGAGAAGGTAGGGTAGGAAGGGATGGGTCCAGACAACAGGAGAACAAAGGCATTAGCCTCTTCCAACATAAAAAGAAGGAAAAATGAAAGGATGAGAACTGATTTGATGATAGGACACATAAGAAAGTCTTCACTAATGGTCTCTAATTTCTCTATGAAGTAGGAAACAAAATCATTTGCTGAGAATGATGGCCCAGGAGAGACTCAGGAGTCTGAGCAGTATGGACAATGTTGGAAATAATGGCCATGGACCAGGGATGCCTGACCTAAGGATCTATTTGATATTTTATTTATGTATTTATGTATTCATTTCCAGTATATTTAATGTACAGTGTTATATTAGTTTCAGGTGTACAATACAGTGATTCAACAATGCTATACATTACTCAGTACTCATCATGACAAGTATGCCTTTAATCCCCTTCACCTATTTGAACCATCCACCACCCACCATCAGTTTGTTCTCTACACACAAGAATTTGTTTTTTTGTTCGTCTCTTTTTTCTATGTTTGTCTGTTTTGTTTCTTAAATTCCACATATGAGTGAAATGATCTGATATTTGTCTTTCTGTGACTTTTTTCACTTAGCATTATACCCTCTAGATCCATCTACTTTGTTGCAAATGGCAAGATTTAATTCTTTTTTATGATTGATTCATATTCCATTGCATGTATATAACACATCTTTATCTATCCATCTATCAATGGACACTTGGGTTGCTTCCATATGTTGGCTATTGTAAATAATACTGTAAGATACATAGGGATGCATATATCTTTTTGAATTAGTGTTTTCTTATTCATTGGGTAAATACCCAGTAGCTGAATTACTGGATCCTATGGTAATTCTATTTTTAAATTTTTGAGGAGCCTCCATACTGTTTTCCACAGTGGCTACACCAGTTTTCTTTCCTACCAACAGTGCACAAGGATTCTCTTTCCTCCACATACTCACCTACACTTGTTTCTTGTGTTTTTGAGTTTAACCATTGTGACAGGTGTAAGGTAATATCTCACTGTAGTTTTGATTTGTGTTTCCCTGATGATGAATGATGTTGAGCATCTTTTTATGTGTCTGTTTGCCGTGTGTATGTCTTCTTTTAAGAGAAGCCTGTTCATATCTTCTGCCCATTTTTAAATTGGTTTATTTTGGGTTTTTTTGGAGTTGTACAAGTTCTTTGTGAGTATTGGATACTACCCCTTTATTGGATATGTCATTTGCAAATATCTTCTCCCATTTTGTGGGTTGTCTTTTTGTTTTGTTGATGGTTTCCTTCACTATGCAAAATCTTTTTATTTTGGTAGAGTCCCAATAGTTTAATTTTGCATTTATTTCTCTTCATATTTTAATGTTGAAAACCAGAAATTAAGAGCCGTGCCAATCTACATGCTTTCGTGGTAAGTTCAATGATGATGCAGTTCAGGCTTAGAGGATTTTGGGGAGAGATTCAGAAATGAAATACTACAGTGTTCCCAATTATAGGACAAGAAGAATGAAGTTTCTAGTAAAGCAAGGAGGTGATAAATTAGAGGCTACTGGGTGCCTCCAAAGGATACAGCTAAATGATTTGGAAGGAAGGGTTGCAACTAGAGCAGCAAAGGAAGAGCAAGACAAATATACCTAAGGAAGTATAAATGAGAATTAAAGGGTAGAGAGATTTGCATCTGGGTGATAAAGTGGACCATATGAGAAGCATGGTGGACTCCACAGTTCTTGGTATTGAAAATGGAACACTTGGGCTTGGTTAATGACATTTATTAGGACTCTCCCTTAACAATGCTCTTTGGGAAGTTATAGGTATCAGTCTTCAGATGGAAGTTCAGCTGTCTCTAGCTTATGGCGCTGGGGCTGAGGAAGTGGGAAGAGGGAAAAGGAGTCCATGATGGCAGCTTTTATACCTAACTTCAATGCATTGGTGTTAGTCACTGTTGTGTTTTAAGTTGTGAATCAGAAATGCCTCTCTAATAATAAAATAAAATTAAGAATCTAGAGGAAAGGAAATTGAGCTTGGTGCCATCAATTTGAGTTAGAAACTGGGGGAAAAGGAGGAATGAACATTTGGTGAGTACTTTTGCAGCAGATGCTATCCACAAACTACTCATTCTCACTGAACCTTACATATCAATGTGCTCTAGACAACTTACACCTGCCAGTATTTTTATTTCTGCCTGAGGGCTTTCTCCAGAGCACCACTCTACTTTTTCACAGCAAGCCATAAGTGCTGGGGAATTCTCAATTCCAGGAGCAGCTCTCAACCAATAACTGACAGAAGTGGGTGCATAAATATCCCAGCCTCCTTGATTCCTGAGTAGGGTTATCTGAAGCATGTGTTTTATACCACTTCCTAGAACTTCCCCAGTGTGATTTAGTCACCCCCTCTGGTATGTGTCTTAAAAATCATGCTCTTTATTGGCCACCTTTTCTTCCTTCATGCCCCTACTTCCCTGGCTATATTCCCTGTACTTCCCCAAAAAACCACATGCACTGGAATACTTTAATTTGGGTCTGCTTTTCATGGACCCCAAGCCAAGTCAACCTATGAGCCTGTTGCTTTGCCTATATTATCTAATCTAATATTAACAGTTGTGAGCAATAGATATTGCTTAGTCAGTTTGAGCTTCTATAACAAAATATCACAGACTGGATGACTTATAAACAGTAGAATTTTTTTCTCATAGTTCTAGAGGTCAGAAGTGTCAGCATAGTCAGATTCTAGTGAAGGCCCTCTTTTGAATTGCAGACTGTCAATTTCTTGCTATGTCCTCACATGGTGGAAGAGTCTAGTGAGCTTTGTGGGGGTCTCTTTTATAAGAGTACTAATTCTATTCATGAGAGCTCTGCCCTCACGAGTTAAATAATTCCCAAAGGCCCTCCCTCCAAATAGCATTACCTTGGGGGTTAGGATTTCAACATATGAATTTTGGGGGATACAAACATTCAGTCCATAGCAGGTATGATTATCCTCATTTTAGAGATGAATAAATTAAGGCTTGATATGCTAAGGTAATTTAGCCCAGGTTAAAGATATAAATGGCAGAGCTGGGATTTGAACCCAGGTCTTATCAGATTTAATCCATAGGGAAAGGAGGTCACTATGCTAAGTGAAATAATTCAGTCAGAGAAAGACAAATACCATATGATTTCACTCATATGTGGAATTTAAGATACAAAACAGATGAACATAAGCAGAGGGAAACAAAAATAAGATCAAAACAGAGAGGGAGACAAACCATAAGAGACTCTTAAATACAGAGAACAAACTGAGGGTTGTTGGAGGGGTGTTCGGTGGAAGATGAGCTAAGGGGCATTAAGGAGGGCACTTGTTGGGATGAGTACTGCATGTTATAAGTAAGTGATGAATCACTAAATTCTATTCCTGAAATCATTATTACACTATATGTTAACTAACTTGGATGTAAATTTAAAAAATAATTTAAAGCTCAGGAAAACTCTTTATTGCTTGTTTCCTCTATTTAGAAATGGATATTGTTACATTACTTTTATTTGGGGGGCAATTATTTCTATTTTGTTTCCCTACTTTTTAGTAAACTTCTCTTTGAAAGTATTAGTCTGCCTCTTCTATGCTGAAGTGGAGGAAGAATAAATATTTTCATTTTATTTCAGTTGTAGGGAGAATTAAGTGCTCAGCCACGAATGTGACTGCCCCACTCAGCCCAGCCATCATTATTCTGAAGCTCATTATTGTGCCGACCTTGTAAGGTTTGGTTTTATTAAGGAATGCCATTCATTATTGAGGACATATAGCAAAAATAGATTCTGAGGAGTTAAATATAGAAAGTTTAGGTCATCATCTGGATGTCAGAATCATAAAGAAAGTGACAATGATAAACTGTCAGAACAGGAAGAAATCTCAAATACCACCCTGTTCACTTGATTTTACCGATGAAAGACCTGAGACCCAGAGGTTAAGTAATGTTCCCGAGGTCACACTAAAGCAGTGCAGAATAAAGACAGAGTCAAATCACGTGATTAAAGTTCTTTTTCTATCCATAACTTCACAGTAGCCCAAATTTCTCAATTTGGGCTACTCAAGTAGGAGTTTTCTCAAATTCCTACTGTAACTCCTTGAGTCCATAATTCTTTTAATGTTTCTAATTGTCACGAGGGCCACTTAAATACTGGTCTCTTCTTTTGCTCTGTTGCTAGATTCAAAACTGGGAAACTTCTAAGAAAAAAAGGTATAAGATAGGTAATATTTCTCACATACCTTTTCTGTGTTTTCCTTATTTCATCCTTTTCATTTCTTACCCTCAAAGATGTGTTTTCCATTGTTGGTTGAAGGGTTTATGTCTAAAGGAATCTATATCAGTTATGTATTATGGCAATTTTAGAACATGGTTAAGACCTTCTTCTAGCTTGCAAACTGCTGACTTCTTGACATGTTCTAACCTGGTGGAAGGGGCTAGGGAATTCTGTGGGGTGTTTTTTTAAATAAGAGCACTGATTCCATTCATGAGAGCTCCAACTAATATTGAAGCTTTTTGATACTTCTCAAGAAGCAAAGTCTAAATCCCCTATCATTGAATATAGGCTCTGGGAATGCTTGATAGCTTGGGCCAATTTCTGGATTAGGCGTTAAAAACTCACAGCTTTTACTTTCTGTTTCTTGAGATGCTCATTCTTGGAATGTAGCCACCATGTGTGAGGAAGCTGGCAGACCTAAGGAGAGGTACATGTGAAAGACCCTAATGAGCTGCAGCTGGCAGCCAGTACTAACTTGCCAGTCATGTGAGTAAGTCTCTTGGAAGTGGGTGTTCCAGCCCCATTCAAGCTGCTCCATATGGAGGAGAGATGAGTCTTCCCTGCAGAGCTCTGCCCAAATTGCTAATCTATGAGCAAATAAATGGTTGTTGCTGTTGCAAGCCACTAAATTTTGTTTTGTCTTATAGTAATAGTGGGGATTACAAAGTAAAAGATAACTAGAACAAGTACTTCCATAAAAATGCTATGTAACAGTGGTGCCTGCATGGCTCAGTCTGTTAAGTGTCCAGCCAGCTCAGGTCATGATCTCATGGCTCATGGGTTTGAGCCCTGCATCAGGCTTTGGCTGACAGCTCAGAGCCTGGAGCCGGCTTCAGATTCTGGGTCTCCCTCTCTCTCTGACCCTCCCCTGGGAAGAGATGCTCTGTCTCTATCTCTCTAAAAAATAAATAAACATTAAAAAACAATTTTTTAAAATGCTTTGCAACAGACCACCCAAAAACTCATGGGCCTCAAACAGCATTCCTTTGTTTTTACAAATCTTTGGGTCACCTAGATCAGCTCCACTTCATGTTCACTCTTTTTGGGGACCAATCTGAGCGGTTCTACCCCCCCCCCAACAAGCTATTTTCATGGGATGGAAGAATTATAAGAGGACAAGTAAGAGATTCAAGGTCACTCAAGGTTGAGGCTCAGAACTGGCCACTGTGGTTTCTGCCAACATGCCATTGGCCAAAGCAAGTCACTTAAGTCAAGCAGTGAGGAAATACACTTTGTCCCTATAATCAGAGGAACTCCAAAGGCACAAAGCAAAGATGTGATACAAGGAGTGAGTAATTGGGACTAATTGTTCAATCTCCCACAGCATGTAAGTAGAACTGAACAACTTTGGAATGGCCTGAAAATATCTCAACTTTAAAGCATAAATAGATTCTCTGAAATCTACTCTTAGGATGTTTTGCTGATTTTAGAAAATTTAAGAATAAAATAAAAATTAACTCAAGAAAGGGAGAAAAGGGGCTCAAATGCACATTGTTTTAACCTTGAGTGGGCTGAGAAAAATACTTAATAAGAATTAGCTACTGAAAAAACATGATTGTCTTTTTTCCTGCCTATACTGCTCTCTATGATATATTCTGGAGATTAATACCTTTGCTTTTACAAAGTAGATTCTTTCAGAGTGTTTATTGTATTCCCAGTAAAATCATGAATTTCCCATGAGGATAAAAATACTATCTTTAGGGAGCAGTAGGAAGATATAGCATTCTTCATTGCCTCTCCATAGATATTGAAGATTAAATTGGGAAGCTAGTTTATAGTATGTGAATGTTCCTTTTTAGAGAATATGATTTGTGGTAATATCAGAAGATAATAAAGACTACCGATGGATCTGTGGTAGATTTGTACTGTCAACTTAGCTAACCTGCAACTACATATCCTAGAATTACCTTCTCTGCATAGTTTTTGGTTAACATGGGCCACAGGAGACATTTTGGGTAAGATCTGAGTGGTGGAAGTGAATCAAAATCCATATTCTTTTTTTATACCTGGAAGGACTGTGCAGGATTACTGATGCTGTTGTAATTCCCACATGCTGTTGGTGATGTGCTAGCTCACCCTGTTGGTATGGGGCAGCAGCTGGACCCACAGCTGCTCTAATTCCTGCCAGACCCTCTACAGCTTCTCCAACTCCTATGCCAATACATGAGCCTTCTGAGGTGGCAATCAGTTCTGTAGAGCTCCAACTATATCTTCAGCTTCTCTGACTACTGTGTCAAATCCATGTTTAGCTTTGTAATGAAGGGTGCCAGGTTCTCCATTGTCACTGCACCACTGAACTGGAGCCTTGGGGGCACTTAGACTCATACAAGTTCTAGCTTGTCCTTGAATCCATCTTTTCTCTCCAACTGCCTATCCTGCTGACTTCAGATCCAGGGCCTGGTGCAGAAGCAACAGCCACACAAAAACTATTTAATCCACTCCTTTGATTGTATGAGGTCAAATTCCTATAATAAATCTTTTCTTTTTATGTAATTGCTTAAGGTTTTGCTTCTCTGATCAAATCCCAAAATATTCAAGGACCTTATGTAAAACTCAACATGATTTATCTTTTATAATATTTTTTCCAAATACCCAAATACTTTAGTGTATGGTAAATACTTACTAGATGCCAGGCACTGTGGTAGGCCCTGAGGGAAACAAGATGAATAAGGAAGATGATTCCTATACCAGGAAGCTCAGTCTGGGCCCTGTATATATTGCTAAATTGTGTAAAAGAACTAATAAACACATTTCAATATAAGGATTGTTATATTTAAAGAATGTCATTATTCAACTCCTAGAACAAATCTGGGGGCTCCAGTGATTTGTCTGTAACCTGTGACATGTGTCTGGCTACAGTAGAGTCACCTGATGACATATGTGTATAACACTAGGGGTTAGGGTAACATGGCCATTATCTGCTATGACATACTAGTGACATGTTGCAGTCTTAAGTGGCCTGGAAATGGTGAAACAAATTTTTCCCAAGTCTAGAGCATAATAATAGAAACTATATGAAAGTAGTATTGCTAATAAAATAGTCTAGGTTGAGAGGTCAGAAATCCAGTTTTCTCACTGAGCAAAGAAAACAATTCTAGGTATTAAGGGTCTCATGGCAGAGAGATGAGGGGCTGTGCATGCTTCAGGCTATGGTGAAGTTTAGCACCAAACTTAGTGCCCCTGGAAGGAGACAGATACCACATAACTTACCCTAGCAGGACATGAGGAAACTGCAATAATACTATTTGCTGTAGCAGTGTTTTTTAAATACATTATGTCCCATCCATGCCATGTCATACTGTGGAGCCATAAAAAAAAGAATGAGGTATGTGTATATGGACTAATGATGGAAAAAGCTCTTAAGCCAGTCAAAGAAGGAGCCAACTGTGGATAGCATTCTACCATTCGGGTTTATAAAGACATAAAAATAGCGTCACCTGGGTGGCTCACAGTTCATTAAGCATCTGACTTCAGCTCAGGTCATGATCTCACAGTCCATGAGTTCAAGCCCCACATCAGGCTTTCTGGTGTCGGCACAGAACCCGCTTTGGCTCTTCTGTACCCGTCCTTCCCCCCTCTCAAAAATAAATACACATTTAAAAAAAGAAATAAAAATAGCCTGTATACATAGTTGCTTGTATAAGTATTGAATATCTTTAGAAGGATTCAGAAAACCTAATAACATTAGTTGCATCTAAAGGGGAGAACAGGTAGGCTGCGGGACAAGAGTAAGAGAGAAACTTTTAACCAAATACTCTTGTACCATTTTCATTTCGTGCCATGTGAAATTTAGTAACCATCCAATAAATAAATAAATACATACATAAATGCATAAATCAAGCAAAATGTAAAACTTAGAGGGAAAATGACCAGGTGAACATAAAGGGCATTTGGAAGGTAACTCACCCTTCTTGGGAGCCGCATAGAGAGAACTGGTACTGGGGAGGGTGAGAATATATCCACTGGCCCTGCTACTTACTACAGCATTTGTCCAAGTGCCATGTGCAAGGAAATTAGGGCTTGAGAAAGACCTTGCAAACAATATGGCATTGATACAGTCTGGAGTGAGGAGGTCAGGGGTAATTATCTACAGTAAAGACCATTACAAAGGACATAGCTACTTATTTGGTAGAGCTAATGGCTCCTCTTAACAATGGACAAGTTCCCCAACTTCATAAGGAAACTGGAACCTTGGGAGGTCTTTTTCAAGGACTACCCCATTCATCTACCTCCTAAACTATCAGAAACAAACAAAACAAAACAAAACAAAACAAAACAAAACCAAGAATCCAAACATTCTGGAGAGAGGCTAAGGGGTAAGTGCTGAACTAAAAACTCCTGCCTGCTAAGAGCAAAGAACAGAGCTATTTGTTAACCACCTCAGGAGCACACTCAGTTAGCAGAACATAGCCTTGTATGACAGAGCCTCAGGGCTTAAAAACATTATTGAAGGAGGGAATCCTGTTAGAACCTTCTGGGGACTGGTTCAGACACTCCCACGTCACAGTGCATTCCTCAGAGAGTTCAGTTCCCATCTCTTTTAGGAGAAATCAGCTTCTCCATTTGTTTTCTCAATCACAGGTATTTCCACTTTCATATCTGTCAAGTCAGCAACACAGAAATTCCAAAGGCAGGTGCCTTTTCATCTGGAAGAGAGAGAGGCAGCCAACATCCTCAGTCTCCCTTCATAAAACCCCCTAGGCCCCAGAGTCTAGAAAGTACATATATTTTAGCTGAAAATTCTCAGCTCACTCCTGTCAGGATTGCAGTCTTGGTGTTTGTCATTATGCATACTTGAAAGGTTCATAAGGAAAGGGGAGATGAAAGGATTTAGGACCCTCAGGCACATCAGAAGTTATCCCACCTCAATTAGCTTTTCCTACACCCTGTCACCAGGTTTAAGGGGAACATGAAAGGAAACTGCAACTGCAGGATGCCCCTTTGCCCATCCCCCTTGCTGTCCAACCTACTTTTTATCTCTTGCCCTAAAAAATAAATAGGACAGTGTGAGGCTAGAGGGAGAAAAGAGTGGCTGGGTCACAAACCTCATTTTCCACCTCCACTCTGTTGCTCTCCTGTTTTAAGACCATCTTTACCTGAACATTACTCCCCTGCATTCATAATCTTTCTTTTAAGAGATCCAGAGTTTATGTTCCCAAGTCAGAATAAAATACCGAGGGCAGACAATGCTCTGTAATGCAAAACACATCAACCTTCTTTTCAGACCATGGCTTTATATAATTATAATATGTTTGAGCTTAAGGAGAACTTAGACATTATCTTTTTTCAAATCTCTCATTTGCAGGCAACTGAAACCCAGAAAAGTTAACTGGCCTGTCCAAGCTAGTTGCTGACCCAGTACCAGGAGGGAGCTTGTCTGACTCCTGTCCAGGATGTTTATCAATAGACTTCAAGGTAAGAATTACATTTTTTATTCTTTTTTGTGCTGCATTCCTTATGCTGAGTTTTGAGCATGTTATAATAACACTCCATACTGAGAAGTCAGTTATATAATTGTATCAACTGTCCATAGCACAGTTAAGTTTCAGAAAGCAATTCAAAAGGATCAAACTCCAAAAACTGTCTTTGAGTCTATATACTGTTTATTCACTTCATATATAGGAAAGCTCCTCAAGCCTTCATTCAAAGTCTATGTACTCTAACTTGGCACACAGTCCTAATGAGTTTGGTATTTGGTTTTTTTATTCACTTATTCAGTAAACATCCATTGAACCCCAGGCACTGTTCTTGGAGGGTAAGGATTCAAAGATACGTAAGGCACCGCCTTGGAGCTCACATTCTAGAAATGTAAGCATACAATTCCAAGACAATGTGCTTGTATGGAGGTTGGTGCAGGTGCTATGAGGCCAGGCAGTCTAGCCTGGGAGAGTCAGTAGACCTTACAAAGCAGGTGAAGTCTGCACTGGGACTGGTCAGGGAAGTAGGTGTTTATTTGTTAAGACAAGGAAAGAAGGATATTCTAGGCAAAAGGAACCACATGGAAAAGGTAATGGACAGGGCAGAATGTCATGTCTTCCAGAAAGTGCATATTTTCTATGACTGGAGCATAGGGTAAGTTTAAGGAGAAGTAGGCTTAATACCACTCCCAGGAGTTTTTTATAGCCAAGTAACCAAGTTCTGACCAGTGGCTGTAAATGAAAGTGGTATGTAAAACTTCTAGGCTGAATCCTTAATGGAATCAATTCAGCCCTGAAGTACTCTCATTTACATGCAAGAAAAATAAACTTCTGTTTTATCTAAGCCTCCATTCCTTTGGGTTGCTGTCACTCATAGCCACAATAAATTTTAATACAGATAATCAAGCAGATGGTGGTAGTATGGATTGAGAAAGTAAATGAAAGGAATAACAAATTTGGGAGAGGGGAAGACTATAAATTTGGATAGGTTGATGTTGAATTGAATATAGATAGAGATATAAAGCCAACAGTCATCTCTACAATCTGGAACTAGGAAGAGATTTGGGATGGAGACCCAAACTTGAGAATGGCCAGTATGGAGGTAGCAGAAAAGCCATGGGTACAATTTTGAGTGAAAAGTGAATGACCAAGAAAATAGACACAACTAGAGATTAGAGAAGTCAATGTAGTAAAAAGGAAGAGTGTGTGTTCTCTGGACACAGAAGCAAAGCCAGAGTTATAGGCAATGTGCTTACGCCAAGCTGGAACAGCTTGCATGCATTTAGTGGACTACACTGATTGCACAAGGCCAGAATGGAACACAGGGCAGAGGCCAATGGTCACTATACAAGCTTCCATGCTGTTGATGTAAGAACATTTAAAGGTGTGGTCTGAGTACTTAGAAGAGCACAGTAACTAGCATATTATCTGACCTACAAGGAAACAAGGAACAACCAAGATATGAAGGTACAGTATTAAGAGACCCTACATCATGAGTAGTTTTATGATAGACTTCAAGGTAAGTAGTTTTATGATAGACAGTAACATGACCCCTAGCATGGTAGCTATCTATCCTCTGCTTTGTTATAAATATCTTTGTGAGGAAGGCAGATACCTGCTAGAAGGCCAGTGTATCTCTGCAGAGTAGGGCAGACCCCTTTAGAAGCAATAGTTAACAATGTTTTTATTCTCTTCAGAGTTTTATTTGGCTTAGTAACTGGCCTTGTCCTGTGAGAGGGGAAAAAAGAGGAGAATAAGAGAAGGTTGGAGGGAAGGAGAAAGAGCAAGAGTGAGCAAACACTTACTTGGAACACTAAGTAGTCGTATAGTTATTGTAGTATACATAGAATTCCTGTCATCTAGAATGTTTTGTCCTTGTTACCAAATTGTTTCCATTCTTTCAAGATCCATCTCACATTTTGTCATCTCCACACAGACTTCTCAAGTCATCCTGTCCCATATTGATGTCACATTCATAAAAATTCAAACAGCACTTCTACCTCATTAGTACTAAACAAGCAATCATTTAATTATGTACCTATTTTGAATTGTATTCTATGTGAAATCTTGTCTTTCTGAATAAATTACATACTTCTTGAGAAGGATTACATTGTACATGGCATCTATATCCTTTACATGTTGCATTTATAGTAAGTATAGAGATACTGGATGATGAAATGGAACCAAAGGAGCATATGAGTTGTGTAAAATGTCATGTCACACTTTGCTAGGAACAGAATCTCATGGTGGTTCTTTAAAGCAGGAGTAGGTACACATCATGCTCCTTGTTCTTCTTGTTTAATGTATATGTTAGAAAATATTTAAATAATCATGCAGAAGTGTATGAGTCCTCACCCCAGAGCAACATGAGGGGACAGTTGCTTATCCACTGGATAGTTTACAGTGTTGACCTTTTGGCTTCTAGAACTTTTTAATGTTTTTGGTGAAGTAATTTGTCTCAATTAGTTGAAACAGTTTAAAAGTTTATTTCATTTTTTAAAGCCAGAAGTGGGGAAAGGGCTCAGATTTCCTTGTAATAACTATTAGACATAATTTGAATCCTCCCACGCAGAATGGAGCTGAGACTTGGTGTCTGAAAATTTCTATGTAAATCCTGAAGCTCCTAGCAGTTACTCTGACCAAAGCAATGAGGATTATGGCCAAGGTGCACTGACTTCTCAGGCCCTGCCACAATGAAGGTAGAGATGCACCATCAGTCCTCTCTTACTAATAAGTCATTGACCAAACAGTAGGCTCTGTTTAACTGTAGAGATAGACCAGGTTTTTAGGTAGAGTATATACAAAGACAAAAGCCCAACCCTAATGATTTCAGAATGGAGTATAGAAAAAATAGAATTCCAATAATACAAACAACAAAAACAAAAATGAGTTCCAGATTCAATAACTATTAATCTTAGGTTTGGGAACAAGAACCACCTGATCTTACAGAGGTGTAAACAGTTGGAAATAACAATAGCTGCTTTTATTGAGCTGAAGTGCCAGGTACTATGCATTGCTCTTTAAGTAAATTATCTGTAATCTGCAACAATCCTACAGAAGTATTATTATCTCCATTGTATGGTTTTAAAAACACAGTCAAAAGGATGCTAAGTAAACTGCTTAAGGTTGCAATGCTATTAAAGGGAGAGAACTGGGATAGAAGCCCGTATCCATCTGAAGCTAAATCTCATGTTTTATCCATATCCCTATATGTCTGCTGAATTTCTGTACAATGATTTAGCTTACAAAGAACTTCCATGTATATTATTTCATCTGATCATTATGTATGACAGGTTATTGTTATATCCACTTTGCAAATAAGGAAAAATGAGAGTAAGTCACTGAATATGGTTAAGCCTTAGTTTCTTCTGCTGTAAAATGGGATAATAATGCACACTTTGGGTTGTTACTGGGGACTAGACATGTTTACAATGTCTAATTACTAGTCCATAGTCATTGCACAATAAATACTAGCTCTCTTATTGTTATTATCATTGGCAAAGTTATGAATTTCCCAAATCACCCAGCTTAAAGATGACACATCCAGGACTCATGTGCAAATTTTCAGATCCTATCCCAGTGATTCATCTATGGATCTATGGCTGAGTCCAACAAAGCCTTGGGAGGATATCTCTCCATGTCTACATTTATGCCAGACAAGCAGCACAAGGTGTAGGCAGGAACCAGTCATCTAAAAATCCTTACTCTGCGATTATTTCTTGACCTTGGCTACACATTAGAATCATCTGAGAGTTTTTTAGAAATCCTGATGCCCTTGCCACACCCTAGACCAATGACATCAGAGTCATTGATGGTAGGACTCAGGCATTAGTAATTTTTGCAGTTCCCCAATATGCAGCTAGGGTTGAGAACCATCAACCTAGAGAAAACCATGGCCAAAGATTTGTTCATCATGAGATGTTCCTGACTCCCAATGGCCTTGTCATCCACATGCAGCCTCACATTATAACATCTTAGCTACACATTATGCTCTGAATGTGGAAAATACTTTCTTCTTTACAAGGCCATCAGAATACAAAGAAACAGTCCAAGCAAAGACCATCCCCGTTTTCCTGATGAGAAATCTCATACCTACAGACATAATTTGGATTATCCAAGACTGTAATATAGACAAGTAAAGTTTTGCTCTTGGGGAAAAACCCACAAACCAGCCAAGGCTCCTTTATTTCAGGCCTAAAGAAAATGAAATCAGAAGTATTTTTTACAATGGAGAGTGAAAATACACAGGCCTGGAGGGAATAATAGAGGAAAGTCAGTATGAATTTAGCATCAGTTTAGAAAGGCTAATGACTTGTTTGCTGATTCTAACTATCCTTGACTGTCCATTAACCCAGTTTTTAGACTATGTATTTTCTAAAGATAAGAACCATGTCTGTTTCTCATCAGACACTGGATTTGCAAAACAAAACAAAATAAAACAAACACCCCTCCCCCAAAATTGGATCAAAAGTGGTATTGGGTGAGGCTACTAAAATATGACACATTTCATGAGCATGGGACAACCATCCCAATCACTGTGTAAAATATTCCCAGTTCCCAATTATGAGAGACTTTTAGGGAAGGCCTGTACTCTTATTGCCTGTCTTTTCCCAAACCACAGTAATTTCAGTTGTATCTTTCTCCACCTAATTCTTTGATGGCTATTGGCACCTTTTTCTCTTAGATTGGAAGCTATTGAATCTAAAGTATAGGCCTTTGTCAATTGACGTCAAATTGTTTTATAGTTATTTGAGAGTCATGCTGTTCATTTAATTTTTAAATGTCCTGAAATATCAGGTGTGTAATTTGCAGTGGAAATGTAACAATAGACCGTTGTTTTCTTCTTTTTTTTTTTTTAATTTATTTTTGGGACAGAGAGAGAGCATGAACGGGGGAGGGGCAGAGAGAGAGGGAGACACAGAATCGGAAACAGGCTCCAGGCTCCGAGCCATCAGCCCAGAGCCTGGCGGGGCTCGAACTCACGGACCGCGAGATCGTGACCTGGCTGAAGTCGGACGCTTAACCGACTGGGCCACCCAGGCGCCCCTAGACCGTTGTTTTCTAATGGTATTTCAACAGGGATGAAACTAGAAGGATAATTCTGGCTCTCTAAGTCATTAAGAATATAGAACATTCTGGTTCCAAAAAGGTTCCTAACAAGGAGAATTATGTAGCAAAGAAGTAAAGAAAAAATACAGGTATTCAGTTATCATAACTACTTACTCCACAGAAAGATGCAAGTTATAGATTTTGGTGAAGAATGTATTTTTTTGATTTAGATAAATAAATCATGATCTTGTTCAGTTGTGTTTAAGAAGAGATTTTTCCCTATTGAAGAAAACAAAATATGTTTGGTTTGTAGTTTACTGGAAAAACCTATCCAGATCATTTATTGAAAATAAGCATATAAAATTTACCAGTATCCAAACAAGGCAAAACTCTGCTTTTATTTTTTAAAATTACTGGGGATGGGGATATATTTATGTGTATGGAGGGAGGGTGTCATATTTACTAGAAGGAAAATGTAATCTTAAGACAGAACAAGAAATAAACTGAAACCTTTACAGTACACATAAGTCATGTTTGGCCCAGGACAACTGACAATTTATAAAGTTAACCTATAAATCTTTTCATTCTTAGAATCCCTTCAAAGTTTAAACTGGTTGTATATAACCATCCAAAACCAGTAGTTTTTTTTTCTTTTTGTTGTGATTTTCTACCTTCATTCATTAATGATGACAACAAACAAAACAATAAAGAAAATTAAATGCATGATTCTGGATGCATTTATTTTTACAGTGTAAAGATATCTGAAATCAATGCCTGAAGGAAGGAAATTCATTTGTCTAACGTAATGTGTGGGAAGTGTCTCCACTCTACATCTGTTTGTTCTTCAACAAGACACTCTTAGTCCTATTTAGAGAGCTATGGTCACATCCATTAAATAAGACCAGTTATAAATATCAAGCAACCCCTTCTCCCTCTTCACCTGCTTCATTCCCCATTATTTAAGAGCAAATGTCACAGGACAGCTTGTGGTTAAAATGCATGTGAGACTGTACCATAATCCATGAGAACATAAAGGTCTAGCTTTATGAGTTATATACCTGTTTGATATCATTTGGCTGAAAAAATCCATCCTTTTAGCTATATTTCTTCAGTCTTTCAAGGTAGCTCATTAAGTGGAAAATGCTTCTTAGATCTTTAGTTAAGATCCCAGCTACCACAATTCTCACCCCAAAAGGCCTTGAGGCAGTTCCTACTCATGTACCAGGAACATGAGCTCCACAGAGTGAGGGTTCTTTTCTGAAGATGGGACATCAAATGCTCCTGGAAGAATGAGGAGGAGTTCTTCACTGAGAAAATCATCTGTGTTGACAAGAATTGTAGATTTGTTCAGTGTCAACTTAGCTAGGCTGGAACTACATCTCTCCAGAATTTCCTTCCCTGTGTGGTTCTGCATTAGGGTGGGCCACAAGAGACATTTTATATCAGATTAGGAAAATACAAATGAAGCAGACCCATCTTCTTATCCTGAAAGATCAGTATAGTGTGCAAGGTGTTGTTGCAGGTCACACAGGTTCTCTCTCTCTCTTTTTAATGTTTCATGATTTTTGAGAGAGAGAGAGTGGAGGAGGAGCAGAGAGAGAGGGAGACAGAGGATCCAAAGTGGGTTCTGCACTGAAAGCAGAGATCCTGATGTGGGCTTGAACTCATGAACTATGAGATCATTACCTGAGCCTAAGTTGGATGCTTAACCAACTGAGCCACCCAGCCACTCCCACACAGGTTCTCTCTTATCTGCCTCACCCTGTTGATGTGAGGCAGTAGCTGAGCTCACAGATTCTCTAGCTCCTGACTTGTATGGCTTTTCCAACTCCTGGGACAGTTGAGTATTTAGCTTTGAGATTTAGCTTGAGATGGGAGTAAGCAACCCACCCCCATCATCAAAGATGGAGGCTTAAAGGTCATGGTGAGAGACCAACATGGTTCCAGTTCATCTGTGTAGGTTTCATCTCAGCCTTACAGGTTCTAATTTATCTTTGTTTCTCCTACTTCACGTTTGTCTTCCCTTCTTGAATGTTGGCCCTGGGAGTTTGCACTCCAGCATGAGAGTCAAAAGCAACAGCTTCACATGGGCTGTTTAACAGCTTCCATAAGTCCATAGGGTAAAATTCCTATAATAAATCCCTTAATATTGCTATCCATAGATATAGATATTAATACATAAATGTAGCTATATATAGAGATATTAATAGGAAAAGAGTGATAAAGATGGAGAAAGGGATAGATATTGCCTACTGATTAGGCTTTCCATATCAAAACCTGACAGATACTAGAAGCCTGGGTTCTGTAAGAACTTGGAGGAGCACCTCAAGGGAAAGGAACTTAACTGATAGTAACTAAGGGAAGCAGCCTAGACCTGATAGTCATTTCTTTTGCTAGTGTCTCAAGGTCTGGCTCCATTGCTGACTCCTATCCTTTGTTCAAAGACTTATGTTTTTAGTCTGCCCTCACCCCTGCACTTGATGACATCTCAGCCTTCCCTATTGACTATTGCTGCCTTGATTCCTATTTGTGGCCATTTTTCCATGACCTTATTCTTGTATCTTCCCTCTGCGTGTGTGAATGCATCTATCACTGAAGTCTTCCTGCATCACTTGGCCTATGATGCTGCATTCGTGGCCACATCTCCTGCCCCTATTATCCCCTAGTCATTGTCTTCCACTACCTCTGGAAAGCAATACATTAACCCTCTAATACGCTGCTTTCTATGCTAAGAAGAATATCACACAGAAAGCTTAAAGTGGGAACTGGTAGAATGAGTAGTGGGGGGTTCAGAATTGTGGTGAACAAAAGCGAGCCTAAGTAGGAGATCACATTGGTGTCCACTGGTTAACAAAGGAATACCGAGAAAGCTGGCATGACTTAAGAGACTCTCGAGAAGTGTGGATAAGGTTCTAAAGAAAGAGGAGTTGAGAAGCTCAATGCAAACCTCATCTCTTCCTAAGTCTGAAGAGAAGCTGCCTTGGGACACCTGCCTGGCTCAGTTGTTAGAGCATGAGACTCTGGATCTCAAGGTCATGAGTTTGAGCCCCATGTTGTTTTTGTTTGTTTGTTTGTTTGTTTTTTAAACAACCTATTAATAGAAGCTTCCTTGCAAACAGTAATTGATAGAGATACTCTTAGCAACTAGAACAGTGTGCCATGTCTTAAATGTGACAGCATATTGCTCTGCTTGAGCATCCCTTTGTAAGGGGTAAGCTAGAACTGAGATTTTTCTATTGTTTGTAGTAATTTTTTACTTCTAAAGTTTCAACCTGAAGTTCATAGAAATAGCTTTTTGTGAAACTTTCACAAATCAAAATATTAGATTTATAACAGCATCAAAAAGAATAAAATAATTAGTAATAAATTTAACAAAGGAATATAAAACATATACTCTGAGAACTACAAAATACTGTTGAAAGCAATTAAAGAAGATCTAAACAAATGGAAAGATATTTAATGCTCATGAATTGGAAGACTCAATATTGTTAAGATAGCAATACTCCCCAAAGTGATCTACAGACTCAGTGCAATCCCTATCAAAACTCCAGCCAACTTTGCAGAATTTGACAAGCTTATCCCAGAATTCACGTGGAAATTAAAGAGACCCGAAATAGTCACAATCTCAAAAATGAAGAACAAAGTTGAATGACTCACGTTCCCAATTTCAAAATTTATCATGCAGCGACAATTACCAACAAAATGTGGTACTGGCATAAGGATAGACTGATAGATCAATGGAATAGAATTTACAGTTGATAAATAAACACTTATAGTTAACTGATTTTTGTCAAGGGTGTCAAGATAATTCACTAGGGGAAGCAATAGTCTTTTCAACACCTGTTGCAAGACAACCGGATATCCACATGCAAAATAATGAAGTTAGATCTCTACTTCATTACCATATATAAAAATTAACTCAAAATTGGTCAAAGATTTAACTGTAATAACTGAAACTATAATGTTATTAGAGGAAAACAGGTATTAATATTTGTGGTTTTGGATTAGTCAAGGTACAATATCAAAAACAAGCAACAAAAGAAAAACACAGAACAATTAGACATCATCAAAATTAAAATAATTTGTGCTTTAAAGGACACTATTAACAAAATGAAAAGGCAACAAGTAGATAGGTAAAAAAAATTTGCAAATCATATATCTTATAAAAAAACTTAGAATATATTTTGAAAATCTTGCAACTTAATCATAAGAGACAAACAACCCAATCTAAAAATGAGCAAATAATCTGAATAGACATTTTTCCAAAGAAGGTATACAAATGGCCAATAAGCACAAGGAAAAATGCTCAACATCACTAATCATCAGGGAAATACAAATTAAATTCACAATGAGATATCACTTCACACACACTAGATTGGCTATAACCCAAAAGACAGCTAATAGCAAGCATTGGCAAGGATGTGAAGAAATTAGAACTCTCATATACCACTGGTTGAAATGTAAAATGTTTCAGCCACTTAGGAAAACAGTCTGGCAATTCCTTCAATGGCTAAACTTAGAGTTACCATATGACTTAGCAATTCTAGTCCTAGGTATATACCCAGGAGAAATGAAAACATGCTTACATAAAAGCTTGGACCCAAATGTTCACAGCAGCATTATTCATAAAAGCCAAAAAGTGGAAACAACCCAGATGTCCCTCAACTGATGAATGGTTAAATAAAATATGGCATATCCACACAATAGATTATTATTAAGCAGTAAAAAGAAATGAAGTACTTGTACATGTTACCACATGGATGGACCTTGAAAATACTTATAGTGAGTGAAAGAAGCCAATCACAAAAGGCCACATATTGTATGATTCCATGTGTATGAAATGTAAATAATCAGAAAATCCATAAATATATAGAGTAGGTTAGTAATTGCCTAGGTCTGAGAGAGATGGGGAAATTGAGGCTGATAGCTAAGGGGTACAAGATTTCTTTTTAGAGTGATAAAAATGTTCTAAAGTTGATTGCGGTGATAGATGCACAACTCTGTGAATATACTAAATATCATTTATTGTGCACTTTAAATGGGTGAACTGTGTGGTATGTGAATTATATCTCAATATATATATTGTAAAAAGACTAATAAAAATCATCTATTAGAGAAAAAAAAATTCCTCTATCATGACACACATTTGGATCATTGAGAGACAAGAGGCCAAAAGCTTGTAGAGAAGAGTGCTGGGGGTGCCAGTGGCTAAATTACTTGTTCACAAGAACAGGTAATGAGAATGTTGGGCAGGTTTACTCTCCAGGGAGTAAATTAATAGCTGGAATCAACCCAAGTTCAAAAAGGGCATTCTTAGCTAATTATGATTATAAAAATCTGTCAGGTTTAGTAGTATGGTAGATATATGTTTACAGAGTGGGCTTATCTATAACATTACTGCCAAAAGAAAACTTGTAAATTAAAAGAATTAAGAGTTTTAAGTGTTTCCTTTGAAATGATGCATATTAGCAAAAAAAAATTCCCTCAGACATATCTGACTAGTTTATAACCTGTATCCTTAATTTAATGTACAGAGTTATATCTAATCCCATTAATTTTGTTTCTGTGTATTGTTGCAAGAGGATTAAAAATGCCTACTCTCTGAAACCATTTTATATACTCTGTAGGTGTAAGAATTGCTGTCTCTTGCGCTCAGACATGGGAAGGAGAGGAAAGAGTTTTATTAAAATGCCAGTTAGTGGATTTTATATCAGGCTAGAAAAAATTCTGACCTAACTTGGAGAATCTATCCATCCCTGTCTTGTTAAAGAGCTAATCATTCTCCTTAAACAATGCTATCCCCATAGAGGTGAGGTTGCTCTACTAATTGTTGTTCAAATGTCAACTCTTCTACCCAGTTATTTCTGATTCAGAGGTCTGTCTGCCACTATCCAGTCCTCAGATCTGCAATGCTGACACCTCATGGGCTGGTTGCATTGTGTAAATTGGAGCTGGAAGGCATGAACAATATTTTTTAGTGTACATGGTCTCTTCAGATAAATTAGAAAAATACTAACAGTATCATTAATTGAGCCCTTTTTATATTAATTGCTTTATGCTTTTTTTCTTCACACAACAAACTGCAATAGTTATATTAGTTATATTCCCATTTTACCATTGAGTAAACTGAATTTTAGTGAGGTTAACTAGGTTGCCCAAGGAACCAGTGATATTTAAATTAGAGAGACTAGTTTGAAAACTACTTCAATCTCATTTATCATCATTACAAAGCTCATGTTCTTAACCATTAGGTTTCTAAAGTGTGGGCCATGAAGAAAGTATCCTTATGTCATTTTTCTACTAGAACAGCCCTCATTTACACCTACTGACCTAGTGAATTGCCAAGAATGTCCCCCCATTTTCTCTTATGGTAGGTATGAGAACACCTTTTAAATCATCATCTACAGGGAGTGTAATGGACCAATGACTTCTTCTATCATGTAGCTCCAGCATCAGACAAAAGAAGAGAACATGGAAAACAATGGGAAGATTTCGGAGTCAGGCTGGTGTAGAATACATCACTTCTGCTCACATTCCTTTGGCCGGAATTCAATTACAAGGGATTCTGGGAAAAGTAGTTTAGTCATGTGACCAGAAGGAAGAGAACATGGATTGGTGAACAAATAACCAGTGTCTTGTACAATCTGTAATACTTTTGTTATGCTTATTAATGTTTGGCAGCTTATTCAGGAACAATCACTAGAAGAAAAATCCTATTTATCTATTATATGGTCACACATACAGAGAGTCCAGGATGTGTAAAATGTTCATTTGCTTTAGGTTATCTTTCAGTATATACAGAATATACTTCATATGGCATCTTAGAGACCTCATCATCTCTTTCTCTGTTCCCCCAATCTTTTGTCCCTTTTTCTATGGTCACTTTGATACTTCCTACATGTCTCTTCTTCCCTAGCATTCTAGTTCTATCCTGAAGAGGTTGTATATCTGCTTGAGGTTCTCAGAATCCTCCCCTGGTGCCACCAAAAAGGAAAAAGAGACCATTATTTGGAATGACAAGAAGCAGGCCTAAATCTTTTGGATTCCTCAAAAAATGGGAAATATACAGTTAAAACTAAGCTTTTTCTTGCTAATATTGACCACCACTCAAGACATAACTTTAAGGTGTTTTATATCCTAACACATTTCCTTAAATAATTTCACACTCTTTTAAAAAAAAAAACAATTTTTTAATGCTTATTTATTTTTGAGAGAGAGAGAGAGAGCGCACAAGCAAGGCAGATGCGGGGGGGGGGGTGCTGGTGCAGAGAGAGAGACATAGAATCTGAAGCAGGCTCCAGGCTCTGAGCTGTAAGCACAGAGCCTGATGCGGGGCTTGAATTCATGAACTGTGAGATCATGACCTGAGCTGATGTTGGACGCTTAACCGACTGAGCCACCCAGGTGCCCCAATTTCATACTCTTTGAACCAGCAATTCTATTTTGAGGAATTAATCTTAAAGTACTAATCAGACAAGTTAAAAAGACACATACATAAAGATATTTTACTGCATTACTTATTAATAGTGAAGAACCATAAACAAACTAAATGTCTGAATGTTTTACAATAGGAAATTGCTCCCAATATTTTTGAGTACATAATACAAAGCATGAATACCATGCAGCCATCAAAAATGATGACTCATATCCATATTTACTCAATAGAAAAACATTTGTAATTGAGAAATGAAAATTATATTACATAATACTAATTATAGTATGATTATAATTTTTACATGTATGTATTTTCATTGGAAAATATTAGATCATACCAAAATGTCAACAGTAATTATCTTTAGATCATGGGATTTTATATTGTTTTAATATTGATTGATTTGATTGTCTATATTTCTAAAAACATTCTCCAAATTTATATAGTGGAGAACATAATAATATAGTGAAGAAATAAAATATGGAATTAGAGAGAGGAAGATGAAGTCAAGTCTCAGAAGATAGTCTGGTTTAGAAGAAGAGTGCTAATATTTACTTTGGTATTTGTGAAAGCACCTGGTTCCCAATGTTCTACACCCATTCTTTCACTTATTTCCTCCACCTTAGGAACTGTTAGAAGCAAATTTGCGTTTAATAATTTCACTTAATTAGAAATCCAACAACATAGTATAAAATATATTAAGTAACTTACTTAAAGACACACAAATTAAATTTCTGAAATAGTGGTTCTTTTGTCCTTTGTAAAGTCAGTTCCTTAGATTTTAATGTGTTATGAATAAAAACAGTATTATAATATTCTTCCCTTTCACCAGAATTTTAAAAACCTGTGGTCCTTGCAAAAATCAGGCTGGTAAGTCACTTTTGTAACTCAAGAGCAAAACTTAACAAAGATTTTAGCCGATTTCAAAGACAGAAGGCTAATGAAATAGTGTGGTGGCCATGAGAATGCCTCTTGGATCTTCTACTCTGTGGAGCTCAATTGCCTTGTTGCCCTAGCTGCTGCATTATGAAATCTGTTTGCATTCTGCTCCAAAACCACACTTCCCAATCAATGACAGCTTAGCAGGGCCATCCCCAGCTAATGACAGAGTGCAGCAAGGGTACTAAAGCAAGCACATTCCTGGAAGATGCAGGACTCCTCTCAGGGGTGACTTAGGCTCACGGACTCCTTTATAGTATTGCCAGACTCTCTTAGAACTGCACTGCAGACTAAGATGCTTCCACTCAAACTTCCTTCTTTCACTCTGTCCTTCCCTTGGGTTCAGACCTGCATTGCAGTCTAGTGACTCTTCCAGTCTCTCCCAGCTGCCCCTCCATTTTCTGTCAGAAGCATGTCCCCTAATACATTTCTTGAGCATTTAATCTTTTCTTGGCATCTATTCCTCAAAAGACCCAAACCAACACAAATATTTTGTAATGTGTTCAAGACATTGAAGGTTAAGTAATGTGTATAATCACACACTTGCCACAATTCAGGTGCAGACCTGGAACCTGAAGAAAGCATTTTCCCTGTGGCTGTCATTTAGGGGTTCCATTGAAACCTAAACTAAAATTCTATTAAGATTTATTTCATTTTTAGTGAAGTTCCTGAAGAAGTCTGCTAATAACACAACAGTCAAAACTACTGATTACTCTGGCAGAGTCAGAACTTGAAGCCTACTATCAACTATCAGCCAACAACATCATTGATCTTTAAAATTAATATGTGTCTATCTTAGAATACCTACCACTGATTTATTATTTGTTTGAGAGATGTCCCTTAAATTCTCTGCAGCTCTGTTTTGTTCATTTTGAATCATTTACTATATGGGTATCTCATTGTATTTAATAACAGTGGCTCTGGAGCCACATTGTAGGGTTTGAATCCTGGCCCCAGGACTTACTGTGTGACCTTGGGTAAGTTACTTATATGTTTGCTTCAGTTTCTTTATCTACAAAATGGGTTTAATAATAATATCTCCTGTGGTTATTATGAGTAGAATAAGGCTTGCTCCATAGTATATTTTCATAAATGTTGGCTATTGTGTTCAGTATTAATTTATGGATCACCTCCTATGTGCCAGGCAATGCCCTAAGTGCTCTGGGTGAAAACTATGAATGGAAAACAGTGTGGTTGAGGAACTTATAGAACAATAGAGAAGGATGGATATAAATAATTGTGCAACTGTGGGATAAGAGCTATATGAAAGGAAAATAGAAGGTACATGGGTTCTATAAAAAACAGCATAAAGTGGGTTTAGGGAAGTCTCCCCAAGAGATATTAGTTACTCTTGAACTGAGTCCTGAAGGCTGTAGAACTTGATTAGTCAAAGCAGTGCTTAAACACAGAAGACAGCTTATGTAGAGGTATGTGGATGTGGAACAGCATGGGGAATTCCTGGCAGATGTAAGAAATTTGCATTCAGAGGCATATCTTCAAAGGTTGGCCTTGACTTTCATACAATGGAATCTAGATTTCATTCCTAGGGAGTGGAGGATCATTAATGAAAGGATTAGAACAGGCAAGGAATATCACCAAGGATGTGTTTTAGAAAGCTTTTTCTGGCAACTTTATGGAATATAAACCAGGTATGAGAAAGACTCAAGAGAGACAGGAGGACCAATGGAGAAGCTCGTATGATAGAGCCAGAAAAACGAGATGCCTGGAAAATCCATAGTAGAGAATACATGAAGGGGAACAAATTTTCAGGAAGAGATTGTAAGTTTGTTTTTTTTAATTCATAGTTTATTGAATACCATGAAGGACTTGAAGTGGCTTGCAGAAAATACGCAGGAAAAAAGTAGTTAAATAAATAAGAAATAAAGCACTAGGACTAGGGAGAATACAAATTAGATTAGGAAATATGGGCTAAAATGTAAATAAGATATAAATAAACCAAACTTTTGGGGCATGAGCAGCTGCTACCCTGGAAGCCAAAATGAAAAAAAATTATTTGGTGTATAGTTGATCGACTCTGCTATACATCAGTTTTATAATCATTACCCTCAAAAGCAGGAGTTAATGAGCCTGACTGGAATGTTGTGTTTAGGTGTTTGTAGGAATCTAACTAGAAATATCAATAACATTTCTATGCATGAGTTTGATGCTCCAGAAATTGGCCTGTGCTAGAGAAACACATAAGTGTTTCATTGTCCATGTGGCTCTCGGAACAATTATACAGAATGAAGTTGTCCAGGGAGACTGTGTTGGCCAACTTTTTGGTAAAGTAAACTACTGGTGTTGGACAAGATGTTCTCTATGATCCTTTTAGTTCTAGCATCCCATGGTGTCACCTTTCATAGAATGCTAACTGTATCATTTATTAAATTATTAATTGGGAAACTATTTATTGAGAACCCACTATGTATCAGACACTTATCCATAGACTGGGAATATGCCAGTGAATGAAACAAAAATTCTCATTCTCATAGGTTTTACATTCTAGTGGGTAACTAGGGGATCTTAGCTTACCACCTGTCTGCTGACTTGTAAAGACCTGGAAATCTGTCAAGAAATAATTTAGATCTTCTGTAGTGTAGAATTAGGAGTTGGTTCTAGCCAGGATCTTAAGAGTAACTCCTAATATACAGAGGATCTAAGAGTATGAGATTTTCTGGTCTAAGCCTAGTCAGACTTTCTTAGCTGCTTCAGATTCACTTGGATCCAACTCACTTTAGTCTGATTCCTTCAAAGCAAGATGTGTTGAATTCAGATGGGTAGGTCAAGGAGAACTTGTGGAGCAGGACATCATTGCCCATGTTCTAATTTGCAAATGAACCAGGTATTTGGATTATATAAGCCATTTCATTCTTGAACTTCAGAAACAAGCCAACCTATTCAGTATTTTCCTACTCTATCAAAAAAAAAAATGTAACCTTTATTGAGTATCTTGTCCATCTGGCTGAAGTAGTACACATAGGCATAATGCCTTCAAATTCTTTCTTACTTCCTTATACATTGATTGAATTTTAGTTTTTGCTTTTATTCTCTCAGATTCCAATTTTTCACTTCTACTAGATTGGAAACATACTCTTTCTAATCTTTTTGTGATTACCCTAGAATTTTTCATATGCTTATTTATCAAGTCTAAAGTAAATCAATAATGTTATCTTCCCGAATAATTCAAGTACATTAAAGCTTAAATGCTAATCACTCCCTACTCACAACTCCTATGCTTTTATTGACCTTACAACCACATAATTCTATTTTTGTCTTTAACTCTGAAAATTATATACTATTGATATCAATATGTGCTTAATTTTACCTATGTATTGACCATTTTATTTGCTCAGCATTCTTTCTTTCATCTCATACATTACTTCTGTGTTCATTTTCCTTTTCCTGGAAGTAAAAGTTCCTTTAATGATGTCATTGGTGATTAGACCATTAAAACATAGTACTAGTAACAGTAATAATAATAATAACAATAATAATAAGGGGATGATGATAATAAAAAATTACAAATTTTTGCATGTTTACCATGTGTCAGGAACTGTGCTGAGTATTTTAAATGGATTATTTCTTTTAATCCTCACCAAAAATCTATCAGATTACCATTATTATCTCTATTTTACAAATAGGAAAACTGAATCTTCGATTAAGAAACGTACTTAAGGGCACACAACCAGATTGCAAAACATTTCTGTCTTATTCCAGTGCTTATGCTTCTAACCATTCTTCTTTCACCTGTACAACTGTGGACATATTTAAAAATTTCTTCTACAGCTTCTTGTGTCTTACTTGTCACTAGACTTATAGATTTAGTTTGTTATAGGATGTTTAGCACCAATTGGAGTTTGTGAATATATAATGCATTCTCATTTAAATTCCTGAGAGATTTTTCACATAAAAAGCTGCCATCACAATTCAGAGTCCTTCACTTGTGTCTATGCATCAATGAGTATATAAGTTGTGAGCAAACTGTATTATAATGCCACATCATCAGTTATGTTACAACAGATCTGATTTTAAGCTATCTTAGCCTAAGCAGAAGGAAACCACGCTCAAGTATGTGACCTAACATCCACAACATTGTTCTCCATTATTCAAAGCATGCATGCATGTTGAAACTTTTCTTCCTCTAGGACCTCTTGGAGTCACTTTCTTGGGCACCAGTCTCCTCAAATCATAATAGCATTTGTTTGTTCAAAATAACTAGGAACAAGGAGGATTATTCTGTGGTGCATTTTGTGGTGCTGAATCTCACCATAAACCATATGTACTTTATTTATTTATTTATTTATTTATTTATTTATTTAAATATAATTTGTTGTCAAATTGGCTTACATACAGCACCCAGTGCTCATCCCAACAAGTGCTCTCCTCAATGCCCATCACCCACTTTCCCCTCTTCCCCACCCCCATCAACCATCAGTTTGTTCTGTGTATGTACATTTTTTATTAGATTCACTTTAAATCTTGATTAGAATATTATATTATTGAAATGAAACATCATTCAGGTGTAAAGTAGTCACCATGTTAAGGTTCAACACAGCCTAAGAGAGGCACTGAATGGAAAGCTCAATTGAATGCTGGGGAAAAACAATCCTATGGTGTTCTAATGACTTGAATGGTACCATCTAAAACAAGAGCTACTAGGGGATACTGCTCAATAAATCTTATAGGATAAGCAAAGCATCTTTTCTAGGACTTTTGGCCATGAAAAGAAATAAAAATAAACAAAAAGTGACAGGAAGCATAGGATAGCTGATGAAGCTATACTGACATCACACAAAGTAGACTTCTCTAAGAAAAAGCAGACTACAAGTGTTACCAGGGATAAAGTGGATATTTTAAAAGAAAAGAAGAAAAGTGCACTGGATGGCTCAGTCAGTTAAGTCTCCAACTCCTGATTTGGGCTCAGGTCATGATCTTGCAGTTTGTGAGATGGAGCCCTATGTTGGGCTCTAACACTAACAGCACAAAACCTGCTTGGGAGGCTCTCTCCCTCTCTCTCTGCCCCTCTCCTGCTCATGCTCTCTCTCTCTCTCTCTCAAAATAAATAAACAAATATGAAAAAATATTAAAAGAAAAGAAGAAATAGAAAAATAGTCTATATATTGAGAAGGCTGAACAATCCTAAATGTGCCTCTATCTAATAACAGAGCTTTACTATACGAAAAAAAAAAAAAAAAACTTAGAGAACTAAGAGGGAGAATGGAAAAAAAATCAGAGTTGGAAATTTTATTTTATTTTTAAGGAATGAATGGAATGCTTTATTATTTTTCCTTGGTGTTTATAAATGATCACATATCATCTTAAAATAACATCTATTTATTATGTCAAGTCCTATTTTGTTAATATAATTTATTGTCAAATTAGCTCACATACAGTATGTAAAGTGGTCTCTTGGTTTTTGGCGTAGATTCCCATGGTTCATCACTTACATACAATACCCAGTGCTCATCCCAACAAGTGCCCTCCTCAATGTCCATCACCCATTTTCCCCTCTCCCCCACCCCCAGATTGTTTCTGTATTTAAGAGTCTCTTATGGTTTTCCTCCCTCCCTCTCTGTTTATAACTATTCTTTTTCCCCTTCCCTTCCCCCATGGTCTTCTGTTAAGTTTCTCAAGTTCCACATATGAGTGAGAGCATATGATATCTTTCTGTCACTGACTTATTTCACTTAACACAATACCTTCTAGTTCCATCCACATTGCTGCAAATGGCAGGATTTCGTTCTTTCTCATTGCCAAGTAGTATTCCGTTGTATACATAAACCATATCTTCTTTATCCATTTATCAGTTGATGGACATTTAGAATCTTTCCATAATTTGGCTATTGTTGAAAGTGCTGCTATAAACATTGGGGTACATGTGCCCCTAGCACTACTAGGAATTTATCCAAAGTATACAAGAGTATCAAATCCTATTTTGTGAACTTTTTTATCACTGCATTTTTGCTTATTGTTTCTTCTTAAAATTTTTTTATTTTTAAAATTTCAGTATAATTAATATACAATGTTATATTAGTTCTAGGTGTACAATATAGTAACAACAATTCTATACATTACTCAGTGTTCATAAAGATAAGTGAACTCCTTTTTTTTTAATTTAAAAAAAGGGTTTTTTTTACATTTATTCATTTTTTTTACATTTATTCATTTATTCATTTGCTCCTGTGCCAGCAGGGGAGGGGCAGAGAGAGAGAGACACACAGAATCTAAAGCAGACTCCAGGCTCTTAGCTGCCAGCACAGAGCCCCACACAGGGTTCAAACCCATGAACTGTGAGACCATGACCTGAGCTGAATTTGGATGCTTAACTGACTGAGCTACCCAGGCACCCCTAAGATAAGTGAACTCTTAATTCTCTTCACCTATTTTATACCCCCCCACCCCTGACCCCCCCCCACCACCACCTACTTCCCCTCTGGCAACCACCAGTTTGTTCTCTATACAAAAGTGTCTGGGTTTTTTTTGGTTGTTGTTGTTTCACTTTTTCTTTATTCATTTGTATTTGTTTTGTTTCCATGTGTGAGTGAAATTATATGGTGTTTGCCTTTCTCTGACTAACTTATTTCATTTAGCATTATTCCTTCTAGATCCATCCATATTGTTTCAAATAGCAAGAATTCATTCTTTTTCATGGCTGAGTAATAGTGTGCATACATACATACACACACACAATGTATACACACATACACACCTTTTCTTCTTTATCCTTATCCATTCATCTTTCGATCAACACTTGGATTGTGGAATTTAAAAAACAAACAAAGAAAAAAGAGACAAACCAAAAACAGAGTCTTAACTTTAGAGAACAAACTGGTAGTTATCAGAGGGGAGGTGGTAGGATGGATGAGTGAAATAGATGGAAGATACTAAGAGCACCCTTATCATGAGGAGCACTAGGTAATGTATGTTAACTAGGCTAGAATTAAAATAAAATTAAAATAAAATAAAATAAAGCTGCTATGAGCATTCATGTACAATAAATAAACAAATAGTGGCAAGACTTTTTGATGTATAATTAACATAGAGTAAAATGTACAAATATTATCTTGATCACCCAAATCAAGATAAAGAACATTTCTGGGGCGCCTGGGTGGCGCAGTCGGTTAAGCGTCCGACTTCAGCCAGGTCACGATCTCGCGGTCCGTGAGTTCGAGCCCCGCGTCAGGCTCTGGGCTGATGGCTCGGAGCCTGGAGCCTGTTTCCGATTCTGTGTCTCCCTCTCTCTCTGCCCCTCCCCCGTTCATGCTCTGTCTCTCTCTGTCCAAAAATAAATAAAAAACGTTGAAAAAAAATTTAAAAAAAAAAAAAAAAAAAAGAACATTTCTATCTCCACAGAAAGTTTTCTCCTGCTCCTTTCCATTTAGTCCCCCTCCCTTGACCTCCAGAATTATTGTAGTAGTTTGTACAATGGTAGTTTTGAAAGTAAAACTGCCCAATGGCATCGACTTCAGCAGAAATCAAATAGAATAAATAGTTCAAAGGACGTTGCAGATGATAAAAGTGATGGGGGCCGATTGCATATTGTAGTATATCTTGAAATGAATGTGAGGTGAAAAAGTCAGAACCTTTTTAAAAGTCTGACACTGATATTTGTACTTGATGGTGAAAAGGGATGAAAAGCAGTTATGTTTTTAATACTTAATACACTCTTAATATATTTGCAGAAATAAGAAACTTTGAAATGATCTTTATCGATAGTCTAAAAATGGTTTGTAAACAAATAATATTCTAGCATATGCATATAATTTAGTCACTTCTCCAATGTTAAACATGTATAATATATCCAAGTCTTTGTTATTTTAAATAATAAAATCTATAGGGGCGCCTTGGTGGCTCAGTTGGTTAAGCATCCGACTTCGGCTCAGGTCATGATCTCACAGTTCGTGAGTTTGAGCCCTGCATCAGGCTCTGTGCTGACAGAGCTCGGAGCCTGGAGCCTGCTTCCGATTCTGTGTCTCCCTCTCTCTCTGCCCCATCCCCACTCATGCTCTGTCTCTCTCTGTCTTAAAAATAAATAAAACATTTAAAAAATTTTAATAATAAAATCTATAATTTTTCACATATGTTTTTGTTTGTTGTTCTGATTAATTCAGTTGATTAACAAATAATTTTGAGTACCTACTAGATTTTAGGCACTTGACTAGACACTGAGGGATGGGTACAAGACAGTGAACAAGACATAAATAGGAATGGAATAGTGGACCTTATGAATTAAACTGATGAAAGACATATTAACAGGAGAAAAAAATATTTAATTACATATGTATCTATGGGAGCTCACAAAGAAATTTGGCTCAATAAGGTGTTAGAATTTGGGGCTTATATACCATTTTAGGCTAGAAAAAAGAAAAGAGGTTTGGGGATTCCTGGTGGGAGGGCAGAAGATAAATTATGGGAAGGTCTGGGGAGGAAATGTATGGTAAATAAGGGTTGTTTGTTAAGGTTTGTTATGCAGGTAAGAGTTATCTCAGGTGCTACCAGTTATCTCTGTAGTTGTTCTCTTCCTAGTAGACATGGATACACCTTTACAAATGAAAATTTATGTCCTACTTTTAGATAGAAAGGGGGAGGGCAGAGAGCTAATTACCTTCGTTCAAAAGAATCCTTTTGCCAAAGTAGCATATTTGGGGGTGCCATATTTTGATTTCTTCAGACATAATAGCTGTCTCAAGGAGCTTAGAGTCTAGCAAAGATGAGAAACATTGACTAATTGCGATAGATCTTAATTAAGCAGAATTATGGAGCTCAGAACTAGGGGATTTAACAGAATCTGAGGACCATAAAAAAGACCTTCCTGAAGAGGTTATTTTTAGTCTGGGGCCTAAAGACTAAGAAGGAGTTTGTTTACTGAAAGGAGAGAAATAAGGCATGTCCGTGTGAAGGTCCTAACGTAGAGAAAATGATGCCTTAGCACATGTAGAACAGGTGGAGTGAAAGGAAGGTGGGGGCACCATCTTGTAAAGCTTTATAGACAACCAAGTATTTTGTCCATTTTTCTAAGGGCAGTAGGAAGCTATTAGAAGAGTCTGATCAGACAGTAACGAAATCAGCAACGCAAATGGCAGTTGACATCTTTAGTAAGCATTTACTTCCTCTGCAGTTTGGAGAGAGGGGAGGGCTTTTCTGACTTGGCTTCTGACTTGGTCCACATACAAGTTTCCTCAGTGTTGTAAATTGCAAGCCACTTCTCTGTGCTGCCTCACTTGTGCTCACTCCACTACAGTTAAAGCTTGGACTTTAGGCAGAATTCCCTGATGGGCTGCAGCACCTTCAAATGGCCCCAGTGAAAGAGAAATGAGGAAGAACACATTTTCCTCTTTTGTTCTGTCCAATTATCCCAATAGTTCCACCCCTTAAATCTATATGAATATTAGAATTTCTTTAATGGTTGAGAATTATAGTGGAGCAGGAAAGAAAAAATCTAAAAGAGCACAACAAATATGTTTACCTATATAACCCAAAGGGAAAGCACCTAGTATGTATATGGGGAAGGGTGTCCAAATTCCACACCCATGTTCTCAGATTCACTTCTTTTTCAAGAGAACCTTCTAATATCCATTTGAAAATCTTTACTGACCTTTCAGGACAGCCTTCCATTGCACACATGTTTTATTCTCAACTCAGGATATATCTCTCTGCTCCTACCAGTTTCCCTAAATATGAGTTATTAAATCTGTAACTGTGATCAAAGGTCCTGCAGGACAATCCATAGTAATCTTTGACATTCTACATCCCATAGAAACATCCAGGTGTGCATTGGCACCACTCTTATGTTCTAACTTGAGCTCCTCCCACCAGCATGAGTTGCATACAAATCTCTACTTTTCCGATTGCTCAATGGTTAACTGTTGGAAGACATACTTATGTGTACTCACATACACTCACCTATAGTCTTCAGAGGACAAATGCTGTTTGGTGGAGACAGTACAAACAAGCCCTATAAGAAGGAAAAGGCAATATAATTCCCTAAGTTTCCATAATTTACAAGGTCACATCTTTCACAATGGAGTTAGTACAGTACATAATTATGCAAAGCGGTGTTATTTCCTTTCTATTATCCCCTTCTCTCAAATTGTACCTGCTTGAGCCTGCCAAGAATAAGAAATGGCCTATTACTAAGCCATATACCTCTTAATGACCACTCAGTTAGCTACAGAAAGACCTGGTTAAAGCTTGAAATTGCCTCTTGAAAATTTCCAATTAGCTATTAGACAAAGGCCATCCATCTCCCCAGCCTCTGTCTTGGAAGGAGGGCTTTGGTGCTTGGAAAGTAGGGGAAGAGAATATAATCAGATTTGCATTTTTATAAGAATATCCTGAGAGGTTAAGTGGAAAGTGGCTGCAGGGAGGAATGTAAGAGTGCATGCTGTGGGACCAAAAGGAGAGGAAAAGGACAAATACATTGTAGTCTTAATTTGGTAGTCAACTCACACACACACACACACACACACACACACACACACACACACGCAAATTCAGGGAAAGGAACTTTGTCAAGTAAGATAGGTTCTAGTTTACACTATAGAAATTACACTGGAAGATGGTGTCTTAGAAAATTTATAAAGTTTCAGGACTGTGGATTGTCACTATTTTATAAATAGGAGGGAAAATGTAAGAAGATGAAATGGCACCCCCCAAAATCACCAGTGATAGAATCCAAGATCTGTACAAGCTAATATAATCTTTTCTTCATCACTTTCCAAAAGGAGCCCCTCATCAACAACAACAACAAAAAAATGCCAGAAACTTTGTGTGTTGAATATGACCGCTTCATAAGCATTTGGATCAAATTGATACAACTGGAATAACTATGTGGCTTTTGTTCTAAAATTAAATTGAACAAGTCATATTCAGAAAGCACAACCCCCATACCTCAGATACTCTTCCTCAGAAATGAGATTTCAACTTTTCTGACACTAAATTTGGGCAGAGGTGTCAAATCATTATAATAACTGCAAGCTGGCCACAACTAAAATAGCATCTCAGCAGCCTGCCACTGGCATACAATCAACTGCACACCCACTACTGGACTTGATACTCAATTGTGGTACCAAAAATGATTAGAATGTACTTCTTGGTGCCAAGTATTGCAGTGCAACATATTAACCTTTGACCAGGATAATTATTTTCCCAGTTTCTAGATGTCTAATTCAGTTAAGCATTTTTAGATCAATGCAACCATATGTCCACCTATAACACTTGAGAAATTATTTTTTATTTGCAGAATGTCCCTCTGTCTCATAAAGGACATATTATGTCTTCCAACTCAAAAGTGGGCAACTGGCTATTTCAAAGTATTTGATACATAAACAGTCAAGAAATGCTTACCTGTTTGCATCATATATGTATATTTCAATGTTCTCACACAAAATTGACCCAAACCAATAGTTTTCTACAAAATACTTCCAGTGTTTTATTTTTCTCAGGATTATCAAGATCAATACCTTTCTCTGCACTATACATCTTTGTGGCAGTAATTAGCTTTGTAGAATTGTTGTTAGAGAAAAGTAGGTTTCCCTAGAGAAGAAGAAAGATCTACAACTTGTTATGCATATAAAGGCAATTTTAGGAGTAAAATGGTATAGAGTGGGCAGTTTCTCTAACTAGTTTAGATTTATTCCTTAAGTCCTGATGTTTCTTATTTTTATATTTCTGGACTTTTAGCTAAAGTGCAACACTATCATGATTAAGTTGTCCGTTATAGTCATTAAATTAAGTAAATTAAATTAAGTAAAATTTACTTAAAAATTTACTATTAAGTAATATAGTCATTAAATTAAGTACAAGCTTAATTTAAATCTAAGGTTGCAACGTTCAGGATTACAAGTATTCCAGTTTACTTGCAGCTTATTTCTTCCATAAAATCTCTGTGGAAACCTTACTGCAGGGCAACCCCTCAAAAGTTATGTACCATTTAATACCAAATATGGGTAACAATACAAATTGTGCTCTCATAAAAGGAGACCCCATGGGGCCAAAACAAGTCATAACCAAAAATCAAAATACTGATAAAAATCTTCAGTCACAATACTTTATTATGTATAAATATACTTTGTAATGTGAATTCTGAATAACGGTATAATTGTTAACGTTTTATGCAGGGATGTTAAATACAATGAAAGAAAAATCATTTTAGAAGTAATAGTTAATGGTTGAAAGCTTTAAATGGCCATTTAACTTTCCATAGAAGTATATACAGGAGTTAATTCGTGAAGGGCTACAGAACACACCCACTGCATCTTCCCCTTCTGCTGGACAGATCCAAAAGAAGGAATATTTTGGCGTAGTGTATAATTTCTTTTCTAAACAAGACCAATAGTACACTGTTTTATAGAACAAGATCATAGGTTATAGTGAAAGAGGAATATATCTTGGAATTAGAGACATACAACTTCAGATACTGGTTCTGTGACTGTTTTGCAATGTGGGGCTCCGTTTTCTCAAGTGAAGAAGGATAAAGCTAACTGGAAGAGATTGCTTTATGAATTCAAGGAAATCTGTATGAAAGCACTTAGCTCAGAGTAAGTAAGTGTTCAATCCTCTCTGGTCCTTTCACCTTTACAGACATGATTTTCATTGTTTTATTTTTAATGTTTATTTGTTTTTGAGAGAGAGAGAGAGAGAGAGAGCGAGCAGGCGAGAGGCAGAGAGAAAGGGAGACACAGAATAAAAAGTAGGTTCCAGGTTCTGAGCTGTCAGCACAGTGCCCTATGTGAGGCTCAAACTCATGAGCCATGAGATCATGACCTGAGCCAAAGTCAGACATTTAACCAACTGAGCCACCCAGGCACCTCTTATCTTGATTGGATTTAAGTCGGGTTTATGAGAAGCCCAAACTGGTTTTCTCCAAGACCATAATAGTTTCATTGTAAATACTGAGGAAAATCAAGAATGTAAATTTCTACTGTAGTATTGCAGGAGGTCATACAAATTTTTTTATTATAATTGGTATTAATTGCTATTATTTTTTTTTAATTTTTAAATTTAAATCCAAGTTAGTTAACATATGGTGCAATAATGATTTCAGGAATGGAATTTAGTGATTCATCCCTTACTTATAACACCCGGTGCTCATCCCAAAAAGTGCCCTCCTTAATGCTCTTTGCCCATTAGTCCGTCCCCCCACCCAACACCCCTCCAGCAACCCTCAGTTTGTTCTCTGTATTTAAGAGTCTCTTATGGTTTATCTCCCTCTCTGTTTTGATCTTATTTTTGCTTCCCTTCCCCATGTCCATCTGTTTCTTTTTTCTTAAATTCCACATATGAGTGAAGTCACATAATATTTGTCTTTCTCTAAGTTATTTCACTTAGCATAATACACTGTAGTTCCATCCACATTGTTGCAAAGGGTAAGATTTCATTCTTTTTGATCTCTGAGTAATATTCCATTGTGTATATATACCACGTCTTCTTTATCCGTTTATCAGTCAGTGAACATTTGGGCCCTTTCCATACTTTGGCTATTGTTGATAGTGCTGCTATAAACATTGTGGTGCATGTGCCTCTTTGAAACAGCATTTTTGTATTCTTTGGATAAATGCCTAGTAGTAGTGCAATTGCCGGATCATAGAGTAGTTCTATTTTTAATTTTTTGAGGAGTCTCTATATTGTTTTCCAGAGTGGTTGCACCACTTTGCATTCCTACCAGTAGTGCAAAAGGGTTCCCCTTTCTCTGCATCCTCACCAACATCTGTTGTTTTCTGAGTTGTTAATTCTAGCCATTCTGACAGGTGTGAGGTAATATCTCATAGTGGTTTTGATTTGTATTTCTCTGATGATGGGTGATATTGAGCATTTTTTCATGTGTCTCTTAGCCATCTGGATGTCTTCTTTGGAGAAGTGTCTATTCATGTCTTTTACCCATTTATTCACTTGATTATTTGTTTTTTGGGTGTTGAGTTTGATAAGTTCTTTGTAGATTGTGGATAATAACCCTTTATCTAATATGTCATTTGCAAATATCTTCTCCTATTCCACCGGTTGCCTTTTAGTTTTGCTGCTTGTTTCCTTCACTATGCAGAAGTTTTTTTATCTTGATGAGGTCCCAGTAGTTCATTTTTGCTTTTGTTTCCCTTGCCTCCAGAGATAACTATAGTAAGAAGTTTGTGTAGCTGAGGTCAAAGAGGTTTTTGCCTGTTTTCTCCTCTCATACAAAATGTTAAGTAGAGAGATGCCTTCAACCTTAAAACAATTAACCTATAAATACTGACATCTTCACACCTACAAAATCTACCAGTTACAAAGATCAGCAAATATATAATATCATTTTCACTCTTTGTCTGGCTTTACAATGACTAGAGAATGATATTGGCCACAAGATGATTAAACCTGATAAAGATGATTAAAAATATGGAAAGTATGGAGTCTGAAAAATACCAACTTTATTATATTTTTATTATAAGAAAAACGGTGGACATCTAATACTAGAATTTGATTATCATAAAAGTATGTATTTTAGTACATACTCCTTATATACAATGTATACTTGTCTGTTGCAAAAAGCTGGCCTGTTGACTTAAGAAGCTTGATCAGTTTCATACCCAAGATTATTTTTTCCTAATATAAGTGGAAGAAATATTCTAAAATTCTTCCATTGAGGTTTGTGATTCAGTAAATGTTTCCTGAGCATCCCCAAAGGCTTTGAAGAATTCATACAGCAAGGAACATTTTCTCAGGAGGCAGTGTGTCATCTCCTCCTCTCCACATAAGCCTCTTTGTTTCCTTACCTCTCACTCACATCTTGACATTTGTGCTCATCTTGCCATTTTCCTACATCACTTTAACTGTTTCCAATTTCTCTCTTTCCCAACTATTGGATCTTACTTTACATATTTGGTGCACCAGCTTTGGATTAGGGGCTTGAGGACAGTGACTGCCAGCACTCACAAGCTTCACAGAAGTCCACAGAAGAAGCAGAAGAACCACAGCTACATCTGATAGAAATAATGTGGAGAGTTGAGAAGGATGGGTTGTTCCTGGGGCATTGTTATGCTGAGGAAGGAAGGGTTTTTCAGGGGCCTTTAAGCCAAGACTGTTTGAACTAATAGGAAGGGAACTAATTTCTCATGGTGTTTAATAGCCCCATTGAGGGTGTAGAGAACACAGAAGGACTGTGAGTAGTGATTTGAGGAGACTGAGGTGATAAAAGCAAACTTCCTCTGACCACAACTCCAGGCTTACAACATTGCTTTTCTGTTAGTGGTACTGTGTCCTTGTTTCTTTTGCCATTCCATATAGAAACGTACAAAATCGGGACACTGGCTGAAGAAGTCCAGTGACCTCACTTTCTGGAGGCCAATATCCCACAATAACCATCAGATCATGGATTGTGGAAGGGAGGATTTGATGCAGACTTCTCAGCCTCTCTAGTGTATGTCTAGCTATCATTTGCCTTAAAGCCTTGAAAGGATTAAAAATGTGTCCAAAAGTGAGCTTGAGGGCAAAATGTACTAACAGGCAATATTGTGTGTTAGACCTTTGAACTTTTATGGGATTTGTGACCATTTAAGAAGTGGGAAAACCCCATAACATTTTTTAGTGAGCTAATCTTACCTTCTGCTTCTTTGAAGCATGTGTGTCTTAGGGGAGTTTTAAAATTCATGTCTTGAATTTGTGTTTTTGATTACACATAATTCATCAAGATCTTGCTCTTCATGAGCTATTTAATACACAGGAAGTCATTTAAGTCATTTTAGAATCTTCCTAAAATCCAACAGGAAGTTATGTTTATAAAGGACACACAAACATTTGCACATTTCATTTAAATAGAAATGTAGAAACCATAAGTGTTTTGGAATGGGAGAGAAATTCAGCCTATCTCTTCAATAAGAAAGGACTGATGCAATGTCATCCCAGATGCTTACTGTTAATCCTACCTGAACATGATGTGTGGAATTCTATATTGCATATACATTATCTGTTGTCTCTGGTATCATAATTACTTGTGTGTGTATATGTCTTCTATCTTTAAAGGAAATGTCTGATATAAGAGGAAGGAAATTAGATTGTAAGCTCAGTTGACCAACGTTAGAGTTCTGATTCTCACAGCTCTGTGACCTTGGACAAATCAGTGAACATTACCGAGCCTACATTACTGAGCCTCATTTACTCTGTATACTTCATGAATTTTGAACACATCAAAAATGATAATGAACCTAAGCATAGTCTGTTGACCCCCTCAATGATAGATCCAGTTAGTTGCCAGCTTTTATTATTCTATTCTTTTATTCTGTCCATACAGTTTTTACTTATTTATACTTATTGTTTCAACAAGCATTTGTTAAGGTACAGAACAGAAACATTGTGGGAAAAGAGGATAGAAACATGGGAAAAGGGAGGAGAAATGTTATTTTCAACAGACATTTCTTTTTATGCCAAAGTGGAATGCCATTATCATAGCAATTTTGTGCTATTACACACCCTGTTGTGGCCATTTCTAAATAGAGGATGGGAAAATCTACCAAGTCCTGGGACACTAATTTTTACAATTGTCTCCAGTTTAGACATTTTAACATGTTTTATGGTAAGTTGGTTCAAGCTATTTTATTTTTCAAAGAATATACTATTTACTTTTTGCTTAAAGTATGTATTAATTGTACCATGTAATACACTATATAATTATACAAGAGATATTAAAAAATATAATCTTGGGGGTGCTCGGGTAGCTCAGTCAGTTAAGTGTCAGACTCTTGACTTTGGTTCAGGTCATGATTTCATGGTTCGTGGGTTTGAGCCCCATGTGAGGCTCTGTGGTGACAGCGTGGAGCCTGCTTGGGATTCTCTCTCCCTCTCTCTCTCTCTGCCTCTTCCCTGCTCATGCTCTCTATTTCTCTAAAAATAAACATTAAAAATATATAAAATCTTGATTTTTGTATTTTATTTTTGCTTAAAATTTTAGGTGCCAGTATATTTTAGAAGTAAGTAAGTCACTTGCATTTTTCTACTTCTCACAAAAGAAGAAGCAAATGTGTTTACCACCACATGTTATCCCCCAAGAGGGTGCATTTTATTCTGGATGTCAAATTTTAAGTGGAGGAATAACAGGGTGCAGACACACTGAAAACACTCTTTCAGTAGCTGATGTTTTTCTCTCCATTGGGTGATGAAAATCAAATCCCCAAACTGCTCCTTCTGGGCTTTTTACTAATTAACTTGACATCTGTGGTGAAGCGGAACATAGACTAACCTTGTTCATTCTCAGTCCCACAATTAAACTGCTGGTAGTTCAGTTCAGAAGCTTATCTCTTGAAATTTGAGAGTAAAATATTTCAAATTAACAAAGTAAAAAACAATATCTTTAGAAGTTTTACCAAAATATTCAGGAAAAGGAGGGGCTCTCAGGTAGAGTAAAAATTACACTTTTAGCCCACCATGATTCTGTACTCTAACTGCTGTGGTTTTTTTCTATCTATGGATGACAGAAGCAAAGGATCCATGAGAATAGAATCATTCATGTAAAAGAGTTCCTGTTATAGAGCACAGATGAGTGCAATAATGCTGTGATTTGGATGTGATGCACACAGAGATGGGAGTGGGAAAACTAAGTTGGCAGAAAGTTTTTTGAAAGATCTAGGGAAGTAAAAGAAATGGTTCTCTGGAAAATTTAAAAGAATAATATAGCAAAAAATGTTAACAGCAAGAAAAAAGTGTTAAATTTTCCTTAATCATGCTATTATCAGAAAGTGTCTGGTAACCTAAGTATGTCAGCACCATGGAGTCTATGCAGGCAAAACTATTGGGTGACTTGTGGCTTCCCAGAAGGAAGTAAGTGAAAAGATTATAATGAAAAAAAAAAAAGGAGGCAGACTACACTTATGTGCAAACAAGAATTCAGATGAAATGAAGCATTGATGGGCAAAAGGACATCATGTTGGGGGTTTCTTTAAAATAGTTCATCAAAATAAATTTTTTTAGGAAGGGGATTGAAATAAGTTCCTTGTACATACAACACGGATAAATGCCAAAAACCTAGTGCTGAGCAAAAGAAAACTTACACAAAAGAGCACATACTACACGATCCCATTTACATGAAGTTGTAAAAGTGGGAAAATTAATCTAAGGTGAAAAACATCAGAAAAGTAGTTGTCTCTTAGATTCAGGGTGGAGACATGAATTGACTGGAAAGGGGGCATGAGGGAATTTTCTAGGGTGAAGTTTATGTTCTATGTCTTAAGATTTTGGGCTACATGGGTGTATGCATATGTCAAAACTCTTCAAATGGTAAACTTAAGATTTGTGAATTTCACTGTGTGTAAAATATACCTCAAAATAAGGAACTGTGAACAAATGCTAAGCTCTATTACTAATATGCTAGTTGAAGTATTTTGGAGAGATATACTGATGTGTACACCTTAGTTAGAAATACATCAAACTAGGGGTGCCTGGGTGATGCAGTTGGTTAAGCGTGCAATTCTTGATTTCATCTCAGGTCAGAATCCCACAGTTCATGAGTTCGAGCCCGACATCGGGCTCTGCACTGTCAGTGTTCACTGTCAGTGCAGAGCCTGTTTGGGATTCTGTCTCTGTCTCTCTCTGCCCCTCCCACATGCTCTCTCCTTCAAAATAAATAAAGAAATGTTAAAAAAAAAAGGAATACATCAAACTATAAGAGAGATTGGTGGACAGATAGATGAAAGGAAGGATATATATGAAACAAGTATAAGAAAAAATGTAGACTCTAGGTAGTGGACATAGGAGGATTCATTTTACAATTTTTTCTAATTTTCTCTATATTTGAAAATTTTATAATAGTGTTGGGGAAAGTTAGAAATAGGAGAGGTGAAATAAAGTTGACAAAAATGTCAATAACTGGTGCAGCAAGGGGGTAGTTAATGGATTCATTATACCCTTCCCTGTACTTTCTCTGTGTTTGAAATTTTCCCTAAAAAGAAACTTAAAAGGTATTCATATGAAGAGATTATCCAAATTGAATATAGAATTGTATTTAAGTCATGTACCTACGAATATGTATTTTCTCTCATTCTTGTATATATTTAGTAAAAAATGTGCCTAATTTTGCCAGAAAATAAGGGAGAAATAGATAGAAGTGGGCTTATATAAGAATCCAGGGAAATTAGAAGAGAGGGTCCCAAGTTAAAAATGTCAACTCTGTCAAAAGATGATCATTTTCATAAATAACTTCTCTTACATCTAAGTTCAATTTAATTCTGTATCCTGATCACTGGCTAGAAAAAGAGAATCTACCTCTTTATTGTGTGGGAAGTAAAAAGGTACCCATTAATAATGCAGATTCTTGAACCACATGAAAGAACACGGTGGACAGTGGATACTGCAGCCAAAATACAGGCTTCCTATAGTTTACCGTTTCTCTTCTCCCCCAACTTGGCTTTATGTCTCTTTCCATGATGTTCAACTAACATGTACATGTGCTGCTGAATTGATTGAATTCCCAAATCCCAATTCTACTAACTAGCCCCAATACCTGCAACCATTCTTTGTGCTATAGATCCTCATTGTAAATCCTCCCTTTGCTCAATATTATCTTCTCAACTGATTCTTCAAGAAATGCCTTCACAAAATCACTTTTAACATCATGCTTTCGTTTTTTACATAGAACCAATGTAAAAATGGGCATATGAAGGTCTCTATAGTTGTAAAATTGCTATTGAAGGTTGAGTTCATTATACTGTTTAGTTCCCTCTTTATGTGTTCAGTTTCTCTCAGAGTTCTGAGCTACCATTGGTCTCCCTTGGTTATTTGTGTGTCTCCCTGTGTTAGATAACCCTTATATTTGTAACCCTTATATTTTTTCTTTCTCCCTTGGCTTCCAGAAAGTTTAGGGTTACTTAATTTATTAAATATAGCTTCCTTTGACTCTTTTTTTTACCTTAGTTACTACATTCTTGTCTTTTTCATCTCCTTCCCAGCCCTTTTTTCTCATTACTTGGTACTTCCCCTTTAATAATTATAGATTTGTTGAATTCATAGTATCTAAACTTCTGTAAACTGTTCTAGAGATGGGAGTAGGTAGAGATACATAATTTCTATAAAACCTCCAAAGCTGCTAATAAGTTATTTTACTCTAGCTCAAATTTTATTGCAATGATATCCAAGCATATTGCAATAAAGTATGGATTTAGCTGATATTTTGAGCAAATAAAATTATTTGTTATATTAGGAAGTCATTAGGAAGCAATTAAGAGGAGGAAGTGATTTTATTAAGACAAAAAACATCAAGGCCAATTTCCTACAGACTATATTGTCCATCCATCCTCCTGAATGTATGTGTGTTCCCAACTTCTCTTCACATTGGTCAGACTGATCACTGATGTGGAAACAGATCTTACTTTTTTCTCAACTGGCTTCTGTTAAGCATAATGAATCTAGGTCATCTCTCTGGATTAGAGAGAAAAAGCCCAACTGTATGACAAAAAAGTTCTACTAAGTTAAACTAAATATCTTTTAACTTCATCACAATTTTATAAGTGTATATTTCCTAAAAGAGGAGAAAGAAAGATTCCTTTACTACAGATCTCCTGGGGTGATTCATTTTTCCTAAACACATAATTATTAGCAGCTATCATTTACCCACTGATTAAATATTCAGAAGCTCCCCTCCCCAATTAAAACATATAAAGCATAGAAGAAAATAGCCAAATAATTATCTGATCTTGGGATAAATAAAATTTTTCTAACTTGAAAGTAAAAAAAATGAAGTAGAAATTGCAATAGATATGCCTACATAACAATGTAAGTCTTCTGTTCATCAAATTTAGAAATAAGACAGTAAACCAGAGTACTATATGCAAGAAATGTGAGAAAAAAAGATCAAAATTTTCAATTTACAAAGAGCTCACAGGAATTAAAATGCTTTCAATAAATGAAGAAAATATACTTTGAAATTCTTCCAATATGAAAATGAAAATTAGTAATAATTTTTTGTAAAACTAGTTAATGGTATTGGTAATAAAAATGTAAACTAAAGCAGTAATTTTTTTCTTTCAAAATATCCCAGAATTTTAAATAAGCATGTACTTAATACTAGTGAAGAAGCTCTCATTCACTGCAGTTAGAAGTAGGGACTTTTGCCACCTTTTTGGGAGGACAATTTGATATGTTACAAGAGCCTTAAAAATATTAATTCCTCTTTTCCTGATGATTCTACTTCTCTGTGTATATCCTAATAAAATAATTAGAAACATATTTTCTGAACATATATTCAGGAGTTATGCATAATAATGTTCATCAACATAGTATTTATATCAATTTACAATGCAAGGGAACCTAAATTATAATAATTTTATTGGGTTATAAACTAGACCCAATGGAATATTATATGTGTATTAAAATTATTTTAGAGAAAAAATTTAATAGGAAACTGCTTAAAATTTATTTTTATGGAAAAAAGCATATAAAGCATTATAAAATATTTTAAAGCTATGCAAAATCATATCCAAAACATGGAAATAAATGTGCTAAAATATTAACTACCTCTGGGAAACAGGATTATAAGCAACTGTTATGTTGTTCTTTATGTTTCTCTAGGAATGTAATAATATTATTTTCTAAAAAGTACTACAAAAAACACTGGAAGAACCTTTCTGTTTTCTCTCTTTAACTCTTCCTCACATTGTAAGGAAAAATCAATTTCTCTTTGAGTTAAATGTTGCTACTTTATATGGTTATAGAAATAAGCATTTCTTATATTTCTACTGCCCTCATAATACTGTGCTTTATCCTAGGAAAAGGTCCTCTTAATCCCTATCTCTTGAATATGAGTTTCCAATTTTGGAAGTCAAACAGGATTCTAGAGGGTAGAAAAAGCACTGTCATAAAAGTATATAAAATTGTTCTAGAAACTCACAAAAGAATAGAATGCTATCAGAAATAAAATATTGATAAAAAAAACATTTCAGGAGTAAAAATGGCATTTTTTTCTTGAGTTGCTGGTCTAAGATGGCCTGAGTTGTGATGGCTTGTCTCTGTTCTATGTAATCTCTCATCTTTCAGCAGTGTAGCCTAGGTATGTTTTTATTTTGCAGACTTAAGCCTGAGAGGGAGAGCAGAAGCAAGACCCTTTGTGGCACTGGGCTTAGAATTGACACACTGTCATTCCTACTTCATCCCAGTGGGAAGTCATCCCAAGCCTACAGGTTCAGAGAGAGAGGAAACAGACTCTATGTCTTAGTAGGAACAGCTGCAAAAATCTCACTTTAAGGACACCAGAAGAGTGAAGAATCGTGTGTTCTTTTGAAATCCACATTAGTTTATGGCATGTAGGCCCAAACACCCCATTTTACTCAAAAGTATGATTACGTTTAAAAGATCGGACAACCAGGAAACAGATTTTCCCTGCAAACCATAGAGAAATATAGAAGTCTGCACCTTCCTAAGTTTTAGCAAGGACAGTATATACAACTGAAGCTGTTGAGTAACTTTTCCTAAACTACATCCTTCTTTGCAAACCTGATTTCCTTTTTTCTAAAACAGTTATTGGAAAATCTTTATTTTATTTTAAAATTGCATTTAATTTTTATCAAAGTAGTACTTGCACATGATTTAACAAGTCGAGTAGCATTTAGAGGCTTTTTAACACGGGCATGTGGGTGGCTCAGTCGGTTAAGCGTCCAACTTCAGCTCAAGTCATGATCTTGTGGTTAACAGGTTTGAGCCTCTCATTGGGCTCTGTGCTTACAGCTCAGAGCCTAGAGCTTACTTTGGATTCTGTGTGTGTGTCTCTCTCTACCCCTCCCACTCACACTCTGTGTCTCTCTCTCTCTCTCTCTGAAAAATAAACATTAAAAAATGAAAATATAAAGGATTTTTAACAAAAAAAGACTACTACCTTATTTCAAACCTCCTGTCCCCACCCACAAGCACACAAGGCAGTCACATTTTATAGAAGCAAACTTTTTACAGTTTTTTTTTTGCTATTTCTTCTCCTTTGGAAATAATATGTATATATATTTTTAAAATTAATCCATGTAAGACACTAGATATCATGGCAAGCACAATAATGAACTCACAAAGATGATCATGTCCTAATTCCTGGAACCTGTGAATTTGTTACTTTACATGGCAAAAGGGACTCTGCAGATGTCATAAAGGTTAAGGACCTTGAGATTGGGAGATTATCCTGAATGATCTGGGTAGGCCCAATCTAATTACATGAGTCTCTCAAAGTGTAAGAGGAAGGCAGAAGAGGGTATCAGAGAGATGGATATGAGAAAGAACCCCTACCTCTACCCTCTATTTTCCCCAAAACACCACTGCTGGTTTTGAAAAGAGAGAGAGGCAGCCATGAGCCAAGGAATGTGGTGACCTCTGGAAGGTGGGAACAGTCTTAAGCTCACAACCAGTAAGAAAACAGGAGACTTGCTTCTATAATTCCAAGAAGCTGAATTTTGAGCAGAAGATGGATTCTTCCCTAGTACCTCTAGAAAGAAATGTAGCCTGCTAATACCTGGATTTTAGTTCATTGAGACCCATACTGGACTTTTGAGCTTAGAATTGTAAGATAATAAATTTTGTTGTTTTAAGCTATTGCATTTGTGGTAAAATTGTTGCAGTAGCAATAGAAGACCTCCTACAGGTATTGACTTCCTTCTGAAATAGATGAGGATTTTATCTCTTTCTCATCATGCATTGTCTCCTCTCCTGCTTGCAATTAGTTATATCACAATTTTTAGTTAAGTTTATATTTTATATTTTAAAAATTATTACATTGTAAAGAGTGTTCACATCTGAACCAAGAAATGTGCAATGATTAAATTCCCTTTCATGTAAAACTCTTCCTATGTCAAATTCCACCTCCCCACCCCCCCACCCCCCCCACACACACACCTTTTCTGGCATTAATACTTCTTATTTTGGTCAGTTTTACCTTTTTACCTTATAAACAATAGAAATTTCGTTCTCATAGCTCTGGAGGTTGGGAAAATTGAGATTAAGATACCAGTATGGTTACATTCTGGTGAGATCCCTTTTCCCGGTTCATAGCCGGGGACTTCCTGCTGTGTCTTCACATGGTAAAAAAGACAAGGGATCGCTCTGGGGCCTCTTTTTTTTTCAAAGTTTATTCATTTATTTTGAGAGAAAGAAAAAAATGAGTTGAGGAGGGGCAGAGAGGAAGAGAGAGAGAATCCCAAGTAGACTCTGTATCACCAGCATGGAGCCCAATGCAGGGCTCAAACCCACAAACCATGAGATCATGACCTGAGCCGAGGTTGGACGTTTGACTGACTGAGTCACCCAGGTGTCCCTGAAACCTCTTTTATAAAGGTACTAATCCCATTTATAAGGGCAACACTTACTACCTAATCACCTTCTAAAGGCCTCACCTCCTAATACTATGACATTAAGCATTAAGATTTCAACATATGAATTTTAAGGAGATACATTCACACCATAGCACTCCACTCATGGCCCCCTGAAATTCATGTTCTTCTCACATGTCACCAACTGGAGTCTAAGTCTAAAGTCTTAACTAAATATCATCAAAATCAGATATGGTTGAGACTATTCATCTTAAGTCAAATTGCTCTCCAGGTGTGAACCTGTGAAATCAAACATGCTGTGTGCTTCCAAAATACAAAGGTGGGATAGGAGTAGGATAACGACTCCAATTCCAAAAAGGATAAATAGTATTCCCACCACACACAAAAATAAATAAATAATTATAAGATATGATAAAGATTATAGTGGAGGAAAAGGTTTTCATCTACATTTTTAGGTCCCTTTGGCTATTCTATTAATTGACAAAGGACTAATAGGAGAACATTTGAATTACACATGTATGAGAGCCCCATAAAAAAAGAATAGGACCCATACACAGTGAGGCAATTGAGGTTTATATGCCATCCTGAGCTAAGAAGAAGTGGGTAGAGATCTGGGATTTCAAAGGGTAGGTAGGATGACAAATTTACAGGAAGATGGGAAGAACAAATGTTTGGTAAATATTTGCCATGCCAAGCAGGGACAATGGAACACAGAAAGCTTACCGCACCTAGCCCATATTTTTTGTAGTTATATCTCTGGTGATAGTTTTCTTTTTAGACCAGGCTATTTATTTTAGAGAGGTAAGGGGTAAATAAAACCTCTTGTTGATTCTTTTGAGGCTTGATTGACTTCAGCTAAAAGTAATCTACATGCCAAAGTGGCACATTTTAGGAAAGCTCATTCTGAAAGCTTTTAAATGCTAACACCACAATGCCAATTGTATTAAAATATATAAATGTAGGGGCGCCTGGGTGGCGCAGTCGGTTAAGCGTCCGACTTCAGCCAGGTCACGATCTCGCGGTCCGTGAGTTCGAGCCCCGCGTCAGGCTCTGGGCTGATGGCTCGGAGCCTGGAGCCTGTTTCCGATTCTGTGTCTCCCTCTCTCTCTGCCCCTCCCCCGTTCATGCTCTGTCTCTCTCTGTCCCAAAAATAAAAATAAAAAAATATATATATATATAAATGTATCAAATCAACATGTTGTATATCTTAAACTTACACAGCATTATGTGTAAAATATATTTCAATAATTTTTAAAGTGAAAAAAAAATACACAAGAGAGAAGTGGGGAAGAGGAAAGGGGTAACAGGTCCTGAACAAGTCCAAAACTTTAAGGTTCATTGAGGCTGCACTCCTATCTTCTGGATATATGGAGGTGGGAGTTGGGCCCCCCAGGGTTCTTAGTTGGCCCCACACCCAAGTTTTGCTGGGCACACATACTGGTCTTGTGTTGGAGTCCGGTGCCTGTGGCTTTCTCAGGGAGCGATCACACAGGTGGCTCTACAGATTTGAGGTCTCAAGGGTGGCCCCACCTGCGTGGATCCACTGTGCCCTAGTGGGGGCTCTCTGTGGTGACCCTGGCCCCCACAGTAACTCTCTGCCAGTGTTGTATGACTGCAGACTTGTGTAGCTCCATCTTTTGAAATCCAGATTGAGACAGCCATACCCTGGGGCTTTGCTGGGCACAGCAAAACCTGCACCTGAGGTGGTCAGGTATATGGTGCTAGAATTCAGGGAGTGGAGCCTTCATGTGAGGTGGCATCTGGCAGAAGCAGACTCTTTTTTAAAAAATTTAGATTCCAGTATAGTTAACATAGAGTGTTATATTAGTTTCAGGTATACATTTCCATACATCACGCATTGCTCATTATGACAATTGCACCCCTTTATCCCCATCAACTATTTCACTCACCCCCCCATCCACCTCCCCTATAGTAACCCATCAGCTTGTTCTCTATAGTTAAGAGTCTGTTTCTTGGTTTCTCTCTCTTCCTCTTTCCTTCTTGTGCTCACTTGTTTTGTTTTTTAAATGCCACATATAAGTGAAATCATATGGCATTTGTCTTTCTCTTACTGACTTTGCTTAGCATTACACTCTCTACCTCTATCCATGTTGTTGCAAATGGCAAGACTTCATTCTTTTTTATGACTAATATTCCATTGTGTGTGTGTGTGTATATGTGTGTGTATATGTGTGTGTGTGTGTGTGTGTATATATATATATATATATATATATATATATATATATAAAATCACATCATGTTTATCCATTCATCAGTCAATGCATACTTGGGCTGCTTCCATAATTTGTTGTTGTAAATAATGCTGCTATAAACATTGGGGTGCATGCATCCCTTTGAATTAGTGTTTTTGTATTCTATGGGTAAATACCCAGTAGTATGATTGCTGGATCATAGAGTAGTTCTATTTTTAAGTTTTTGAGTAACCTCTTTGATGTTTTCCACAGTGGCTGTACCAGTTTGCATTCCTACCAACAGTGCAACAGGCTTCCTTTTCTCTACATCCTCAACAACACTTGCTGTTTCTTCTGTTCTTGATTCTAACCATTCTGACAGGTGTGAGGTGATATCTCATTGTAGTTTTTATTTTCATTTTCCTGATGATGGGTGATGCTGACCATCTTTTCATGTGTCTGTTGGCCATCTATATATGTCTTCTTTGGGGAAAAGTCTGTTCATGTCCTCTGCCCATTTTTTAATTGGGTTATTTGTTTTTTGAGTGTTGAGTTATAAGTATTTATATATTTTGGATACTAACTCTTTACTGGACATATAATTTGCAAATATCTTCTCCCATTTAGTATGTTGCCTTTTAGTTTTATTGATTGTTTCTTTTGATATGCAGAAGCTTTTTATTTTGATGTTGTCCCAACAGTTCATTTTTGCTTCTCTTTCTCTTGCATCAGGAGGCACGTCTAGAAAAAAGTTGCTACAGCTGATGTCAAAGAGGTTATTGCCCCTTTTCTCTTCTAGGATTTTTATGGTTTTGGGTCTCACATTTATGTTTTTAATCCATTTTGAATTTGTTTTGTGTATGATGTAAGAAAGTGGTCCAATATCTTTATTTTGCATGTTGCTGTCCAGTTTTCCCAACACCATTTGTTGAAGAGATTGTCCTTTTCCCATTGGATATTCTTTTCTGCTTTGTCAAAGATTAATTGACAATATAGTTGTAGGTTCATTTCTGGGTTTTTCATTCTTTCCATTGATCTACATGTCTATTTTTATGCAAGTACCATACTGTTTTGTTTACTACAGCTTTGTAATATAACTTGAAGTCTGGAATTGTGATACTTTTTCTTTAACCACTTTAGTTAGGTTTATTCCTAGGTACCTTATTATTTTGGGGTGTAATTGTAAATAGGATTGTTTTCTTAATTTCTCTTTCTGCTGCTTCATTATTATTGTATAGCAACCCCACTTCTTGGTACCAACTTTTTGTGTTAGTCCATTCAGGCTGCTGTAAGAAACTATCATAAACTGAGGAGCTTATGAACAACAGAAATTTATTTCTCACACTTATGGGGCTGGGAAATACAAGATCAAGGTTTTAGCATGGTCTGTTTCTCAGGAGAGAACTTTACAGCTGAGGCCTCCTCACATGTGGAAGTGCTAAATTGATCAGTTTTAATTGAACCTACGGCTAGGTATTCTACACTGGAACAATAGAATTGTAAAATGAGAAAACCCTCCTTTAAAATAAAAAATGTTATAAGTATGGAATTACAAGACACTTAGGGCATAGACAATAGAGCTGGCAAACCAGAGATCAGTTGTGGCCCTACACTTTTTGGTCCCCATGTGTCATTGTATCCTACATGCGCTTAGAGTTCTAAGCAAGTAAACTGCATACAAATCTGGGGTTAAATATTAAAAATTAGATACTTTTAATAGTTAAGAATGACACTTTCCAATTCCATACATATAGAAATTATTTTAATTACTCTAATACATAAATTAATATTAGCATATATAGGCACTTAAAAATTTCCTTTGAAACCAAATGGAAATGATAGTGAAGACTGAGTGCATAGGTGAAGACAAACAATTTGAAATGAGGCAACTTTGCTGAATCTAGGATCTTTCATGATTTATAAGAAATAAAACTCTGAATTTCTTTTAAACTGGAAAATATCACTCCAAATCAGATATTTATTATATATGAACCCTCTTGCCTGCTGGTCAAAGCTATTTAAACTTGATGTTTTCAGATTTAACATAAATAAAACATTGAGCTAGAACATCATTTTAGTAGTGGAAAAAAACATGGGTGGAATAATCACATTGGTGAAATAATCTATTTCAGAAGACATAAAAGATCACCCATTCTGGCATTTTATGGCAATAAGTGAATAATGTAATTATTACAACTTCAAAAATTATTTCATTTTCTCTATTCCTTAAAGGTTCATTCACATTTTCCCTGGGACATGAAAAATTAGTCAACTTCCCCTCATCCTGACCTTTTTTAAAACACGTAACATCTATTGTACCATTTTCCTTCATCAAATTCATCACTGTTAAACACATCAGAATCATCAGAAAATATTTTTATAGATCAGAAAGCAGAGTTTATGCATTCTAGAAACTTCTAACCTTTTCAGTGAATGCTGTTACATGGATCAAAATATGTAAATAGTGGGGCACCTGGGTGGCTCAGTTGGTTAAGTGTCCGACTTCAGCTCATGTCATGTTTTCATGGCTTGTGGGCTTGAGCCCTGTGTCGGGTTCTGTGCTGATGGCTCAGAGCCTGGAGCCTGCTTTGGTTTCTGTGTCTCCCTCTCTCTCTGACCCTCCACCACTCTTACTCTGTCTCTCTCTCTCTCTCTCTCAAAAATAAATAAACATTAAAAAAATCTAAATAGTAAACCACAAATGCATAAAAGATAATCTTACATTCACACCCAATTCAATGAAAGAATAAGTATATCAACAAAGAGGCATGAAGATGTGAAAGATGATGATATATTTAGGAACAAGTGAGTGCTTGGATGGCTGGAGATCAAGGATGAGGCAGAAGATGAGGCTGGGAACTTAAGTAGCGACAAAGCATAAAGATTCTTAAACCATACTAAAAAGTTTGGGTTTTATCTGGAAGTATTTGGGGAATCTCTTGTACTGGGTTACCCTGTATAATAACACAATCAGATTTGCCTTTTATAAAGATTATTATAGTCTGGTAGTATTGTATTAGATGAATGGGAGTTAAGGATGAGTGGAGGCAGGAAAGCCAACTGGACGGTGGTAGCAATAGGCCACATGAGAGATGATAAGAGAGAGAGGGGGGGACCAGAGGGCAGAAGGTGGATTTGAAGAAGAGTGGTTTGGATATATACTGTAGAATTAAAAACGATGGGACATGATGAGGTCAGCAATTTGTATTAGACACCATATATGATTCAATGCATCCAATCAGTGTGTTCATCCTGTGTCATTATCAGTTATGCCTCCTCCTTTTCATTCCTCACTCCAGACAGGAGCACCTGTTTTATTCTCCATCTATGGTTCTAGCTTCCTCTAATCCTATATCAGCCTTGGATGCACATTGGCTGTACATTTAGTCATTGGGAGAGCTTTAAAAATACTATTATATGAGATTTTGATCTAAGTTATCTGGGATGTGATGGCATTGGGATTTTTAAAAATTACCTAGTAATTCAAAGCTCAGCCAAGGCTGCCAAACTGATATAAGTTATGGTTTGTGGTAGAAGCTAAAGACTTGCAACTCCTCTCCCATTGGTTTCTTAGGGTTCTTCCAACTCAATCATTACTTGCCTGAGGTTTTACCATCTCATCTTTCTTTCATTTATTGATCTCACTTTACCTTTTCACTGACTTCGACTTTTCTATCAATTTCTACTCTAGCCCTCTGATATGTCAGTCTTAGCTGCAAGAAAGAAAAAAATTGACCAATTGAGACAGCAAAGCAATGTATTTAAAGATATCGCAATTTTCCATGAGAGCTGGAGAACCCAGTTTGGAGTCAAGATCAATGTCCAAAATAAAATTTCAGAATTGGCCCCGTGAAGATATAGTTATTACTGTCACAGGACTCAGGCACAATGGATTACATAGCCAAAATCACCAATTCTGGACACTACACTACTGCTTGGAGCTATGACTACAGCTACCCATGGAAAGTAGATGTAGCTTTGTCTGCACATGAATGAGTTACCTATTGGCCGTGCTTCTTTGTCCATTAGTTTCAGAATCTGGAGAGGGTACAAATGATTGGGAATCGTGTGGCCACACTCTACCAGCCAAGGAGGTTATAAAAGTGTTTAGCATTTTTGGCTTCTGTAGTTGTAGGAAAACTCAGTGGTAGTCCTCATATGTAGGGATTTCCCATAAATAGGAAAGAATTTCAAGTCCTTTCTAAAGAAGTAAAAAAATGATAGCTTTTTACCACTCTTACCCCTCATTGCATAGGGGTACCCCTGCTTGCTTGATTTCTACAAAACTATTTTCTCAAAACCTAGTAGCATGAATAGGTATTTGGTACCTATTACATGTGCCTACCACTTCTTTCACTACAAAGACCTATATGGGCTTTAATTACAATCTTCTATAGCTCTTCATTGAACTCATTTATATGGGGTGAGGGGTCTTTGTTCTAGGCTGCATATTCTCAGCTCTAGTATAATGCTTAGAAACACCAGTTCATTGATGAACAAGACTTGAACTCTTCTCAAGGACTTTAGTTTAGTCTTTTATAACTATTATTGATTGCCATTATTGCCCTGATTATTTACTTTTCACTGCATTCAGTTCCTTTGCCATGTGATGTTGCTATCCCTCTCACTAAAGGAACAATTTTTTTAATGTTTATTTATTTATTTTGAGAGATAGAGAGGAGGGGGGCATAAAGAGAGGGAGAAAGACAATCCCAAGCAGGCTCTGCACTATTAGTGCAGAGTCCAGTGTGGATCTCAAACTCACAAACTGTGAGATCATGACCTGAGCTGAAATCAATAGTTGGTTGCCCAACCAACTGAGCCACACAAGGCACCCCTAAAGAAAGAGTTTATATTTCCTTTTCCCACCTGACTTTGGACTCAGCCATGTGACTTGCTTTGGTCAATGTAATGGCGCAGACATGATGAAGTGCCAGGTCTGAGATTAGACCTTAAGAAATCACACATATTTCTACTCACATAATTCACCTCTATCAGTGCTATAAGAAGTACATGCCACCAACTATCCCACTGGTCCAGAGTGGATGAGAGATGTTTGGAAGAGAGAACCCCCCACCACCACACACACCAATGACTGTAGATCTCAGGATTTGGGGGCAGTTTGTTATGCAGCACTGTTATGGCTGTAGCTTACTGATACTTTTGATAATGATGAACTATAGGGAACTTTGAGATGAGGATACCACCATTTTTTATAACCTTGCAGAAGTACAAACTGATGTCCAGTGCTAACATATTAAGCTAATAGTTTATAAGTCTTTAAGTGCATACTTTGGCCCTGAATATTGTTATCTGACTTTGAATGTGACTACTTATGAAAAATGATCCAAGAAATAGTGGGGAATGAGAGTAGAAAAATACATAAAAAGCCCCTAAGTTATGGCAAATCATCACCATCATCATAATCATCATCATCATCACTGATCTGCTCTTCTATTTGAGCACTTCCTATGTTCAAAGAAAAACATTATTATCTCCATTTTCCAGATAAGAAAGCTGAGGCTAAGAGATGTTTAATTTTTCCAAGACAACACAGCTAGTACTTGTAAGAATCAAGGTTTTTCCAGGCCTTTCAGATCCCATAGTCCATGCTGTAAACATGTACTTGATACATCAACCAAGGAAGACTGCTAATAATAATAAAACAATAAATGATAATATGTGTATGGTATTTTATGAAGTATTTGAACAGATATTATCTCATTTGGTTCATACAATACCTTTGCAAAATGGAAACTATTATGTATATGGTCATTTAAAAGGCAAACACCAAAGTTCTGAGAAATTGTATGATTCTAGGCCAAGATCAAATTTACTGGTAGGTCCTGACACTAGTTACAATCCCATAAAAGATTAGAAATGTATGCCCCAGTGCCATACTGGAACATTTGAGAAAACCTTCGGTATAAGCAAATGAGGACATGGTTCAAATGGATGAAAATCCCTGGGAAGTTGGTTAAAATAGCTTAAGAAAAATATAATCTAATAGAAACAACTAAGCCAAACAACTGAGTCATTCATTCCTACTGAAGATTTTAATTTACTTTCCCTATTTAATTGATGTATGAAAAGAACAACCCTAAACATATTCTGTCCATACTCTCAGGATATATCATAGTTATTTCTTCTCACATTTGGTTTCTAATTATTTATCTCTGGCTCCATCTCAATTTTATTTAATATATAGGGTTTTTTCCTCTTATACTATTACTCATAAATCATTGTGGGCCACCACTGTGTATTTCATTCTGCCTTTGTTTCCCCCTTCAAAAATATTGTTGTACAATACCATTTATAAAGACAAGCCGCTAACATTAGGGTACAATAATAACAAGTACATTTCTCTTTATAAACATCACAAAGCAAGTGTTCTTTTTTTAAAAATAAAGGTTCATTCTTTGATGAGTAATTCATTTTATATTTGTCTCTTTCAGATTTTCTAAAATGGAAATAAAATTGTTAATCAAAACAATAATATTGGAGGTTAATTCTATGCAAAGAATTTTCAAAGGCAGAAACATTAAAAAAAAAAGAAACAAAGAGGAACGACTGTTATTATATTTTTAAAAAGAATAAGTCAAGAGTGACATTATATATTTCTTGAAATCTGGACATGGTTATGTTGGTTGCCTCATAAATCCCTCCTCACATAAAGTCATCTGGAAATAAAAGTCTACTTTTTTTGCCATGAATATAATTTAGTGATGAGAGAACTGGCCGAAGAACTAAAAAGGAAGAGAGTTGGTTTTAAGATTTGATATAGAATCCTGACCATTAATGGAAAGTTAGGCAAGCCTTTCCATCTGTCAGGTTAATTGGTTCTCAAAGTTTTGGTTTCAGAACACATTTTGGATCATATAAATCACTTTTTAAAACTTTCAAATACCATGTACCCATATTTTAGTTTGAGTTTCCCCAGAAACTGACCCTAAGACCAAATTGTAAGTGCAAATGGTGTGATTGGAGCATGATAGAAGGAAACGTTGGTAAAGAAGCCAGCAAGTGAGACAGCAAAAGGAAGAAATCCTATATGTAGTATGTTACCACAACATCCATCACTGTGGGAAACTGTATCTCCATCCTCCTAAGGGACTCTGGGGGCTAATATAAGAATATGCCTCAGAATTATCTCAGCTGAGGTGTGAGTTAGTTGGAGTATTAATCTACTAACTCCTTGTCCATTCTCTGTGGAATGACTACTGCTGGGGCCATAAACTATAGGCACTCTGGCTTGCCATTGGGCAGACAAGCAGTACTTGGGTAGAGTAATGAATATTGAAGTAAAGCAGCTTTTGATGATATGTGAAGGTGAGAGCTGAGCGGATAAGAATGAAGCACAATAATGTGTGCTATATCTTCCAACCATAATTTTGTATCCACAAGATAGAATGGACATTAATCTTTTTTCTTTACTCTCTAGAATTTAGACCACCTTTCTATGTTTGAAGAATTCCCTAACCCACAAATTTGGGGAGGAACAGAGCTCACCTTCTAGAATTGAAGCGGAGAAAAGGAGATACTCATTTTCCAAGCCTCTTTTGAAGGTAGTTTTCCCAACAATCGCATGCTCTTGCTTGAGATGTTGAATCTGGAGCAAGTAACACAATGAAGCTGGGTTAATAGAAAACTAAATCTTGTGGCATTGGCTGGTAGTGGTGGCAGCGCTATCTCCAGAGAAGCTGTTGTAAGAGGGAGGGGTCAGTGGTGGTACCCAGTGTGTAAAATTTCCAGGGGCAGTGGTGTAGACTCCTGAGTACAGTATTTGGCAATGGCCCCAGTGGTGCCCTCTTCAGATACCTCCTTAGCCTCCCTTGGGAATGCCCATTTTCTATACCTTATTCTTCTTTCCTCCTGGCTCTGTGAGCTACTATTGACTTACCAATGCATCTGATATTTGCTTATATCACACAGTTTCTGTTGCTTGCAACACAAAATGTCAACTAATAGAACAGGTCCAGGGTGTAAACCAGAAACTTCTATTTTTAACAGCCTGTGAAAATGATTCTAATGCAAACTTTGAGGACCACTATTCTGGGTTCTGTTTCCTCAAAGGGAAAATAAGTGTAACAACACATTCTCAGCAGAGCACTTGTGATGTTCCAATAAACTAATTATGAGAGGAGCCTCAAAAGCATGAATAAGATAATTTCACAATTGAAGACATTAACTAAAGGATGATTTTGAAGTAATTTTCCACTCAAAATGAACAGATTTCATTAAAACATTTCAGCTACTTTGGGAAACAATTTAAATGCTGATGTCTTATAAAGACCTACCTGGCCATCCTTGTCTCCAGATCCTCCAGTCCTCACATTTGTAGCCAATGGACCTGTTGTAGATTGATTACAAAAATGGCCAAAATTCTTCACCCCTCCTTGTATTCAGTCCCTTTACAATGTGAATTGGTATCTCCTACCATCAAGAAAAAGAATTTAGTTCACCAACTAGAATCCAGCTAGCTAACATGTGAGCAAGAATCAGGTAGACTGCTAGAGGATGAGAGACCACACAGATAACAACCAGACAATCTTTAGAATCAGAGTCACCTGGCTGACCCAAGCTAACTTGCTGGCCCACAGAATCTTGAGTTAAGTCAATCAGATGATTGTTGTTTTAAGCCATTATGTTTTGGATGGCTTGTTATGCAGCTATAGATAATTGATACAGTCCCCCAAATACTTTGTGTCTTCTGTTTGATCTCTGAATCTACTTGGGCCTGTGGGAAGGTTGATTAAGGAACTTCTTGGCAGGTGTTCAACATTGTGTAGTATGTACATGTAGTAGCTTTTCCAGTAGCTCACTCTGATTTGCATTTTCATTTTCAATGATTGGATCCTTGATTTATCACTTTCTGCTTTGGTGACTACATTCTGTGCTGAGAAACTCACCATACCTTCATGATTAGTCTTTTGCTAGAGATGCCCTAAATATACATCTTGCAAAATGGCAAATGCCAAATTCTAAAATAAACATTCACCTAAAGCTGAATATCATCATCATAGAATTACCTTCTGGGATAGATGTTAATTATTACAATTATAAAATTATAATTTTATCATTAAAAATTTAGTATCAAGGAGCTTACTACCTATGTTCTAGGAGTTTTATGGTTTCAGGTATACATTCTTTAATCCATTTTGAGTTCATTTTTTGTGTGCGGTCTAAGATAATGGTTAAGTTTCCTGCTTTTGCATGTGGCTGTCCAGTTTTTCCAACACCATTTGTTGAAGTGACTGACTGCTCTTTACCCACTGTATATTCTTGACTCTTGTCATAAATTAATTGACCATATGTGCATGCATTTAGTTCTAGGCTATCTATTCTGTTCCACTGATCTCTGTGTTTTTCTATTTATGCCAGTACCATACTGTTTTAATTAGGGAGTATGATGCCTGCAGTTTTGTTCTTCAAGACTGATTTGGCTGTTTGGGATCTTCTGTGGTTCCATACCAATTTTACAATTATTTGTTCTATTTCTTTGAAAAATGCCGTTGGGATTTTGATAGGTATTGCATTGAATCTCTAGATTGATTTGTGTAGTACAGACATTTGAACAATATTGACTCCTTGAATTCATGAGGGGAGAATATCTTTCCATTTACTTGTGTCTTCAACAATTTCATTAATGTCCTGTAGTTTTCAGCATACAGGTCTTTCACCTCCTTGGTTAAATTTATTCATAGGTATTTTATTCTTTTTGATACAATTGTAAATGGAATTGTTTTCTTTATTTCTCTAATAGTTCATTATTTGTGTACAGAAATACAACAAATTTTTGTATATTGATTTTGTATCCTGTGACCTTACTAGTGGTAAGCTCCTTGGTGATGATTTTTTAAATCTGACACCAAAAGCAAAAGATACAAAGACAAAAATAAGCAAGAGTATATCATACTAAGAAGTTTCTGCACAACAAAGGAAACCATCAACAAAATAAAAAGGCAACCTACTAAATGCAATAAAATACTTGCAAATCATAAATCTGATAAGGCACTAATATCTAAAATATGTAAAGAACTCATACAACTCAATAGCAAAAGATCAAATAATCTGATTAAAGAATGGGCTGAAATGGATAGACATTCTCCCAAAGAAGACATACAGATGACCAACAGATACATGAAAAGATGCTCAACATCACTCATCATCAGGGAAATGCAAATCAAAGCCATGATGAGATATCACTTCACACCTGTTAGAATCACTATTAACAAAAACAAAAAAATAACAAGTGTTGACAAGGATTTGGAGAAAAGAGAACTCATGTGCACTGAAGATTGCAATGTAAATTGGTATAGTCACTATGGAAAACAGTATGGAGGTTCCGCAAAACATTAAAAATAGAATTCCCATATGATCTAGCAATTCCACTTTTGGGTATTCATCCAAAGAAAAAACAAAAACACTAACTCAAAACGATATATGCACCCCTATGTTCATTGCAGCGTTATTTATATTAGAGAATATATGAAAAAACCTAAGTGTCCCTTGACATACATGTATGTGTGTGTATAATATTCCATTTATATATATATGAATAATTTTCAGCCATACAAAGAATGAAATCTTGCCATTTGTGATAATGTGGATAGACTTCAAGAGCAGTATGCTAAGTGATAGAAGTCAGAGAAAGACAAAAACTGTATGATCTTTCATATGTGTGGAATCTAAAATAAAAAAAGCTTAAAGATGCAGAGAACAGACTGTTGGCTGCCAAAAGCAGGAGGTGGGAGGCTAGAGAAATAGGTGAAGGTAGTTCAAAGGTAAAAAGAAAAAAGAGAAAACAAAAACAGGCAAATACTGTAGATATCTGTTAAATATTAGTTCAGCTGCATTGTCTTTATATTGTTTTATAATAAGTGCTGACAAAGAAAGATGAGCTCATCTCCTTTGCGTTACACTGAGTGTAACAAATTATACACAGATAATTTATAAACTTCTAATTGTGATGAGGCCTTGAGAAAGAGAAAATTTAAAACACCTTTAGCTCTGACATGAATCATATCTTTCCATCTTTGATTACAAAATATGACATACATCCTTATGTCACACAAAGAATTAAATACTAATAAACAACTTTAAATACTTTACAGGAAAAAAAAAGAATTAAACTTTGAAAACAAAGGATATTTTATAACAATACCAGCTTTGCTTCATGAGAGAATATGCACCAAATATCACAGAAGCCAGATACAGGCAACAAAATCTCTCAGAAATACAAGTTCTTTATAAAAAGAGTACAATAATGATAAAAGGATTAAATATTCTTCCAGAATTTTGACAAATTAAATTGGCAAAAAGTAAAGGCACAACATTAGAATAATATAAGAAACTTAAGTCCACATTCATTTATTTTGTGATATAACACTTACAAAAACAATTATTTATTGGACACTGAGAAGTCCTTAATAAATTCCCCAAAGGAGATTTTGAAGGCCAGTTTGGGAATATAGTGGATATTATAGCAACAAAAATGGAAAATACTGAAGAAATTATAAGAGGTGATATGGAAGCCCATGGCAACAAAACTGAAAATCTAAAGGAAATGGATGACTTCCTAGTAAATATTGGACTACCAGCAAACTCTACCATAATGCTATAAATAGAGTCAAAAAATTTCCATCCCATAAAATGGAAGGTTGCATCACTGCAAGATTGATGTAAACCAGAATTTTTTAAGGTTTATTTATTTATTTTGAGAGGGAAAGAGACAGAGACAAAGCATGAGTGGGGGAAATGCAGAGAGAGGAAGAGAGAGAACCCCAAACAGGCTCCACTCTGTCAGCGCAGAGCCCAATGTGGGGCTCAAACCCACAAACCATGAGATCATGGCCTGAGCTGAGATCAAGAGTCAGACCCTTAAGCACCTGCGCCTGAGCTACCCAGGCACTCCAAAAACCAGATTTTAATAAAGTAGGTTTTTAAAAAAAATTTTTAACGTTTATTTATTTTTGAGAGAGAGAAAGTGAGCATGGCAGGGGAGCAGCAGAGAGAAAGGGGGACAGGGGATCTGAATCAGGCTTTGTGCTGGTAGCAGAAAGCCATATGAGAGTCTCAAACCCATGAGCTGTGAGATTGTGACCTGAGCCGACATCAGACACTTAACCAACTGAGCCACCCAGGTGCCCCAATAAAGTTTTTTGTTTTATTTATTATTTTTTTAATATTTATTTATTATTTCTGAGAGAGAGAGAGAGAGAGGGAGAGAGAGAGTGTGTGTGATGGGGAGAAGGCAGAGAGAGAGAGACACACACACACAGAATCTGTAGCAGGCTCCAGGCTCTGAGCTGCCAGCACAGGGCCTGACACCTAGCTCCAACTAACAAACCGTGAGATCATGACCTAAACCGTAGTCAGATGCTTAACCAACTGAGCCACCCAGGCGTCCCATAAAGTTTTTTATTTTAATTATAGAATAGTTAACATACAGTATTATATTAGTTTCAGATGTATGATATAGTAATTCAATACTTCCATACATCACCTGGTGCTCATCTCAAGTGCACTCCTTAATTTCCATCACCTATTTCATCCACCCGCCCCAACCAACTCCCTTCTGGTAACTGTAAGTTCTCTATAGTTAAGTCTATTTCTTGGTTTCTCCCTCTCTCTTTTTTGCCTTTGCTTGCTTGTTTTGTTTCTTAAATCCCACATACAATGAAAACAAATTTTTAAAAATATCTTCCAAGAACTTGGTTCAAGCTTGTGCATCCAAGACCTGAAGGTGGTATTGCCCCAATGGGGTTCCTAGGCAGGCAGCTGTGCTGGCTTTTTTGGTCTAGTCCAGAAAAAGGGAAGGAAATCTGAGCAACAAGATGCTTTGGACCAACTACAGGGCAGAGATGAGCATAAAAGTAGGTAGGGGTGGAAGGAAAGGGAGATGAGCCAGGTTCTGTATATGAGTTGGATCCTAGGACAGACTGATGTTGACATGGTGGCTGTCTCCATCCACTAGAAAGCTTCACACTGATACTTTTGTTGATTTTTTTTAAAGTAAAAAATATTCTCATTGAACTGAACAAGTCCCAGCTAGGTGGTCACTTCCAAATCCTCTTCCACCCCCATACCCCAGTATGATCTTTGACTTGCCCACATTTGATAATAGGGACTAGGCATAGAACTGGTAGTGTTCAGCAAGTGGTTTATATCCAATGACAGGGCACCTTATTAAAAAAATAAATAAACACTAAACTGTAAATAGTGGTTATCTCTGGGTGGGAAGATAACCAGAAGTTTGCAAATACTATGTGAAGTCTGACCTTTAGAATAAATTTCACTATTGTAATTAGGAAAAACAATACAGCCTTGTTGGTACTCTGCTATGCAAACATGTAAACTACACCCCCACATAAATTTTGTGGTTATATTTTAAATATTTGATAATACAGGGCAAGAACAATAATGTGCTTATTACTGGTTTGTTCCCATGATACTAAATAGTCTCTCCCGGAGCCGGGGCGGAGGGGCGGCTCCCCGGCCAAGCAGAGCCCCCGAGTCTGGCTGGCAAGAGCTGAGGGGCTGGACAGACTGTTCTGACAGCAAGCGCGACTTAGCGTCTGGGAGGTCATAAGTTAACAGCTCTGCTCAGAAAGTGGGAAGGCTGGAGGACAAAGGGAGGGAGAGTTGCCGAGCCCCCGGACGACAGAGCTCAGCTTGGCGGGGAACAAAGGCGCTCACCAGCGCCATCTCCCCCGCCCATCCCCCAGCCAAAATCCCAAAGGGAACCAGTTCCTGCCAGGGAACTTGCTTGCTCCGCGCAAACAACCAACTCTGTGCTTCTGCGGAGCCAAACCTCCGGCAGCGGATCTGACTCCCTCCCGCTGCCACAGGGCCCCTCCTGAGGTGGATCACCTATGGAGAAGCAAGCTAAGCCTGCCCCTCCTGCCCCCGTGCACCTTGCCTACCCACCCCAGCTAATACGCCAGATCCCCAGCACCACAAGCCTGGCAGTGTGCAAGTAGCCCAGATGGGCCACGCCACCCCACAGTGAATCCCGCCCCTAGGAGAGGGGAAGAGAAGGCACACACCAGTCTGACTGTGGCCCCAGCAGTGGGCTGGGAGCAGACATAAGGTCTGACTGTGGCCCCACCCACCAACTCCAGTTATACACCACAGCACAGGGGAAGTGCCCTGCAGGTCCTCACCACTCCAGGGACTATCCAAAATGACCAAACGGAAGAATTCCCCTCAGAAGAATCTCCAGGAAATAACAACAGCTAATGAACTGATCAAAAAGGATTTAAATAATATAACAGAAAGTGAATTAAAATAATAGTCATAAAATTAATTGCTGGGCTTGAAAACAGTATAGAGGACAGCAGAGAATCTCTTGCTACAGAGATCAAGGGACTAAGGAACAGTCACGAGGAGATGAAAAGCGCTTTAAACGAAATGCAAAACAAAATGGAAACGACGACAGCTCGGATTGAAGAGGCAGAGGAGAGAATAGGTGAACTAGAAGATAAAGTTATGGAAAAAGAGGAAGCTGAGAGAAAGAGAGATAAAAAAAATCCAGGAGTATGAGGGGAAAATTAGAGAACTAAGTGATAACACTAAAAAGAAATAATATACGCATAATTGGTATCCCAGAGGAGGAAGAGAGAGGGAAAGGTGCTGAAGGGGTACTTGAAAAAATTATAGCTGAGAACTTCCCTGAACTGGGGAAGGAAAAAGGCATTGAAATCCAAGAGGCACAGAGAACTCCCTTCAGATGTAACTTGAATCGATCTTCTGCACGACATATCATAGTGAAACTGGCAAAATACAAGGATAAAGAGAAAATTCTGAAAGCAGCAAGGGATAAACGTGCCCTCACATATAAAGGGAGACCTATAAGACTCGTGACTGATCTCTCTTTTGAAACTTGGCAGGCCAGAAAGGATTGGCACGAGATCTTCAGTGTACTAAACAGAAAAAATATGCAGCTGAGAATCCTTTATCCAGCAAGTCTGTCATTTAGAATAGAAGGAGAGATAAAGGTCTTCCCAAACAAACAAAAACTGAAGGAATTTGTCACCACTAAACCAGCCCTACAAGAGATCCTAAGGGGGATCCTGTGAGACAAAGTACCAGAGACATCACTACAAGCATAAAACATACAGACATCACAATGACTCTAAACCCGCATCTTTCTATAATAACACTGAATGTAAATGGACTAAATGCGCCAACCAAAAGACATAGGGTATCAGAATGGATAAAAAAACAAGACCCATCTATTTGCTGTCTACAAGAGACTCATTTTAGATCTGAGGACACCTTTAAATTGAGAGTGAGGGGATGGAGAGCTATTTATCATGCTACTGGAAGCCAAAAGAAAGCTGGAGTAGCCATACTTATATCAGACAAACTAGACTTTAAATTAAAGGCTGTAACAAGAGATGAAGAAGGGCATTATACAATAATTACAGGGTCTATCCATCAGGAAGAGCTAACAATTATAAATGTCTATGCGCCGAATACCAGAGCCCCCAAATATATAAAACAATTACTCATAAACATAAGCAACCTTATTGATAAGAATGTGGTAATTGCAGGGGACTTTAACACCCCACTTACAGAAATGGATAGATCATCTAGACACACGGTCAATAAAGAAACAAGGGCCCTGAATGATACATTGGATCAGATGGACTTGACAGATATATTTAGAACTCTGCATCCCAAAGCAACAGAATATACTTTCTTCTCGAGTGCACATGGAACATTCTCCAAGATAGATCATATACTGGGTCACAAAACAGCCCTTCATAAGTTTACAAGAATTGAGATTATACCATGCATACTTTCAAACCACAATGCTATGAAGCTTGAAATCAACCACAGGAAAAAGTCTGGAAAACCTCCAAAAGCATGGAGGTTAAAGAACACCCTACTAAAGAATGAGTGGGTCAACCAGGCAATTAGAGAAGAAATTAACAAATATATGGAAACAAACGAAAATGAAAATAGAACAATCCAAACGCTTTGGGACGCAGCGAAGGCAGTCCTGAGAGGAAAATACATTGCCATCCAGGCCTATCTCAAGAAACAAGAAAAATCCCAAATACAAAATCTAACAGCACACCTAAAGGAAATAGAAGCAGAACAGCAAAGGCAGCCTAAACCCAGCAGAAGAAGAGAAATAATAAAGATCAGAGCAGAAATAAACAATATAGAATCTAAAAAAACTGTAGAGCAGATCAACGAAACCAAGAGTTGGTTTTTTGAAAAAATAAACAAAATTGATAAACCTCTAGCCAGGCTTCTCAAAAAGAAAAGGGAGATGACCCAAATAGATAAAATCATGAATGAAAATAGGATTATTACAACCAATCCCTCAGAGATACAAACAATTATCAGTGAATACTATGAAAAATTATATGCCAACAAATTGGACAACCTGGAAGAAATGGACACATTCCTAAACACCCACACTCTTCCAAAACTCAATCAGGAGGAAATAGAAAGCTTGAACAGACCCATAACCAGCGAAGAAATTGAATCGGTTATCAAAAATCTCCCAACAAATAAGTGTCCAGGACCAGATGGCTTCCGAGGGGAGTTCTACCAGACGTTTAAAGCAGAGATAATACCTATCCTTCTCAAGCTATTCCAAGAAATAGAAAGGGAAGGAATACTTCCAGACTCATTCTATGAAGCCAGTATTACTTTGATTCCTAAACCAGACAGAGACCCAGTAAAAAAAGAGAACTACAGGCCAATATCCCTGATGAATATGGATGCAAAAATTCTCAATAAGATACTAGCAAATCGAATTCAACGGCATATAAAAAGAATTATTCACCATGATCAAGTGGGATTCATTCCTGGGATGCAGGGCTGGTTCAACATTCGCAAATCAATCAACGTGATACATCACATTAACCAAAAAGAAAAAGAGAAGAACCATATGATCCTGTCAATCGATGCAGAAAAGGCCTTTGACAAAATCCAGCACCCTTTCTTAATAAAAACCCTGGAGAAAGTCGGGATAGAAGGAACATACTTAAAGATCATAAAAGCCATTTATGAAAAGCCCACAGCTAACATCATCCTCAACGGGGAAAAACTGAGAGCTTTTTCCCTGAGATCAAGAACACGACAGGGATGCCCACTCTCACCGCTGTTGTTTAACATAGTGTTGGAAGTTCTAGCATCAGCAATCAGACAACAAAAGGAAATCAAAGGCATCAAAATTGGCAAAGATGAAGTCAAGCTTTCGCTTTTTGCAGATGACATGATATTATACATGGAAAATCCGATAGACTCCACCAAGAGTCTGCTAGAACGGATACATGAATTCAGCAAAGTTGCAGGATACAAAATCAATGTACAGAAATGAGTTGCATTCTTATACACTAACAATGAAGCAACAGAAAGACAAATAAAGAAACTGATCCCATTCACAATTGCACCAAGAAGCATAAAATACCTAGGAATAAATCTAACCAAAGATGTAAAAGATCTGTATACTGAAAACTATAGAAAGCTTATGAAGGTAATTGAAGAAGATTTAAAGAAATGGAAAGACATTCCCTGCTCATGGATTGGAAGAATAAATATTGTCAAAATGTCAATACTACCCAAAGCTATCTACACATTCAATGCAATCCCAATCAAAATTGCACCAGCATTCTTCTCGAAACTAGAACAAGCAATCCTAAAATTCATATGGAACCACAAAAGGCCCCAAATAGCCAAAGTAATTTTGAAGAAGAAGACCAAAGCAGGAGGCATCACAATCCCAGACTTTAGCCTCTACTACAAAGCTGTCATCATCAAGACAGCATGGTATTGGCACAAAAACAGACACATAGACCAATGGAATAGAATAGAAACCCCAGAACTAGACCCACACACATATGGCCAACTAATCTTTGACAAAGCAGGAAAGAACATCCAATGGAAAAAAGACAGTCTCTTTAACAAATGGTGCTGGGAGAACTGGACAGCAACATGCAGAAGGTTGAAACTAGACCACTTTCTCACACCATTCACAAAAATAAACTCAAAATGGATAAAGGACCTGAATGTGAGACAGGAAACCATCAAAACCTTAGAGGAGAAAGCAGGAAAAGACCTCTCTGACCTCAGCCGTAGCAATCTCTTACTCGACACATCCCCAAAGGCAAGGGAATTAAAAGCAAAAGTGAATTACTGGGACCTTATGAAGATAAAAAGCTTCTGCACAGCAAAGGAAACAACCAACAAAACTAAAAGGCAACCAACAGAATGGGAAAACATATTTGCAAATGACATATCAGACAAAGGGCTAGTATCCAAAATCTATGAAGAGCTCACCAAACTCCACACCCGAAAAACAAATAACCCAGTGAAGAAATGGGCAGAAAACATGAATAGACACTTCTCTAAAGAAGACATCCGGTTGGCCAACAGGCACATGAAAAGATGTTCAACGTCGCTCCTTATCAGGGAAATACAAATCAAAACCACACTCAGATATCACCTCACGCCAGTCAGAGTGGCCAAAATGAACAAATCAGGAGACTCTAGATGCTGGAGAGGATGTGGAGAAACGGGAACCCTCTTGCACTGTTGGTGGGAATGCAAACGGGTGCAGCCGCTTTGGAAAGCAGTGTGGAGTTTCCTCAGAAAATTAAAATAGACCTACCCTATGACCCAGCAATAGCACTGCTAGGAATTTACCCAAGGGATACAGGAGTACTGATGCATAGGGGCACTTGTACCCCAATGTTTATAGCAGCACTCTCAACAATAGCCAAATGATGGAAAGAGCCTAAATGTCCATCAACTGATGAATGGATAAAGAAATTGTGGTTTATATACACAATGGAATACTACGTGGCAATGAGAAAGAATGAAATATGGCCTTTTGTAGCAATGTGGATGGAACTGGAAAGTGTGATGCTAAGTGAAATAAGCCATACAGAGAAAGACAGATACCATATGTTTTCACTCTTATGTGGATCCTGAGAGACTTAACAGAAACCCATGGGGGAGGGGAAGGAAAAAAAAAAGAGGTTAGAGTGGGAGAGAGCCAAAGCATAAGAGACTGTTAAAAACTGAGAACAAACTGAGGGTTGATGGGGGGTGGGAGAGAGGGGAGGATGGGTGATGGGTATTGAGGAAGGCACCTTTTGGGATGAGCACTGGGTGTTGTATGGAAACCAATTTGACAATAAATTTCATATAAAAAAAATAAAAATAAATAAATACTCTCCCTTTCAACTGAAGTAGTAAAGGAACAAGATCATCTTTGCTAGCTTTGCCAGTGTAAGATACTAATGGTGATGATGCCACCAAGTTTTCATACTTTACTTCCTCTCTAATAGTAAATGGATAAGATAAAGACTTCTCCTTTTTAACTCCCAGTCATGATGTTTGGTTGATGGTGATGGTGCTAATGGATTAAAGTAATCCCACAAATGGAAATATTGTGCCCTATTTAAAGAAGTTTTCTAAATACTTTTAGAGGCACAGATGCAGTTGATGCCCCCACTATATTATTTATTTCTAATATTTCCATGCATTTGCTACTTGAAACAATAACTTATAAAAAGTCTCTGTACCTTAAATCTGCAATGGGGCAAAATAATTGGCTTTTGAATTAAGTAGTTAACTTTCAAGATAAAGTCATCCCTGAATTTTCATCTGCATTTTAGATTTCATTTCCAGGATATCCATCTTGACTAGAGAGGAATCATAGAAGTGCCTTTCCATCAGCTATCATATAAGAAATACTTTCATTCTCAAGACACAATGTTATGTCTCCAACAGGTTCCAGTAACGTAATGACTTTCCCCACAAGCAACCATCAGTTTTTATTAAGCACTGCAATGTTGCTATTATTTCCAAAGTATGGCATTAAGGCATTTTTATATTCAAGCTACCTTTTTAGGCACGTAGTAGTGGTCCTTCCATTACATTTGGACATCACATAAAACACATGACAAGGCAATTCCAACATAGCTTGAAACTCTATGTAACATATCACTCCAAAATCTCTTTTATGATGAGGAATCTGTCACTTGCTGAAGAATGCTAAAGGTATCTCACTATTCTGCTGTCCTATAATTTCTTTCTGAACACACAAGTGAAGTGAGTGGACAAAACATTGTATGATTGCAGATCCTGAATGATTTATAACCTTATATTTGTTAAATTCATGAAGACAATTGCATGATAATTTTATACCCTGATTCTCTATCCTACAAATAGTTTTTCAGTAAAATGGGTTATGTTAGTTGTTGTGTAAAACCTAGAAATCCCTTGACAAGCAAGTAAAGCAGAAGCACAGTTGAATTCATCCTTGATCCACCAAGTTGTTAAATTTAAGAGACTTCTACTGATTTCTGAACTACCAGTTGTCTGATACAAAATACAGCAGACATTACACATTCAATAATACCACTAGACTTATTGATAGAACATAATTCAGAAAAAAATTTCTTTCAGTAATGTGTTTTCTAGATGAAATTTGTACCTGGGATTTTTTTTAATGTCCAAATTTGGGGAGCTCAGATTTCCTTTCTCTTTAACTCATAGAAGTGATTGGCACTCTATAGGGATAATGTAAATAAGTTTTTTGTTTAAAAGTTTAAACCCAAAAGTTTTAGACTCTGAATACTTAAAACTATAAAGGATTGTCTTCTTAAAGTGTATTCTTTAAAAATCTATTATTTTAAAGTTTGATGGTAAGAAAAAAATAGGTTTGGGGTACTTTATTTCTAACATTTTCCTTCTGTATATTCTTTATATACTTTATCATAATAGAATCAAAAGTCATTTATTAAATTAACTTTTAGTTTATCTGTTAGTTTTTTCTGCTTGTGATAATTTGAGGTGGCAAAATTGACATTAAATTTTAAATCATCCTCCAAAGATGTGATGAATCATTTCAGGATTTTTTTCTTGAAGTACTCTCCCTAAATAGAAGTAAATAACTACATTTAAATAAAATTCTTAAAAGATTATTTTATTTGATATTATAATTGTTCATATACCAAACAATTCCACAGATTTAGAGTTAATATGTAATTGAATATGTATTCTTCAGTCTTTTATTATTATTCAAATTATATAAAAAGTTATTAGTCAAAAAGAAAAAAGTTATTTCTAAGTTATTTTCCTCATGCACTTTAATACTATATACAAAAACTGTCCATCTTTTCATTATTAATTTAACTATTTGAAAGGTCTTAATAACTGTCTTGTACATAAAAATTAATGGCTTTCACCATTATCCTTAATTATTATAGCATTTTAATCCCACAATAATAAATACATATTTATGCTACAATTGACTGTTAGGATTTCAACAATTAAAGTACAGAAGGAGATTTTAACTCCATGTTATACCTAGAATGCTTATATGTAAGTGAATATCAAAAATTAACAATAAATCCTGATGATCTATCTTATTGTACTGTTATTATTTATATTACTGTTACTATTACACTAAGTATATGTAATGACAATTTACAATCCTTCAATTGATGTTAAAGAAGGCAAGAGATTATTTCGCTTTCCAAAGGCCACAGTCAAAGCACAAGTTGAAAACAAGAAATTGACTGAATTCCAAGGTCAAAGTCAAACTTTCATGTCTTCCTGCTTTGTGTATTTAAAATCTCCATCTCTGGGGCGCCTGGGTGGCTCAGTCGGTTAAGCGTCCGACTTCAGCTCAGGTCACGATCTCGCGGTCCCTGAGTTCGAGCCCCGCTCAGGCTCTGGGCTGATGGCTCAGAGCCTGGAGCCTGCTTCTGATTCTGTGTCTCCCTCTCTCTCTGCCCCTCCCCTGTTCATGTGCTGTCTCTCTCTGTCTCAAAAATAAAATAAAATAAAATAAAATAAAATAAAATCTCCATCTGAAAGAATAATTTTAAGCATATTATAAGATTTACCTAAAGGCATTTATATATACATATATATATTATATTTTATATATTATAATATATTGTATATTATTCTATTATATATGTTATTATATATAATATATATAATTATATATTATCTATTATATTTTAATATTATAAATATATAAATAAAAATATATATTTTCTTCTACTTAGAAGCAATACATTATATGTTTACAGGTTTTTTTAAAGTTGAACTTAAAACTTGAAAATCTTAAATCTTTCCTTGTTGGCTACATGCTAAAGAATGTGTGTAGACAGTCTCCAAACATGGTTGCCAGCAATGTCTTCCCAACCTATATGTAGATACTCTTCTTATTCCTCCCATTAAGACATAGAATCTATTTTCCTTCCCTTAAATGTAGAGTGACTGGTGAATTTCCCAGTTCCAGGCTTAGCCCTTTAAAAATGGCTTTCACCTTTGCTTTCTTGGAATCCAACTGTCATTCTGTAAGGAAGTCCAAGCTGTCCTGATGGAGAGACAAAACATTAGGAAAGACCCTACAGAATGAGGAGGATGTGCTGCCATATGGAGAGAGGACACACTGAGTAGGACTCAAATGACAGTCAGCATTGAGACCTCAGAAGTGCAAGTCCATCTTGTACCTTCAAGCCCAGCCAATGCAACCACATGTATGATCCCACTATTTTATAATATTTATGTTCCATAATGTGGAACCATTAAATCCACATAATAATAATACATAAAAAATTGTTATTATTTTAATCCATTAAGTTTGGGGTGGTTTGTTACCTATCAATAAATAGCAGAGACAAAAAAAAAGGAAAGATAATTCTGACATGTTACATTGGCTTTGAGACTTGGCAGAAGGTAAAAGGTGGAAAAGCAGTGAGGAATTTGCTACTGGAGGCTGGAAAATAGGGAATTGGCTATTCACTGGCAAAATATTTGGCAAGATGCTTGCCTGCAGTACCTTGGAAGATAGGATGAAACCTAATGAACTTGTGTTATTTGGCTAAATTTCCAGGAAGAATGTCAATGATGACAATTGGCTTCTCTAAGCTCTGTATAATATATTGTGAGAAAAAGATAAGCTAAAGAAGAAACTGTTGAAGTTTTTAATAAGAATTTAAAGGTAATATAGAGTGCTCAAGACAGTCTTCTCAAATGGTAGATGAGCTGCCAAACAGTGAGAAAACAGTTCAAAATGGACACAGGGAGAATATGAATATCAGAATGCTACCAATAGTCTATAGCCTCAAGGTCAAGATCAAATCAAAAGTGAGGCTTAACCATTTAATCAAGTACCTCAAAAATCTTGTTATCAGCTAGACAAAGGGGCTTTTAAAACCCATAATGGCATTGTCCTATAATACTTTAACCACAGTCCAGTGTAGAGAAAGCCCATTAAGCAAAAAATTGTAGGCTTTATTGTAATGGAATACATTAATATTTGATTAAGTATAAAAACTACAGGTTTCCCAGAGTAGGGGACCTTGACATCATGTGACTGGGTGGATTTCAGAATTACTATGGTCCAGTGACTGCTGTACCTTTCATCTCCTCCATTTTGGATGGAGGTATATATTGTGATTTTTCCTATCCTTGTCTCACTTTTGTGTAGTGAGTATATGGGGGACAAATAAATTATATTTTTAATTTGCAGTTTTCTTATTTGAGAGGAACTATACTGAAGCATCTGCATGTACACACACACACACACACACAAAACACATGAGGGTCCATATTTAAACATTTTTTAGATGATAAGATGCTGGACTTTGAGCTAATGCTACAATGGTATGGCATTTTTGAGGATGCTCAATGTATTTTTCATGAGGAAGGGATGTGAATTGTGGCTAAAGAGTGAATTATGGTAGATGTTCTCTAAAGACGTTTGTGAAAATTTCTCCTTTCCCTGTAATTACATGCTGTTCCTCTCATAAAGATCAAGGGTCAGGCTTTCCATTTTGTTTTGTTTTGTTTTGTTTTGTTTTGTTTTGTTTTGTTTGTTTTGTTGTTTTTTGAATATAGGCTGGTCAATGACTTTCTTTGACCAATAGAATATAGCAAAAGTGCTACTGTGCCAGGGGGCAGCTTATACTTTTGTTTCATCAGAACCTAGTTGCCCCGGTGGAGATAGAAGACGTGTGGCAAGGCCCTACAGAATAAGCTGCCATGTGGAGAGAGAGATCACATGGGGTAAAACTGAAGTACCACAGGCGATGATCAGCAGCAAGCCCCAGATATGAGAGAGAAGCCTTCAGGGCCCTTGTAGATCAGATCAGGTACCAGCTGAATTCAATCACATGACCGAGCTCAGATAACACTACACAGAGCAAAAGAACTGCCCAATCAACACACAGAACCTTCATAAATAATAGATTGTTGTTGTTGTTTTAAGCCACTAAGTTTTGGAGTCGTTTGTTACAAAGCCAAAGATAACTGAGGAGATTGGAAATGCAAATCATTTTATGTGGTAGAAAAAATGTTATCTATAAAAAGAAGCATTATAAATTGCCCTGCTATTTATGGAATTAATTTGGTTAAAATATGCTCCTTTAAAAGGAGATATATATTCCTTTTGGCAAAATGAATTTGTGCACTTAAAAAACCTTTGGAGAATGTGAAACAGTAGTTGAGAAAATGAGCCAATAATATGATGTATTCCTAATTTTAAGAACTCTCAATTCTAGCTAAAACTCTTTGTAATGTATAAAATATTGTCCACTGTTCCAGGCACAATTTTAAAGATCAGTAACTATTATACTTCTTGGAGAAATAATCAGCTGATATTTTGTCAAAGTACCACACTAACAATGAACTAACATATTGAGAAAATCTTACTTTGCAAGGCAAACTGAATTAATTGGTCTTAATGTTTAATGTACTCTTAATTTGTCTATCAATAGGACACATTTCTTAAGATCATAGGACTATTTTTCTTCAGATTATCCTCTGTTTTTCTTCTTGACATTATTTTAGAAACATGATAGGTAGCTGATAAAACTACTCATTATCCAACAGTCACTTACTGAGATCTTGCTGTGTGTTAAGCAATGTGAAATGCAAAGACTAGCTAGGCACAGTCTCTGCCCTCAAAACCTTACAACTTGGGGAAAATATGGAAAAAAATCTGTTCCCCCTGGAGTATGGCAGAAAACGATCTTGGGCCTGGGATCCTACACCAGTACCAACCAGAGTTTGCCTACCACTGAGGAAGGCCCAGGAAAATCCCACTGAAGATCAACCAACATCAGTGAAAAATTCCCTCAATGGAACCATCAGTAGACTGGACATATTTGAAAACAGACTCCATGGGCTTAAAAACAGGTTAATATAAATGTTGTTTACCAAGGAAGCTCATTAGAGACTCAGCACCCATGGTTTTTATTGGAGAAATATCACATCAGCACCCTATGTCCAGGACATACCAAAATATCAGACTCCCAGAAGGAAAGCAGGTATTCTGCATAAAGTTTATGCACATCTAGGCACTCTTATTAGTTAGGGTGATAGGAACACTCCCATAATCCAAGTTCGCTGTTGCCAGCCAAGGACCAACCTTGCAAGCAAGCCTTTTAAAGTATGGTAGTCATAGGCCTGCTATGTTAACTCTTCTGCATAGTAATTAATTGAAATTTGCTTGACTACAGCTCATTCAAGATTTAGGGGAAAGAAGAAATTGTTCCCACAAGAGAAACTATTGTTTGCTGCTCCTGAATAATTTTTTTCTTTACAAATTATGTCTGTTGTTGATATTATGAGGGTGTATTTCCATGGTGGACTTCAATGTAAAGAAATAGACAAGGATTATGTTGATAGCAGGATCAACATAAGGTATCCCTGGTTGTATGAATTAAAAATGCTAGTAAGAAAGTAAAGTTTCATTTTTGAATGTGCATTAGCAGGTATTAACTTTTAGTCCAGTGTTAATAAACATTAGATAGATAAAAATGAGATATCAATCAACTAATAAAGTGAGTAATATTCAGAGCCTTTTTTAAACAAAAAAAGTGGCAAGCTAAGGTCAAAGCATTGAGTAGAAGAGCTCCTCATAGCATTCTGCAAAATGTCAACCTAGGATGGGAATTGACCCCTACTCCTTCAGACAAAGAGACATTCAAACAGGGAGGTGGCTATTTTTGAATGATAACATTGTAGAATACCTAAAGAGCAACAATAGCCTCTAGAGATAACCCTTGCTTAAGGAAAAGCCTGCTGTTGGAAGCACCATCATTTTCAGCACTACCCATTAACAACACAAGGTTTACTCAATGGCTTACTTCCAAATATCCTTAAATGAAGAAAGATAGGAGCTTCTTCATTAGTGGACAACTGAAAAATGCATAGGTCTTAGCAGGCGATCAACCTAGATTTATGACACCAAATGACCACTGTGTGATTCTGGCCAAGTTTCTTCATTTCACTGAACCTCCATTTCCTCCTCTAAAATACACATAATACCAACAAATTCAGAGGGCTGTTCTAAGAATTACCATAGATATAATGTTCCTACTAAAGTGTGTATTATAGTAGGAGCTTAGTGAAAGGTAGATAGCATTATCCTTTACAGCTTTATAGTTAAGATGTTGCATCATAGTTTTTCAGGTTAGACTCTCTCGGAGCCATTCTTGAGAGGTGAGTAAAGCAGAGAGAAGCCCCTGCAGTATAACTAGAAAGAAAACTTCTGCTAAATTGTTATCCAGGGTATTTGAACTTATAAAACTACTTTAGGAGTGGAAAGGGGTGGTTTTTAAAAAGAGTTAGTGCAGTATAGATTTTTCTTAATCATAAAATCCAGGAAACCCCTGATTCTTTTTTTTTTCTTGTGTAATATGGAAACTTGAAGTAAGAGATCTTTCAAGAAAATTCTAATAAACAAGTAAAGGTAGACAACACCAATTCCTCTGCTCATTTACATTCTCCAGTTTCTGATAAATCCCTCACCAGGTATCACATAAATCTCCTGCAATGGGGGCTTCCTGTAGAGCACACTGTGTGACAAAATTAGAGGGGATGATTGCACATCAACATTAAAACAACATGAAGAACAGATCTTCAACTCAACCAGGAAAAGGTGATTTTTTTAAAGCACAGAGCCTCATTTTGTAGATATTAAAATGATTTCACAGCAGCTGTTTAAAAAAATCTAGTTCCAGTTTGGTGAGATGGGTGAATTACAAAATTAAAGGGATTTGAAAATGAGTAAGCATATTTATTGCTCCCACCCCCCCCCACAGCCCAGAATGAGGAGAGGAAGAGAAACATCATCATGTGAGAAATCATTTCTATACTTAATATAAATGACAGTAATGAGAATTAGATGCTATAAAAATGGGACAGATTCCATATCAAACACAGCAAAAGGACAGGTACTCACATCTCAAATTGCACATCCATTTGATATACTTTTTTTGCACAGAATGCTTCTCAGTTCTGCATGGCCTACACCTGTGAGACCCGGAGAAAGGGACAAAAGGTGTTGCGAAAGCTGTTAGAATTTTAATTTACTCACATTACAGTCATTTTTCCCAGCAAGACTTAGATAAAAGAAGCCTTTTTTTTTTGTATGTAGAAGTGTCATAGAATAAGTATGTAGTCATGCAACCATCACATAGGCGTTTTATCCAAGGGTAATATATAGAAATCTCATTGTTATCCTCTTGGCCAACAATAACATGCTATCATCCCCCTCCATAAATAAGTCAATAGCCTTTCTAGCTTCTTTAATTTTATGCTGTTGCTTTCAGAAAGGAAGTCTTTATGCTTGGTTCTGAGATTTGTATATATGAATATATTTGTTTTTAATTTAATTTTTTAACTTGAGTATAGTGACACACAATATTACATTAGTTTCAAGTGTACAACATAGTCATTCAACATCTCTATAGGTTTTACTATACTAACCATCTGTCATTATACAACACTATTGTATCATTGACTATATTCCCTATGCTGTGCCTCTTATTTGTTTCATTTTGTCCTTTAAATTGGTCTCATCTGACTTGGACCAACAACCTTGATTAGCAGTGTGTTGTTAATATGAAGGTCAGTAAATCTCCTTAAAATGAAGAATACAGTGAAAGACTCAATGTTTATTGATTTCTATTTATAATTTCTATAGAAGTGTTTTCTATATGGTGTCCTATATAGTCTAGTGTAAGAATGATGGGGAAAATTGAAAACTGTTTACCAAAATTCTTTCTTCTTTCTGAGCACATAACTAGAACTAACTTATTCCAGCTTCCTGTGAAACCATGTGACTGAATCTTAGCCAATAGAATATAAGCAGAATTGATATACACAACCTCTGGCATTACCCATAAAACACCCCATGTGCTATTTTTTATATTCTTTCTTCATTTGCTGAATTGATGCAAATGAGCATGAAAGCCATTTATACTGTCTGCTCTCCAGGAATTCCATATTGAACTGTTCTGTGAGCAAGAAATGATTTCCATGATATTTAAGTTTAAGAGTTTATTTGTTATAGCAGCTAGCTTTATCCCAACCAATGCAGATGGAAAACATGGACCTTTACTTTTTCAGCTCTTGTCCATCATATTACTCATTCATTCTATGTCAGTGGTTCTCTATCAGGGGCAATTTTCTCCACTAGGGGAAATTTGGCAATGTCTAGAGTGTTACTGTCATGTAGTGAGTAGAGGCCAGGGATATTGCTAAATATCATGTAATTCACAGACTGCACCCCTACCAAACAATTATATGGTCTGAAATGTCAGTAGCCTCAGTTGAGAAACACTGCTTTAAGTTTGGATGAGGCCACAATACCCTTCTCAACAAACCATCTCTGGTTCAGCAAATGATTTGTTATTATTCTTTCTTTTCTAAGCTATCTTGCTTGTAGAAATAATGAACAAATTTATTTATTTTTGGCTTTTTTTTGGCATAATGAAAAACTTGACTTAGGGATACCTGGGTGGCTCAGTCAATTGAGCATCCAGCTCTTGATTTTGGCTCAGGTCATGATCTCATGGTTTGTGGGATTGAGCCCCAGGTCGGGTTCTGCATTGACAGCACAGAGCCTGCTTGCGATTCTCTCTCTCTCTCTCTCTCTCTCTCTCTCTCTCTCTCTCTCTCTCTCTCTCTGCCCCTCCCCTGTTTATGCTCTCTCTCTCAAAATAAATAAATAAATAAACATTAAAAAAAATTTTGACTTAGCTCTGATCTATTTCCAAGCCACTATACAACCTCCATTCTTCCAGCCAAGTCCATAGCACTTATGGACTTCTTTGTGTTTTAACACATATGAACTTCTACACACATATGAACTCCATGGTTAAGTAGCACGCTTGTTTTCTTGTTTGTCATGTATCCTTAGACCCTAGAACAATGTCTGGCACATATTAGGAACTGAACTAATATTTGTTGAGTGAATAATTGTGTATTAGAAACAATGGGAAATGGTGAAAACTGGAGCATCCAGGGTACAATTGCCCCATTTCAAGGGGCAGCAACTACTCAGAACTTGCAGTTGTTGCCCAAGGAAGGAGACCTAGATTACCCAATTTTTTATGTAAAGATGTAAAGGCTCCCAATTTTAAAATATTACCATGAATTTTAAAAGCTTACAATGTATAGCCACCAGTTTAGACCACACAATATACATCTGTGAATTTCATTTGACTCTAAGTCTCCCATCTTGTACTCAGTTAATATTATTATTAATAACAGCAGCTATCATCATTAGGCTCTTAATCTGTTGCAGGTATTATATCAGTTAGCCTTTCCTGCATAAAAACCACCCCAATGGCTTAAAGTGAAAATTTTTTATTTATTTCAAAATTTGGGTTTGCAACAGAGGTTGGGCTCAGCTGGGCATTTCTGGCTTTGGCTGTTTTCCTGATATATCTAAGGTTAACTTTCAGTTGGCTAAGTGGTTATTCTCTGGGAGGGGGGGGTGGCTAGCTGTCCTCTCAGATGTTCCAGGTAATGAGGCCACATTTTTGTTGTCCTATAGTAAGCTAGCCTGAGCTTATTTACATGGCAGCAGCAGCATTCCAAGAGAGCAAGAGGGCCTTCTGAGGCCCAGGTATAGAACACTAATGTTACATTCCATTGTCCAAGGCAAGTCACAAGACCATCCCAGAATCAAAGGGTGAAGAGAGGACTTCATCTCTTAATATAAAGAGCTACAAAGTCACATTACAATGGGGTATGGATACAAAGAAAGGGATAGTTGAGGCCATTTTTATATAAAATCTACCACAAATGCTATTTTTAAGTATATTTTTAAATTTCTTTATTTTATTTTAGAGAAAGCGTGAGCAGGAGAGAGGGGCAGAGGGATAGAGAGAGAATCCCAAACAGTCTCCACACCCAGCATGGAGCCCAGCACGGAGCCCAGCACAGGGCTTGATCCCACATCCCTGGGATCCTGACCTGAGCCAAAATCAGAGTCAGGCACTTAACCAACTGAGCCACCCAGGCACCCCACAAATGCCATTTAATTGCTGTACATTGATCATGCCATTTAATCTTTATCAAGCTCTTGAGAAGTTTGATTTGAGAAGTATTACTTCACCCAATTTAAAGTTGACAAAGTTGAGGCTCAAAATGTTAAGTCACTTCTCAAGTACTCCTAGGTGTGTGTGTGTGTGTGTGTGTGTGTGTGTGTGTGTGTGTGTATTTTTTTAATTTCAGTGTACTTAACATACAGTGTTATATTAGTTTCAGGTGTGCAATATAGTGATTCTACAGTTCCATATGTTACTCAGTGCTCATCAAGATAGGTGTATTCTTAATCTCCTTCACCTATTTCACTCATCCCCAACCTCTTCCACTCTGGTAAAAATCAGTTGTTCTCTATAGTTAAGAGTCTGTTTTTAGGATTGTCTCTTTTTTTCCCTTTGTTTGATTTCTTAAACTCCACATATGTGAAATCATATGGTATTTTTCTTTCTCTGACTGGCTTATTTTGCTTAGCATTATACTCTCTAGCTCTATCCATGTCATCGTAAATGGCAAGGTTTCATTCTTTCTTATGACTGAGTAATATTCCATTGTATATATTATACCACAATCCTCTATCGACTGACACTTGGGCTGCTTCCATAGTTTGGCTATTGTAAATAATGCTTCAATAAACATAGGGGTACATATACCCCTTTGAATTAGTGTTTTTAGTGTGCTTTGGGTAAATACCCAGTAGTGTGATTACTAGATTGTAGGGTAGTTCTAGTTTTAATTTTTTTGAGGAACCTTCATATTGTCTTCCACAGTGGCTGCACCAGTTTGCATTCCCATCAACAGTGCACCAGGGTTCTCTTTTCTCCACATCCTCAACAAAACCTTGTGTTTCTCCACATCCTCGACAAAACCTTGTGTTACTTGTGTTGTTGATTTTAGCCATTCTGACAGGTGTGAGGTGGTATCTCCTTGTGATTTTGATTTGCACTTACCTAATGATGACTGATGTTGAGCATCTTTTCATGTGTCTATTGGCCATCTGTATGTCTTCTTTGAAAAAATATCTATGTCTCATTCCCATTTTTAATTGGATTCTTTGTTTTTGGGGTGTTGAGTTTGATAAGTTCTTTGTGTATTTTGGATACTAACCCTTTATTGGATATGTAATTTGCAAATATCTTCTCCCATTCAGTAGGTTGTCTTTTACTTTTGTTGCCTATTTCCTTCACTGTGCAGAAGCTTCTTATTTTGATGTCACCCCAATTGTTTATTTTTGCTTTTGTTTCTCTTGCCTCAGAAGACATTTTTAGAAAGATGTTGTTATGGTTGATATCAGAAAAATTACTGCCTATGCCCTTTTCTAGAAGTTCTGTGGTTTCAGATATCACATTTAAGTCCTTAAAGCACTTTGAGTCTATTTTTGTGTATGGTGTAAGAAAGTGGTCCATTTTCATTTTCTTGCATATACCTGTTCAGATTTCCCAGTACCATTTCTTGAAAAGACTCTTTTTTCCATTGTGTATTCTTGCCTCCTTGGTTAAGGATTAATTGACCATATAATTGTGAGTTTCTTCTGGGGTTTCTATTCTGTTCTGTTGACCTTTGTGTCTATTTCTGTGTGAGTATGACACTGCTTTGATTACTACAGCTCTGTAATATTATCTGCAGTCTGGAATTATGACACCTCCGGTTTTGTTTTTCTTTTTCAAAATTGCTTTAGCTATTCGTGGTCTTTTGTGGTTCCATACAAATTTTAAGATTGTTTATTTCAGTTCTAGGAAAAATGCTGTTGGTATTTTGATAGAGATTGCACAACATCTGTAGGTTGTTTTGGGTAGCATAGACGTTTTAACAATATTGGTTCTTCCAATCCATAAACAGGGAATGTGTTTCCATATCTTTGTGTTTTCTTCAATTTATTTCATCAGTGTTTTATAGTTTTCAGAGGACAGGTCTTTCACCTCCTTGGTTAACTTTATTCCTCGTTATTTTATTATTTTTGGTGCAGTGGTAATGGGATTTTTTAAATTTCTCTTTCTGATGCCTCATTGCTAGTGTATAGAAATGCAACAATTTCTATACATTGATTTTGTACTCTGCAACTTTACTTAATTCTTTATCAGTTCTAGTAGATTTTAGTGGAGTCTTTTGGGTTTTCTATATATAGTATTATGTCATTTACAAATAGGAAAGTTTCACTTTTTCTTTACTAATTTGGATGCCTTTTATTTCTTTTCATTGTCTAATTTCTGTAGCTAGGATGTGCAGTACTATGTTGAATAAAAGTGGTGAGAGTAGACATCCTTGTCTTATTCCTGACCTTAGGGGAGAAACTCCATTTTTCCCTAAGGATGATTTTAGCTGTGGATTTTTCATATAAGGCCTTCATTATGTTGAGGCATATTTCCTCTAAACCTACTTTGTTGAGGGCTTTTATCATGAATGGATGTTGTACTATAACAAATGCTTTTTCTGCATTTTTTGAAATGATAATATGGTTTTTATTTTTCTCTTATTGATGTGACATATCACATAGATTGGTTTGTGAATATTGAACCTCCCTTACACCCCAGGGATAAATCCCATCTGATTGTGGTGAATGATTTTTGTTATGTATTGTTCAGTTTGGTTTGCTAGTATTTTGTTGAGGATCTTTGAATCTGTGTCCATTAGAGATATTGGCCTGTAGTTCTCTTTTTTAGTGGTGTCTTTATCTGGTTTTGGTATCAGAATAATTCTGGCCTCATAGAATAAATAAGTTTTCCTTCCTCTTCTAGTTTTTGGAATAGTTTGAGAAGAATATATATTAACTCTTATTTAAATATTTGATAGAATTTACCTGTAAAGCTTTGTGGTCCTGGACTTTTTTTTTGTTGGGAGTTTTTTGATTACTGATTCAATTTCATTGCTGGTCTGTTAGAATTTTCTATTTCTTCCTGATTCAGTTTTGGGAGGTTATATGTTTCTAGGAATTTATCCATTTCTTCTAGGTTGTCCAATTTGTTAGCATGTAATTTTTCATAATATTCTCTTACAATCATTTGAATTTACATGGTGTTGGTTGTTATTTCTCCTCTTTCATTTGTGATTTTGTTTGAGTCCTGCTTCTCTCTCTCTCTCTCTCTCTCTCTCTCTCTATTTTTTGATGAGTTTGGCTAGAGGTGTATCAATTTTGTTGATTTTTTCAAAGGATCAGCTCCTGGATTCATTGATACGTTCTGGTTTTTGTTTTTTTGTATTTTTTTTTTTTTTAGTTTCTGTCTAATTTATTTCTGCTGTAATCTTTATTCCTTCTGTTGGTTTTGGCTTTTTTTGTTCTTCTTTTTCTAGCTCCTTTAGGTATAAGATTAGGTTGTTTATTTGAGATTTTCCTTGCTTCTTGAGGTAGACCTGTATTGCTATGATCTTCCCTCTTAGAACAGCTTTTCCTGCATCCTTAAAATTTTGGACCATTATGTTTTCATTTTCATTTGTTTACTTGTGATTTTTTTATTTTTTCTTTGATTTCTTTGTAGATCCATTCATTGTTTAGTAGCATTTTATTTAACCACCATGAACTTGTGCTCTTTTTAGATTTTTTTCTGTGGTTGATTTCTAGTTTCATAGCTTTGTGGTCAGAAGAGATGCATGGTATGACTTCAGTCTTTTTGAATTTGTTGAGAGTTGTTTTGTTACCTAACGTGATCTATTCTGGAGAATGTTCCATATATACTTGAAAAGGATGTGTCTTATACTGTTTTAAGATAGAATGTTCTGAATATATCTATTAGATCCATCTGGTCCAGTGTGTCAGTCAAATACACTGTTTCCTTGTTGATTTTCTGTTTCCGTGATCTATACATTGATTTAAGTGGGATGTTAAAGTCGTATACTATCATTGTATTACTGTAGATTAATCCTTGTATGGAGGTTATTAACTATTTTATATATTTGGGTGCTTTCATATTGAATGCATAAATATTTACTATTGTTATATCTTCCTGTTGAGCTGTCCCATTTATTATTATATAGTGTCCTTCTTTGTCTCTTGTTATCCTTTATTTTAAATTCTGTTTTGCCTGATATAAGTATTGCTGTCCTGGCTTTCTTAACACATTCGTTTTCATGATAAATGTTTTTCCACCCCCTCACTTTCAATCTGCATATGTCTTTAGGTCTCAAATTAGTCTCTTATAGGCAGCATAGAGATGGGTCTTGCTTTTTATCCATTCTGTCACCCTATGTCTTTTGACTGAGGAATTTAGTCCATTTACATTCAAAGTAATTATTGATAGGTATGTATTTATTGCCATCTTGTTACTTGTTTTGTGGTTGTTTTTGTAGCTCTTCGCTTATCCTTTCTTCTCTTGCTCTCTTCTCTTATGCTTGACTGGCTTTATTTGGTGATATACTTAGATTCCTTTCAATTTAATTTTTGCTCATCCATTACTGGTTTTTGATTTGTGGCTACCATTTAATTTGTATATGACATCTTCTGCATACATCTGTCTATATGAATTTGGTATTTAAGTTGAACCCATTCTGCACTTTCCCTCCAACCCAACATTTTAGGTATATGGTGTCATACTTTACATCCTTTCATTTTGTGAGTGTCTTGACTGATTTTTATAGATATGCTTATTTTTACTGCTTTTGTGCTTCCTATTTTTCTTACTCTTACTTACAGCCTTTCCTTTCCACTTAATGAGTCCCCTTTAACATTTCTTTTAGAGCTATTTTAGTGGTCATGAACTACTTTAGCTTTTGTCTGGGAAACTCTTTATCTCTTCTTCTATTCTGAATGATAGCCTTTCTGGATAGAATATCCTTGGCTGTAGGTTTTTCCCTTTTAGCACTTTTAATATATCATTCCACTCCCTTCTGGCCTACAGTTTCTGGTGAAAAAACTGGTGATAGCCTTATTGGGTTTCCTTTGCATGTAATTATTCTCTTTTTTCTTGCTTCTTTTAAAATTTTCTTTGTCACTCTTTTTTTGCCATTTAAAGTACTATGTGTGGACCTCCTTGGGTTGATTTTGTTGTGGGAAACTCTTTGCCTCCTGGATCTAGATATCTGCTTTCTTCCCCAGGTTAAGGACATTTTAAGCAATTCAAGTAAATTTTCTGCCCCCTTTTCTCTCTCTTTTTCTTCTGGGATCCCTATACTGCAAATGTTATTACACTCGATGGTGTTGCTGAGTTTCCTAAGTTTAGTCTCATTTTGCATATTTTTTTCTCTCTCTCCTGCTCAGCTTGATTACTTTCCATGATTCTGTCCTCCAGGTCACTACATCGTTCATCTGCTTCCTCTAGCCTGCTGTTTATTCCATCTAGTGTATTCTTAATTTCACTTATTGTGTTCTTCATCTATGATTGGTTGTTTTTTTATTATCTCTTTGTTAAGGGTCTTACTGATGTCCTCCACTCTTTTCTCAAGTCTGGTGAGTATCTTTATGGTCATTACTAACTTTTCTATCAGCCATATTACTTATATCCGTTTCACTTAGGTCTCTTGCTCTGGTTTTGTCCTGTTCATTTGGGACATATTCTTCTGTCTTCTCATTTTGTCTCTTTGTGTCTATTTCTGTGTGTCAGGAGAGTCAGCTACATCTTCTTCTCTTGATAGTAGGCCTTATGAAGAAGAGGTCCTATAGTGTCCTGCAGTTCAGTGTCCTCTCTGCACTGGAACCTGGCCTTTCAGGGATGTCTCCTATGTGTGTTGCATGCACCCTGCTGTTGTGTTCCTGCAACTTTTCCTTCAGTCGAGTCATCTGAAGCAGGTTTATTTGCCAGCTGTGAGTAGTGTTTGGTTCCCAGCTGGGGTTGGGAATCCAGTTTTAACAAGGTGCACAGTGGTCTGCTTGGAAAATGAGACCATGCACCACTTGTGGGACTGGAGCTGGCCTAGGCAGATCCAAAAAGCACTTGTGGAAGGGTGGCAATTTTTTTTGAGGGACAGGCAATTTTAACAAGGTGCATGTAGGGCTCCTACAGGAACTACCACCACCATTGTGGGGACTGAGGCCCTGCAAAATGCACATGTTGGGAGATGTGGTGTTGGCAAGGTTTGTGCTGGCCTTCGCTAGGAGTGGACCAGTAGTGGTGGCACTGAGACAAATGTGAGTAGAAAGGGCAGATTTACCAAGTGCATGGGATGGGACTTGGTATAAGCAAGTTAAGTAGTGAATGTTCTATACTGGTTCCTGCAGGTGGCCATATGTTTGTGCTGGCAGCGGGGCAGAAGAGTGGAATGGCATCTGCCAGCTCCTTTGTTCCTGGGGGAGTCTCCCTGTGAACCCTGCCCCTCCAGAACATGCTCTGAGATGAGTAAATAAGCCTCCCCCCAATATATCCCAGGCATTTTTCAAATTGCTGCTTTTATTCTATATGTCCACGTCCTGTTTGTCATGCTGTCTCTTAAAGGGCAGAGGCTTAGCTTCTTATCATCCTCTAGGCTCTCCCAGAACTGAGCCCATTGATTTTTAAAAATCCAGGCTTTAAGTCTCACTGGTTGTAAGAACTCATGAAATTCAGCCCCTCTCGGTTTCAAAGCTAAATATTATAGGGATTCCTCTTCCCTATGTAGGTTCCCCAGTTTGAGGGTCTGTTTCTCCTCCCTCTCTGCCCCTATGGCTCCCTCCCTTATACAGACCACTGTGGGCCATTTACCTTCCCACTGTGGTCCATTTAGCTCCCCACTGCATCCCCACCCTTCCTACCCTCTTTGATGTGGCCCCTTCTCTTTTTGTTATTGTTTAAATATTTATTTATTTATTTTTTAAAATTTAAATCCAAGTTAGTTAACATATAGTGTAATGTTTTCAGGAATAGAATTTAGTGATTCACCACTTACATATAACACCCAGTGCTCATCCCACCAAGTGTCCTCCTTAATGTCCCTTGCCCGTTTAGCCCATCCCCACCCAACACCCCTCCAGCAATCCTGTTTGTTCTCTGTATTTAAGAATCTCTTAGAGCTTGTCTGCCTCCCTGTTTTTATCTTATTGTTGCTTCCTTTCCCCTGTATTCATTTGTTTTGTATCTTAAATTCCATATGAGTGAGGTCATATGATATTTGCCTTTCTCTGACTTATTTCACTTAGCATATTACATCCTAGTTCTATCCACATTGTTGCAAATGTCAAGATTTCATTCTTTTTGATCGCCAGGTAATATTCCATTGTGTGTGTGTATGTGTGTGTGTGCACATCTTCTTTATCTATTCATCTGTCAATGGACATTTGGGCTCTTACCATGCTTTGGCTCTTGTCGATAGTGCTGGTATAAACATTGGGGTGCATGTGCCCCTTTGAAAAGGTACTCCTGTCTCCTTTGGATAAATACCTAGTAATGCAATTGCTGAGTCATAGGGTAGTTCAATTTTAATTTTTTGAGGAACCTCCATACTGTTTTCCAGAGTGGCTGTACCAGTTTGCACTCCCACCAACAGTGCAAAAATATTCCTCTTCCTCTGAATCTTCACCAGCATCTGTTGTTGGCTGAGTTGTTAATGTTAGCCATTCTGACAGGTGTGAGGTGGTATCTCATTGTGGTTTTGATTTGTATTTCCCTGATGATGAGTGATGTTGAGCATCTTTTCATGTGTCTGTTAGCCATCTGCATGTCTTTGGAAAAGTGTGTATTCATGTCTTTTGCCTATTTCTTCACTGGATTATTTATTTTTTGGATGTTGGATTTGATAAGTTCTTTATAGATTTTGGATACTAACCCTTTATCTGATAGGTCATTTGCAAATATCTTCTCCTATCCCATGGGTTGCCTTTTAGTTTTGCTGTGCAGAAGCTTTTTATCTTGATGAGGTCCCAGTAGTTCACTTTTGCTTTTGTTTCCCTTGCCTCCAGAGATGTGTTGAGTAAGAAGTTGCTGTGGCCAAGATCAAAGAGGTTTTTGCCTGTTTTTTCCCTAGGATTTTGATGCCTTTCTGTCTTACATTTAGGTCTTTCATTCATTTTGAGTTTATTTTTGTATATGGTGTAAGAAAGTGCTCCAGGTTCATTCTTCTGCATGTCGCTTTCCAGTTTTCCCAACACCATTTACTGAAAGACTGTCTTTTTCCACTGGAGATTCTTTCCTGCTTTGTAAAAGATTAATTGGCCATATGTTTGTGGGTCTAATTCTGGGTTCTCTATTCTGTTTCATTGATCTGAGCATCTGTTTTTGTGCCAGTACCATACTGTCTTGATGATTACAGCTTTGTAATACATCTTGAAGTCCGGAATTATGATGCCTCCAGCTTTGGTTTTATTTTTCAGGATTGCTTTCGCTATTCAGGTCTTTTCTGGTTCATACAAATTTTAAGATTGTTTGTTCTAGCTCTGTGAAGAATGCTAGTGTTATTTTGATAGGGATTGCATTGTGTATGTAGATTGCTTTGGGTAGTACCGACATTTTAACAATATTTGTTCTTCCAGTCCACAAGCATGGGATGTTTTCACATTTTTTAAATTTATTTATTTTTTCAATATATAAACTTTATTGTCAAATTGGTTTCCATACAACACCCAGTGCTTATCCCAAAAGGTGCCCTCCTCAATACCCATCACCCACCCTCCCCTCCCTCCCACCCCCATCAACCCTCAGTTTGTTCTCAGTTTTTAAGAGTCTCTTATGCTTTGGCTCTCTCCCACTCTAACCTCTTTTTTTTTTTCCTTCCCCTCCCCCATGGGTTTCTGTTAAGTTTCTCAGGATCCACATAAGAGTGAAACCATATGGTATCTGTCTTTCCCTGTATGGCTTATTTCACTTAGCATCACACTCTCCAGTTCCATCCACGTTGCTACAAAGGGCCATATTTCATTCTTTCTCATTGCCACGTAGTACTCCATTGTGTATATAAACCACAATTTCTTGATCCATTCATCAGTTGATGGACATTTACGGTCTTTCCATCATTTGGCTATTGTTGAGAGTGCTGCTATAAACATTGGGGTACAAGTGCCCCTGTGCATCAGGACTCCTGTATCCCTTGGGTAAATTCCTAGCAGTGCTATCGCTGGGTCATAGGGTAGGTCTATTTTTAATTTTCTGAGGAACCTTCACACTGTTTTCCAGAGTGGCTGCACCAATTTGCATTCCCACCAACAGTGCAAGAGGGTTCCCGTTTCTCCACATCCTCTCCAGCATCTATAGTCTCCTGATGTGTTCATTTTGGCCACTCTGACTGGCTTGAGGAGGTATCTGAGTGTGGTTTTGATTTGCATTTCCCTGATAAGGAGCGACGTTGAGCAATCTCTTACTCGACACATCCCCAAAGGCAAGGGAATTAAAAGCAAAAATGAATTACTGGGACCTTATGAAGATAAAAAGCTTCTGCACAGCAAAGGAAACAACCAAGAAAACTAAAAGGCAACCAACGGAATGGGAAAAGATATTTGCAAATGACATATCGGACAAAGGGCTAGTATCCAAAATCTATAAAGGGCTCACCAAACTCCACACCCAAAAAACAAATAACCCAGTGAAGAAATGGGCAGAAAACATGAATAGACACTTCTCTAAAGAAGACATCTGGATGGCCAACAGGCACATGAAAAGACGTTTTCCCATTTTTTAATATCTTCTTCAATTTCTTTCATAAGTTTTTTATAGTTTTCAGTGTATAGATTTTTCAGCTCTTTGGTTAGGTTTATTCCTAGGTATTTTATGGGTTTTGATGCATTTTTGTTAAATAGGATGGATTCCTTGATTTCTCTGCTGCTTCATTGTTGGTGTATAGAAATGGAAATGATTTCTCTACATTGATTTTACATCCTGTGACTTTGTTGAATTCATGTATCAGTTCTAGTGTCTTTTGGTGGAGTCTTTTGAGTTTTCCACATAGAGTATCATGTCATCTGTGAAGAGTGAAAGTTTGACTTCCTTCTTGCCAATTTGGATGCCTTTTATTTCTTTGTGTTTTCTGACTGCTGAAGGTAGGACTTCCAACACTATGTTGAATAACAGTGGTAGAGTGGACATCCTTGTTGTGTTCCTGACCTTAGGGGGAACACACCCAGGTTTTCCCCATTGAGGATGATATTAGCAGTGGGTCTTTTGTATATTATTTTTATGATCTTCAGGTATGATCCTTCTATCCCTACTTTCTTGAGGGTTTTTATTAAGAAATCATGCTGTATTTTGTCAAATGCTTTCTCTGCATCTTTTGAGAGGATTATGTGGTTCTTATGCTTTGTTTTATTAATGTGATGTATCACATGATTGATTGTGGATATTGAACCAGCCCTGCAGCCCAGGAATAAATCCCAGTTGATCATGGTGAATAATTCTTTTAAAGTATTGTTGGATCTGGTTTGCTAGTATCTTGTTGAGAATTTTTGCATCCATGTTCATCAGAGAAATTGGTCTATGGTTCTTTTTAGTGGGGTCTTTCTCTGGTTTTGGAATCAAGGTAATGCTGGCCTCGTAGAATGAGTTTGGAAGTTTTTCTCCATTTCTGTGGTTTTGAACAGCTTCAAAGAATAGGTGTTAACTCTTTTTTAAATGTTTGGTAGAATTCCCCTGGAAAACCATCTGACCCTGGACTCTTGTTTGTTGGGAGATTTTTGATTACTGATGCAACTTCTTTACTGGTTATGGATCTGTTTAAATTTTCTGTTACTTCCTGTTTCAGTTTTGGTCGTTTATATGTTTGTAGGAATTTGTCCCATTTCTTCCAGATTGCCCAATTTGTTGGCATATAATTGTTCATACTATTCTCTTATTATTGTTTGTATTTCTGTGGTGTTGATTGTGATCTCTCCTCTTTCATTTGTGAGTTTATTTATTTGGGTCCTTTCCTTTTTCTTTGTGATCCATCTGGCTATGGAGTTATCACTTTTACTAATTGTTTCAAAGAACCAGCTCCCAGTATCATTGATCTGTTGTACTGTTTTGTTTTTTTTTGGTTTTGTTTTTTATTTCAATAGCATTGATTTCTGCTCTAATCTTTAGTATTTCCCTTCTTCTGTTGGTTTTGGGATTTATTTGCTGTTCTTTTTTCAGTTTTTTTTTTGGGGGGGGGAAGTTTAGGTTGTATATCTGAGACCTTTCTTCCTTCTTTAGAAAGGCCTGGATTGTTATATACTTCCCTCTTATGACCACCTTTGTTGCATACCAGAGGTTTGGGGCTGTGGTGTTTTCATTTTCATTGGCTTCCATGTACTTTTTAATTTTCTCTTTAATTTCTTGGTTAACCCATTCATTCTTTGGTAGGATGTTCTTTAATCTCTGAGTATTCATGGTCTTTCCACATTTTTTCTTGTGGTTAATTTCAAGTTTCATAAACTTGTGGTCTGAAAATATGCAAGGTATGATCTCTATCTGTTTGTACTTGTTGAGGGCCAATTTGTGTCCCAATACGTGATCTATTCTGGAGAATGTTCCATGTGCACTCGAAAAGAATGTGTATTCTGCTGCTTTAGGATGAAATGTCCTAAATATATCTGTTAGGTCCATCCGGTCCAGTGTGTCACTCAAAGCTATTGTTTCCCTGTGGATTTTCTGTTTAGATGATCTTTCCATTGCTGGAACTGGGGTGTTGAAGTTCCCTCCTATTATGGTATTATTATCAATGAGTTTCTTTATGTTTGTGATTATTGATTTATATATTTGGTTTCTGTCACGTTGGGGGCATAAATATTTACAATTGTTTGATCTTCTTGGTGTATAGATCCCTTAATTATGATATAATGCCCTTCTTTATCTCTTGTTACAGTATTTATTTTAAAATCTAGTTTGTCTGATATGAGTATGGTTACTCCAGCTTTCTTTTGATGACCATTAGCATGATAAATGGTTCTCCATTCCCCTACTTTCAATCTGCAGGTGTCTTTAGGTCTAAAATGAGTCTCTTGTAAGCAGCATATAGATGGGTCTTGTTTTCTTATCTGTTCTGATACCTCGTGTCTTTTGATTGGAGCATTTAGTCTATTGACGTTTAGAGTGAGTACTGAAAGATATGAATGTAATGCCATTGTGTTGCTTGTATAGTTCAAATTTCTGGTGATGTTGTCTAGTCCTTTCTAGTCTTTGTTGCTTTTGGTCTTTTTGTTTTGTTTTGTTTCGTCTTTTTTCCACTCAAAGAATCCCCCTTAAAACTTCTTGCAGGGCTGGTTTAGTGGTCATGAACTTTAGTTTTAGTTTGTCTGGGAAACTCTTTATCTTTCCTTCCATTTTGAGTGACAGCCTTGCTGGATAAAGAATTCTTGGCTGCATATTTTTCCAATGCAGCACGCTGAACAGATGTGGCCTCTTCAAAACTATTAGTTGTGGAGTTTGTTCTGCCAGCCTTTGGGTCATTTTCTGGGTTATTTACTCTGATGTGTTATCTAGTTGTATCTTTGGGAAGAAATGAGCTGAGTTCTCTTACTCCACCATTTTCTGAGCCTTCACATGATGTTTTTTCTCTCATAGCTATATCTTGAACTGAGACAGAAGACATGTTAATAGAAGATATTCACAAATTATATATCTGGTAAGGGGTTAATATGTAAAATATATAAATAACTTGTACAAGTTAACACCCTGAAAACAAAATCCAATTAAAAAGTAGGCAGAGGACCTGAATAGACATTTTTCCAAAGAAGACATACAGATGGCCAACAGACCCATGAAAAGATTCTCATTATCACTATTCATCAGCGAAATGCAAATAAATACCACCTCACCCCTGTCAGAATGGCCTGAATCAGAAACACAAGAAATAACAAGTATTGGTAAGGATGTAGAGAAAAAGTAACCCTTGTACACTGTTGGTCAGAATGTAAATTGGTGCAGACACTCTGGAAAACAGTATGGAGGCTCTTCAAAAAATTCAAAGTAGATCTACCATATGATCCAGTATTTCTACTACTGGATATTCCCACACACACACACACACACACCAAAATGAAAACACTAATTCTAAAAGATATATGCACCCTTGTGTTTATTCTATTATTTACAATAACCAGGATATGGAAGCAACCCAACTGTCCATCGATAGATGAATAGAAAAAGAAGTGGTGTATATATGTGTGTATATATATGTGTGTGTGTATATATATGTGTGTGTATATATATATACACATACATATATTTATACAGAATTGAATAATGTGTGTGTGTATATATATATATATATACACACATATATGTATACACAATGGAATAATAGTCATTCAGCCATAAAAAGGATGAGATCATACCATCTGTGACAACATGGATGGACTTAGATATAAGTGAAATAAGTCAGACAGAAAAAGACAAACCCTGTATGATTTCACTTATATGTGGAATCTAAAAAACAAAACAAACAAAAAGCAGAAACAAACCTATAAATACACAGAACAAACTGATGGTTTCTGGAGGTGAGGGGAGTGGAGAAGTGAGCAAAGTCACTGAGGGGGTATGGGGGATACATGTTTCTAGTTATGGAATAAATAAGTTATGGGAATAAAGAGTGTGCAACATAGGAAATATAGTGAATGGTATTGTAATAGCATTGTATTCTGAGATACGGTAACTACACTTGTGATGAGCATAGCATTGTGTATAGACTTGTCAAATCACTATGTTGTATACCTGAAACTAACATAACATTTTGAGTTAACTATATTTCAATTTTTAAAAAAAAGACAGACTAATGATGATTCCTACAGAGCCCCTGTCCAGTTCCCTAGAGGCTTAGAACCCTACTGTACACTATTCTACTCTACTGCCACCTTAAACCATTTCATACTCCATCTCATTCTCAAGGAGTGGAGTGAGGGTCATCAAGAGATTGACCCAATAGTGCCTGCTGGCCTTCCTGGATCTCAGAAGGTTGTTAGGGCTGGATTCCTCTTTGTTGTGTTTCAGACATCTGTCAGCCTTTTTTCTTCCTTTTAGTTCCCATGTCAGGCCGGGACTACCATCCACTGTGTCTTAGTCACCCTCTGGTTGCTAGAGTTCACCTATCAGTGTAATGATGAAAATTACAATAGCTATTAATCTTCACTGTGGTCCACTGGGTAGATCTAGCTCTATCTCTCTGTCCCAAATCCTCATCATGCTTTCCTCTGTGGTTAACCAGTAAATATATAACTCTCTATATATAACACAGGCAAATAGAGCTCTCATAGGAGAGTTTGGTGCAAATTCCCAGCAAATACTCTAAAAGGGGCCTCTATATGCTGCCTAGAGATATGAGAATATACAGGAGTCCTATAAATCTTTTAAAATAAGCATTGTGAAAGCCCTATCCCATCCTTAGTTGGAGGCAGGAAATTCTGAATGTCCTCAGAGATCTCCAAGTTTATTTGATAGATGCTTAGGAAACTAGTTTCATGAATCCTGGATTGTTGAATGCTAGCCTTGCATATGTTAGAAAAGCATGACTGGTTTGCAAACTGTTGGGGACAAATGCGTTGTTTTTCTTCTGGTATGGTTTTAAATAGAGAGTAGGAGGTTGGGCGGGGACAGAGGGGGAGTAGAGCAAGAACAAGCATTGTTGTACAGGGTTGTGGATGCCCCTGCACGAAGTCTGAAACAAAAACCAGAGCCATTTGGCAAACTGCTTTTAGGATGAGTCATGGTGTGGAAAGTGGGGCTGGGTGTCCACTCTTTGTACTGCCTGGGATCATGGCAAATATTAAATGGTTGGGAAAGTAGAGTGGGTGGGAAACAAGAAGAGGGAGAGAGAGAGAGGAGTTACAGGCCTCATTAACTTTAAAGGAAGGGAAAAAAGGAGACCTTTTGTTTAACATTAATAATTTTGACCAAAGAAATGAACTTTTTTAATTTTATGAAGCACTTAGAAACCCAGGGGTTTGGAAGTTATGTGAAGCCTAAGTTGGACCCTCCAACTCATTGTTTCTCAGCATTTCTTTGGTACATATTAGAATCACCTGGGGAGTAAAAAAAAACCAATGCCCACATTGCTCTCTAGACCAATTACAACAGTATCTGTGGGAGTGGGGCCCAGGTGTCAGCAGGTTCTAAAGTATCCCAGGCAATTCCAGTGTTACAATCAGGTTTAAGAACCACTGGTTGAAGTAAAACTGGACAAATGGTTGCTATGTGATAAGCCTTATACCAGTTATAAAAAGCACTGAGTGACATGTAGTCAGAATCTTAATGAAAAAATAAAACAATGCTACGAAATGCATCCTGTTTTCCTTCTAACAATTTGTTCAATTTGGTCTAATATTTTAGGCAACTTGCAAATTAGAAATGATGAGACTGTTTTGTGTTCACATTACCCTTGGCATAAAATACAGATGCAATCACTTCTTTGTTTTGTACTGCTTGACCTACTCTTTCAGCTTCTGTTTTCTGTATTTAATCCATTAAAACAAAAGTAGAAAAGAAAACAAAAGTTCCCAAGTGGCTTCCTATCTTGCTAGTAGGTCCTATCATAAAATATACCAGTTTTGGTGGATTCTGTATTAAAAATACATAGAACACTCCCTTCCAATACTTTTCATCATGATTCTAAAATTTATCTTAGAACTAAAATAGATGATTTGATGAATTATTCTGGAAATAGTCCCACTATTCAATAGGATTTTGTTGTACAGTAACTTCTAATGACAGAATAACAACAAAAATCTTTGCTTTCCTTCAGTGGGAGGCTGCATATATGGGGCATGGTTCATCTGATATCTATTTTTTATTCAAATGTAATCTAATCTCAGTAGGTGCTAGATTGAGCCTATGGCTTAATTTAGGGATATTTTTACTCATATTCATATTGTACACACTTATTTTAAAAGTCTCTTATTCTTCTTTGAAGCAAATTTAAAACAAATATCACAACTCACAGCTATTATTATCATTATAAAAAAATTATAGTAATAGTCCACTTAGTCTTTGTCTCAGCTGAAAAAAATTTAGAATTAACTGGTTAATAAGAAATTGGAAGATGACTCAAATATTGGATATTGTAATAGAAGTCCTTACTTTGTGATAGCAGTGCTTGTATATCTCCTGTATCTCTATCTTACCCATCTATACTTATATCTTTATATGTATTTTAATATACTTATGCACTTGGTAAATTTAATTTTTCTCTTCTGTTGACATGGAGATTATACTTTTTATCTCAAATTTCTTAAAATTTAAAAATACACCATTAAAGAGACACCTGGGTGGCTGAGTCAGTTAAGCATCCAACTCTTGATTTCAGCTCAGGTTATGATCTCATGGTTTGTGGAATCGAGTCGTGCATCTGCACTGTCAGTGCAGAGCCTGCTTGGGATTCTCTTTCTCCCTTTCTCTGCCTGTCCTCTGTTCACGTGCTCATTCTCTCTCTCTCTCACTCTCTCCCTCTCTCAAAATAAATAAACATTAAAAAAAATACATCATCAAAAAAACTAAACTGAATATCTCCTACTATATAATGAATATTTGAATTCCACTCAACCCCTTCTTCTTACATATTTTCTCCAGTATTTTATTTCTATCTTGTTAATATCCAAATTAGGCCATTAATTGGTTTTGTATTATTATATTCTAATTTGTCTTATTTGATATCAACATTATCCATGTAAAATGGCTTAGAGTCCAAAAAACCTATAAAGTTCCTGGGAAACGATGCCATGCCCTATCCCTCCCCATCATTTTCTGAGCCCCCAAAGCGACTACTTTTCAGTGCTGTTAAAAATTGTTCTTTTGGTTTTACCTCCGTATTTCTTTTTTTCTATTTTTTTGTGTTTATTTTTTTTTTGAGAGAGAGAGAGAGAACAAGTCGGGAGGGGCAGAGAGAGGTAGACACAGAATCGGAAGCAGGCTCCAGGCTCTGAGCTGTCAGCACAGGGCCCCACTCACCGCTCCAACCCGGGAACCGTGAAATCATGAACTGAGCCAAAGTCTGTTGCCCAACTCACTGAACCACTCAGGTGCCCCAGTTTTACCTCCGTATCTCTAAATAAATATTGAAAAATACTGCTACTTCTTGGGGCTCTGTGCTGAGAGCTCATAGCCTGGATGGAGCCTGCTTCAGATTTTGTGTCTCCCTCAGTCTGCCCCTCCTCCGCTCACTCACATGCACACACTCTCTCTCTCTCTCAAAAATAAATAAACATTAAAAAAAAATAAAGGGGCGTTTGGGTGGCTCAGTTGGTTAAGCTTTCGACTTTGGCCCAGGTCATGATCTCACAGTTCTTCAGTTCAAGCCCACGTCGGGCTCCTTGCTGACAGCTCAGAACCTGGAGCCTGCTTAAGATTCTGTGCCTCCCTCTTTCTGCCCCTACCCCCACCTCTCAAAAATAAATAAACATTAAAAAATAGAAAAATACTGCTACTTCTTGATTCTTTGGCTTCAGTGATTCTTTGGTCCTTCCACTGTAAAAGACAGGATGTTACACCAATATTCAACTTTATGTTATTATGACTACACAAATGCTAATAATTCATCTGAGGCTAGATAGCAGGCCATGGTCACATTTGCTTTTCTGGAAAAGGTTTTGTTTTCTCTGAAGATAATAGGGTTTTTGCTTTTTTGTTCTGTACTGTGTTTTACCTAGTTGTCTACATACTTACAAATTCAAGCCCAAACTTTCCCCTTGTTATATACATTTCTTTTCAATATGCTTAAACTCATTCTAGGATAATCTGGCTGAGCCATTTCCTTGAAGAGTCCTTTGTGTCATTATCTTTTGGCCTTTTCTCTCAGCTTGGTTAGATAATCCTGAGAAGAAACTTCCAGTACCCTTGACTGGATGGTACAAGGCTGCTTGTTAGCATTCTTGGTTCTAGGTGAAAGACGAAAGCTGATGTCTTTTTGTATGTAAATTTAGACTTGATCTTCTTTTTAAATACAATACTCTTGGGTTTGCAGGTCCAGAACCTCTGTTTTACTTTCTCAAAAAAAAAAAAAAACAAAAAAAAAAAGACCCTGCTTTCAGAGGGGTAGTTGCCTGGCTGAGTAATAGGAGGAGGGGGATATGAGATTTTGCTTGTTAAACAAACTTTCAGTAAATCCTCTTTTTTTGAACTCCAGAGGTAACTCATACCTCCATTCAGAGTTCTTGATACAAATCAGATTGCTCTAGGTTCTCTCAGGTTTGCTAAATTAGTGAATACTTTCTTCTCTGCTTTCCATCTTCCATAATGAATTCATGCCTTTAAAAATTTTTCTTTGTCTTTGCTTTAGTGAAATTTCAGGATACTGTAAAAGGAAATGAGTATGCCAAACTTAAGCAAGTTAGGATGTGTTCAAATTAAGGTTACTGTTATTGCATGATTTTCTAAACCCACATATTTTTCAATTTCTTTGTTCACTATCTTTAATTCATTCCTTTCTCTGGGATCATTTTCCTTCTTAAAGCATCTAGTTTAGAAGTTCTTTTAATGAAACTTTGCAGGTAAACTCTCAGTTTTGAAAAATATTTCACCATTATTCTTGAATAATAATGTATCATATATTACAATTGTAGTTTCACAGTTATTTTCTCTCAGCATACAAAAGATATTAATCCGTTGTTGTTGAGAAATATGTTAGATCTTATTCTGTCCTCTATGTCTCTTGATCTCTTTTATATTTGCTATGTTTACATCTCTGTGTTGAAATCATAATTTTTTCATATCTTATCTGCTGTTAAACCATCTGTTTATTTGGTTTTGTTTACTTTCATGACTATGTTTTTTTATTCTTAAAAGTTCTATTTAGTTTTTTTTAAAAATCTGCCTGGTAATATTTTACACTGAGTCATGTTTCTTACTTGTATCTTCTTAGTCTTTAATCACTTCAGGTCTACCTATTTGGTATTATTGGTATATACCAATAATTCTATCATCTGAATTTTTGGAGGGTTGAATTCTGATTTTTATTCATGATAGGTTTTCTCCTCCATGTGTTTTCTAACCTTGGATTATGACTTCGTATTTGATTAGTCTTTATCTAAGGGAATCCTGTAAGGACTGGAATGTGACTCTTCTGTTAAGATTTGAATTTGCTTCTGCCAGACAAACTCAAGACCACTTTAACTTCTTACATTGACTTAGGGCTTCTTAAAATATGGAAGTTGTTTAAATTTGAATCCCAAATCTGCAAGAAGCAAGCCTAGGGTCTACAATTCTCAGGGAAGAGGGGTTTAAATTTATTTTGTTTTTGTATCCAGAACCCAGATCAATTTGTCATGCAAACAAATTTCTTTGTAATTTTCTTTTGCTGGTAGATTCTTTATTCTATTTCACCATTTCTCTATGTACCCATATACTGTATTTTTGAGGAATCTCAGTTCAGACCCAAATCTTACCCTGCAGATCATCAGAGATAGTTTACCACCCTAGTTTCTGGCTATCATTGTATTTTTGTCCCCTGGGGCATTTAAAACTTTTTTGTAGGCTCAATTATGCATTTAAAATAATGTTATTCCAGCACATCAAGACATTTTACATTTGAGGGCTTTATTTTTTCCCCAAAATAGCTACTCTTCTGCATTGCCAGAAATAGAAGTCATGGTATATCTTTAAGACAAGAGGAGACAAGAGAACTAATGACATAGACAGGAAGATGTTGAAGCTGGGGAATTGGATGAGATCCAGAAGATAGGTTGATTGGGAAAGAATAAAATGATAGCTGCTGAGAAAACATCAGACAAAGCAAACTGAGGGACCTCCTATAAAATAACTAGCCTACATTATTTTAAGATGTCTAGGTAAAGAAACAAAAAGTAATGCTGAAAAACTATACCAGATTAAAGGAAATTAGAGACACCATGGCTAAATGAAAGGCATGATCCTGGATTGGGATACTATACTGAAAAAAATAGCTATAAAGGACATTTTTGGAACAATAGATAAAATTTAGATATGGACTGTAGATTAATGTTGAAGGTCTTGATGTTGATAGCTATAGTGTGGTTATGTAAGAGAAGGTACTTGTTCTTAGAAGATACACACTGAAATTTTTAGAGGTGAAGGGGTACAAGGCTATTAAATGGATCAAAAAATAGTATGCACACACCTACATATGTATACATACACATAGATAGATAGATAGATAGATAGATAGATAAAGATAGATAGATAGATAGATAGATAGATAGATAGATAGATAGAGATAGAGATATATAGGTAGGTGGTGGGGGAGGAAGGTTGAGAGACAGAAGGAAGCAAGGAGAGAGCCTGATAAAGCAAATAGAGCAAACTATAAATTCCTTGTACTATTCTTGTAACTTTCCTCTAAGCTTGAGATGATAGCAAAATAAAAAGTTTGTGTGTGTGTGTGTGTGTGTGTGTGTGTGTGTGTGTGTGTGTGTTTGTGTGTGTCTGTTTATGAAGAAGTGCTGAGGAAGCACTTTGGGGAATGCCTACATTTAGGAAAAGAGAGGGGGAAAACAAATAGGTACAGAAGGCAAAGAGGAACAAGTTATTGATTTGGAAGGATAACTAAGTAAACACAGTGGACCAAAGTCAAGGGGATGTTTCATTTCGTTGAGGGTAATGTCTACTCCCTGTGTACCCACACTCAGGTTCAGAGATATATCAGAAAATATTTCAGAACAAAGGTAGTCTTCATGTCCCTGCAAACAAATGATGCAGTTACTTTGTGAATTACCTAAACTAAGTGGTGTTATGATTCATTGATTCACTTGGCAAATATAACATCCCCACTTTTTAAAATAACTCTGCTTTTGCCATATTAAATTAATATCTTTGGAATAGCTATAGTCTGAAGAGTAAGATCTGACATTTCTCCTTTAAAAAGCATTGAATAGAGCTGTACTTTTCAGCCAGAATAGTTTGTGATTATTGTGGAAATTTTATAATTACATTCTCTTAATGAAAATGATCCTTTCCCTTATAAGATTTGGGGTTTTCAAAGTTAAGGCATGGTTTCTATATCAAACTTTAGGTTGAGTTATACTAAAATTATGAAATATATAATTTAATTTGATGATATCATGCAACAGCTCTTTTATATCACTCTGTAGCTATTCCTTTAGTATTCTTGTTGAAAAGGCAATGATTTTGCTGAACAATTGGGGGAGAAATGATCATGTCTTCTTTCTTTAGCACTATAATTAAGATGTTTAAATAACCAGCACTCCTGCTGCTTTAGTAATGGTAGAAAAAGTTGGGGGAGGGAAGAGGATAGAATTCTGCCTTTGAAGGAAAAATGCCCACTTAGATATTTTAAAAATAATTCTCACAAATAACTTTATTTAAGAATCTAAACATATAGGGGCGCCTGGGTGGCTCAGTCGGTTAAGTGTCCAACTTCGGCTCAGGTCATGATCTCACAGTCTGTGGGTTCAAGCCCCGCATGGGGCTCTGTGCTGACAGCTCAGAGCCTGGAGCCTGCTTCGGATTCTGTGTCTCCCTCTCTCTCTGCCCCTCCCCTGCTCATGCTCTGTCTCTCTCTTTCAATAATAAATAAATGTTAAAAAATTTTTAAAAAAAGAATGTAAACATATAATTAACCACGATGGTTATGTAAGTGCTATACCCAGTATACATCTGTAAAACGGTCATATATATCTAAAGTGAGTTAACTGTTTAGCTTAGGTGTTGACAATCTTTTTCTGTAAAAATTCAATAATAAATATTTTTGGTTTTGCAGGCCATGAAATCTTAGTTACAACTAGTCAGCTCTGCCTTTGTAGTGTGAAAGCAGCCATAGAAATTATGCGAATGAGTGGGATTGGCCATATTCCAATCAACTTTATTTACAAAAATAGGCAATTGGCGAAATTTGTCCCTTGAGCCAGTTTGCCATTACCTACTTTAATTTATAGCTATTTTGTGTTGGAGCTTGTCAGCCTTATTTATCTTAAGGGAAATTCAATATATGAAGGCTCTAATTTGCAAAAACTTCACTTTGGAGAAAAATTCACTGGTTACTCATGTTCCCCCAGTATTGTGTCTCAAGAGCAAACATCAGGAGAAGCAATCAAAATTTAAGAATTGAAAAACAACCAATTGGTGATAATTAAGAAAAACAATACAAAATAAAGTCTGAAACAAAGGAAAACTGAAGATCTAGTTTCTGTTAAAAAAGAAAAAAAAAGATGGTCTCATTTTGCTATATCTTCTAACTGCCTCCAGCTTTCATGTACTTCCTTTACCTGCCATTAAAAGTGAAAGATATAAGGTCACTAGTTGGGGTCCAAATTATTTGTGGAGTGAGGAAGTTTATTATCAAATGAAGCAATGAATGAATCAATCAATCGATTTATATTTTTGGTAGTACCTATTCCAAGTCAAATGTTCCTTTCAAAAGAATTTGACATTCAGCATTATTAGCTTTATTTGAATAAAGATGCTTTCATTCAAATTAACACAAGCTTCTTCATTTGGATGGTATCTTTAACCTGACAATCAAGTCCAGTTTGTTTTGTAAAGGAGGACCAGTTTTAACATCATCTTCACATTATAATCTTACTGAGAATCAGTCTTTGATGAGTATTAGGCATATTTTAATTATTCCAACAATAGTTTGCAGTTCAAGTTAATTAAATAAAAAAATACATTCTTCCAGAGTTTAATCTAAAATATCAGCCTGAAAGTATTTATTATCCATAAGGAATTTATTGACTTACTGTTAAGACCAGTTTCCAATCAAAGTAGGTTTATGTCCTTTTATCATTTATCAAGTACTTTTCATGTACATTATTTCATTTGATCCGAATTAACAACTTTGTTAGATGTACCACCTTAAAAGATTTTTATTTTTTTTTGAACAAGTGTTGGAAAAAATACATTTCTACATACATCATGTTTAGGAAACTAAACTATAAGCTCTGTTTAGGCAGGGAAAACGTCTTATTTGTCATTGTAGCCTCAGCCCCTAATACAACTACTGGTATGTAATAGGCACTCTGTAAATATTTGTTGCATTAATAGATAAGTGAATGAGAAAGCAAGACACTTATTAAGGTTTCTACAATAGAGATGAGACAAAATAAAAATGTTTTCAAAGATGTTCAATGATTTGCTTAGGGGAGAATTGCTGGTAAGTGGAAATAGAACTGGAATACAGGTGAAAAAAATAATGAATATAAATTGCTTAGCACAATGCCTAAGGCACCTAGTGGTGCTCAATAAGTGTACCCTTTTTATATTGTATGCACATATTTACTTACTTTAGTGTTGCTTCCACTATATTGCACTACAGTAATGGTGGATGTGATAGTCATAGAAAACAATTCATTATTGCAAATAAGTTAAGTCTTGTCTATTAAATAGCATCTACTAAAGAGTAAATAAGTTCTCTTTTATTCATTTTCCCACATTATCAATGAGTTGATTTAAAACCCAAAGAAATTAAACTGAATTTCATGCAAGAGCATGAAAACCCAGCCATCAGCTATTCATCATATACCGATTTCCTTGTGTCAAAGAGGAAAAGTTCCATTTAGCCCCCTGAATCTATATAGGCTGTTGTTCCATTTTGCAAATCCTAAGGCATTTACTGTGTAAATTACCATGAATTGCAAACAAAGGCCCAGAAATAGGTCTGTGCAGATTCACAGCAGTCAGGCAGCTCTGTAAATAGTCAGCCTTGCCTAAGTCCTATTTTAAATACCTTCATTATTAACGATGTCATGTCATCCTTAGAGCTGATTACCATGCAGAGTCCCCCCAAATAAGATTTCCAACATTTCAAACCAGGCACTGCAGCCTTTAAAGAAATTATTTAGCCATATTGCTTCTAAACCAAACCACCTATTGATACAAACAAACATTTTACTTTCATATGGCTGTTATTTGGAGGGTGTTACATTTTAGTAAGGGCAGAGAGAGGTTTTGCAATTAAGGCTCATATTTTTTAAACACAGATGAATTTTTCTTGTTTCAACTTTCTCATAGACTTTGTAAGGAAGTCTTTAGAGGGAGTGTTTATATATTATTACCAGATGACTATTTTACTGAAAGCCTTTTAAAGTGTGATTTCTAGGCTCACAGAATGAATTTTCTGACATCCTCCTTATTTCAAAGCCTTTTCTCTAGAATCTTATCTTTTCCACAAACAGCGAAACTGTACTTTGAAAAGGCAAATCTAATTTGCCCACCATTAAGCAGCAAATTGATGTTTTAGAGAATAGTTCGAGAATGATGCTTAAGGTGAGAATAGCCAGAAGATAAAGTCAATGTCAAGTCAAATGGATTTGCCAAAGATCAGTCAGCCAAATTTGATTCAGGTTCTTTTACATCCAGTGCCTGTGATCTCTCCACCATAACAGTCTGGGAAAAATTGAAAATTTTCCCCTTCAATAATCCAAGAAGAAAATCACTAATGATTAGGAACTAATGGAGACTATAAAAATAATCCAAAAATGTGTGCATATATATCTCCAAAGAATGGACAGCTATAAAGTTCCATAAGCCTTCTTGAATAAAGTATGTACAGTAAAACCTTGGTTTGTGATTTGTTCCAGAAACATGTTTGTAATCCATAGCACTTGAGTATCAAAGTGAATTTCCCCATAAGACATAATGGAAACTCAGATGATTCCTTCTGTAACCCCAAAAATATTCATATAAAATGATTACAGTACTGTAATATAATGAAAAATAATAAGTAAAATACAAAATATAAAGAAAAATAAATTAACCTGCACTTACCTTTGAAAACCTTCATGGCTGCTGTGAGGGAGATGAGAGAGGAGGATTATTGTGTAGAACAGTTTTCACTATCACTAACGGAATACGTGCTATCTGTTGGCTTAATGGAATTTTTTTCTGCGTGGGGGCCACTGTATACACTTGCACGGATATTGACTATGGTACACCAGCAATAAACTCTTGTCATATACTCTATTTTATGTAACTGGCAACAAGGCAGCAGAGGAAAGGGTCTCTATCTGCAGGCAGCCTGACCTAGAATGAAGCAAAGCATTCCTAGGCTTACTCTTGTATGGAAAAGCAAGGACTGCCCATAGGTTCTTTGAAGTGACAAAAAATATACTAGTGCCAGTTGTGGGCACCTTCCAACATTCTGAAAAATCACTGCTTTATGTCAAACACTGCAGCATGAGACCAAGCATCTGATCATGGGAGCCGATCACCCACAATCCCACAGCAAGTGAGAGAGAGAAGAACCATTGGCTCAGTTGTGATCATGTGATATTCGGCATCACATACTACTGCAATGATGTATTGCAAGACATAATTTGTTTATCAAGTTAAAATGTATTATAAATGTTTGATTATCTTGCAGAACACTTGCTGAACAAGTTACTCACAATCCAAGGTTTTACTGTATTGTAACCAACAACATGGACAATAAGGTAAACTAAAAGGTAAGGAAGTATTAAGCTACAGAAAATTCTTTTTGGATGATTAAAAAAAAGTAGTTATAACACCTTCCTCTGAGTCTCCTAAGTATCACAAATAAAACACAAGGCTGACTCCAAACTAATGAAGTTTTCAGGATGTTCTAAATGAATTACAATACAGAAAAAAAGAACACTTAAAACTGATTATCAAGCTCTAGTAATCCTAAAGTCCCATTACAGGGAGCCCTGTACTGCCTACCTGTTTTAGGCCTCAGCCCTCAAGTTCAGTTTCCAAGCTGCTCCCATAGTCTCTTTAGAGTCTCAGTGACAAATTAGTCACCACCACCATCCATATGAATTTTGGAGGGACACAAGCATTCAGTCCATAATACCATTAGACTGAGTTTAGATAGATATATGATGATTGATATATCTATAGATAGACATAGATAGATAGATGGATAGATAGATACACAGACAGATACATAAATACCTAAAGCAACTAGTAAAAAAGCTATATAAGGAGATAAACTAAAACTAAATAAACTGGAAAAACTTTAGATGGATAGAAATGGAATTATAAAAAATGGTCAAGTAACCCACAAAAAAGTAGCAAAAAGAAAACAGAGAAATGTAAAACAGAGAGAACAAAGAAAAAAACAAAACTCCAAAATAAAATGGAACACTAAAGTCCTAGAATGACAATAATTACATTAATTATAAATGATCTAAATATACCAATTAAAAAACACAGATTGGAGGGGCTTTAAAAAATGACCCAACTGTATGCCATCTACAAGAAACTTGCTTCAAATAAAATGAAATAGGTAGGTTGAATGTAAAATGATGGAAAAATACATCATACAAATAAAATCAAAAGAAAGCACAAGTGGCCATTAATATCAGTTAAAGTAAACTTCAGAGCAAAGAAAATTACCAGGGACACAGAGATACATTACAAAATGATAATAGGTCAATCCACCAAGAAAACATAGTAATCCTAAATATATATGCAAACAATAGAACTTCAAAATATGTGAGGCAAAAATTTACAGAATTGAAAGAAGTAGATAAATCCACAAATGCAATTAGAAACTTCAGTACTTCTCTCTCAAAAATTAATAGAACAACTAGTGAGAAAAATCAAGGTTATAGAACTTAGCAACACCATTAACCAACAGAATCTCACTACCATTTATAAGACACTCCATCTAACACCAACTGAATGTGTATTCTTTACAAGAGCCCATGGAACATATACCAAGATATAATATATTCTGATCTGTAAAACAAACCTCAAAACATTTAAAGGAATTAAACCATTCAGAGTGCCTTCTTTGACCACAATAGAATCAAACTAGAAATCAGAAAGGACAGGAAAATCTCCAAATATTTGGAAGTTATACAGCACCCTTCTAAATAATCCATGCTTCCAAAATGAAAATCTCAGGACAAATTTTTAAAATATTTTGAGGTAAATGAAAATAAAAATACAACATAACACAATTTGTGAGATGCAGCTGTAGTAGTGTTGACAGGGAAATTTATAGCACTAAATGTTTACATTATAAAAGAGGAAAAGCCTCAAATCAATAGTCTAAGCCACTAATTCAAGAAACTAGAAAAATAAGAGCAAAATAAGCCCAAAGCAAGTAGAAGGAAAGAGACAATAAAGATAAGAGCAGAAATCAATGAAATTGAAAACATAAAAGTAATAAAGAAAAACAATGAAAGAAAAAACTAATTCTTTGAAAAGAACAATAAAATTGACAAACCTTTAGCAAGACTGATCAAGAAAGAAGGAAGATACAAATTAATAACCTCAGAAATGTACATCAAAAGGATAATAAAGGACTACTGTAAAAAGCACTACTCATATAAATTTGACAATTTAGACAAAATGGTCCAAATTTTTTAACAGTTTAAACTGTCACAATTCACCCCATATGAAATAGGTCATTTGACATATTAAAGCTATTAAGGAAATTGAATTCATAATTTAAAATTCCTTAAAAAGAAATCTCTAGAGGACAATTCTAAATTCATTTTATGAAGCCAGAAATAACCTGATGCCAAAAAAGACAGTACCTCCCAAACCATTACAAACTAATATCCATCATGAATAGAGATGCAAACATTCTTAACAAAATATTTAAAAATAGTATTTATTAATACATTAAAATAATTATATGCCATAACAAATTGTTTATTCCAGGGATGCAAGGCTAATTCAGTAGTCAAAAAACAGTCAATGGAATCAACCATACTAACAGGCTAAAGAAGAAAAAATATACCAACCGCAGAAAAAGTATTTGACAAAATTCAACACCTATTCAGGATAAAAACTCTCAGGAAGCTAATTATAGAAGAAAACTTTCTCATCTCGATAAAAAATATCTATAACAAAATAAAAACAGTATACATTTAAAATGATACTTAATTTTGAAAGACTGAATAATTTGCTCTAAGATGAGGAACAGGCAAGGATGTCTGTTCTCACGACTGCTGTTCAACCTGTTACTAGAATTTCTAGCCCACACAATAAGATAAGAAAGGGAAATAAATATCATGCATATCTGAAAGAAAGAAATAAAACTTATTATTTGTAGATGACATGATAGTTTACATAGTAATTTGCAGAGAATTACAAGAAATATCCTAACCACAGAATATAAGATTAATGTATATTAACTGTCTGTCAACTTGCAGTGAACTGTGAAAGGCAAAATAAAACATATAAAACAATTTATAATTTCTCTAAAGAAAAGGAAATATATGAGTGTAAATCTAACAAAACATGTACAGGACTTGTGTATGCTGAACTACACAATGCTGATGAAAGAAATCAAAGATCCAAATAAAGAGGCAAACATACCATGTTCATGATATGGCTGACTCAAAATGGACAAAAAATAAGTCAATTCTTCCCAGATTGATATACAGGTGGAACACCAATTCCTGTCAAAATCCCAGCATAACATTATTTGTAGGTATAGACAGCATTATTCTAAAATTCAAGTGGAACAACTGACGGAATAGACTAGTTTAAAAAAATTATTTTGAAGAATAAACTGAGGAATCAATCTATCCTATTTTGGGAATCATTACCTGATTACAGTCATCAAGACTGTGTTGATATTGGTGAAAGGATAGACACATAAATCACAGAGATCAATGGGACAGGATTTAAAAACCAAAAATAGTGCCACAAAACTATAGCCAATTGAATTTTTGAAAAATTGTGATGGCATTCAATGAAGGAAGAATAGTCTTGTCACAAATGGTGCTGAAATAATTGAATATTTATAGGCAAAAAGGTGAACCTCAACCTAAATCTCATACCTTATACAAAAATTAATTCAAATTAACTCATTGACTTAAATATAAAATCTAAAACTATAAAACTTTTAGAATATAACACAGGACAGAATCTTTGAGATCTAAGGCTTTGTGAGAAGTTCTCAGGCATGACACTAAAAGCATAATTCATAAAAGAACCAAATCAAAATTGGACTTCCAAATTTAAAACTTTTGTTCTGTGAAAGACCTTGTTAAGGGAATGACAAGATGACCTACAGACTGTAAAAAAATATTTGCAAACCTTATATCTGGTAAAGGACTCATATGTAGGGTATATAAAGCCACTACTAAGTCATATTATAGTTAAATTTGCAAAATATAGTAATAAAGAAAAAAATCCTAAAAGCAGCAAGATAAAAGAAGTCCCTAACTTACAAGGGAGACCCATAAAGCTAGCTACAGATCTCTCCACAGAAATTTGGCAAGCTAGATGGGAGTGGCATGATATGCTCAACATGCTGAATGGGAAACCTCTGCAACCAAGAATACTGTATCCAGCAAGGGTATAATTCAGAAGATAACAAGAGCTAAAGCATTTCTCCGACAGAAGTTAAGGAAATGCATAACCATTAAACCAGCCCTAAAAGAAATGATAAAAGGGGGCTCTTTGAGTGGGAAAGAAAGACCAAAAACAACAAAGACTGGACAGGAACAGAGAAAATCTCCAGAAACAACAACAAAACAGTTAATAAAATGATACTAAATACATATCTATCAATAATTACTCTGAATGAATCTATCAATAATCACTAAATGCTCCAATCAAAAGACATAGGATGTCAGAATGGATTAAAAAAAGACAAGACCCATCTATATACTGTCTCCAAGAGACTCATTTTAGACCTAAAGACATCTGTAGATTGAAACTGAGGGGATGGAGAAATACTTCTCATGCAAATGGATGTCAAAAGAAAGCTGGAGTAGCCATACTTATATCAGACAAACTAGATTTTAAACCAGACTGTAGCAAGAGATGAAGAAGGGCACTATATCATATGGGCACTATCCAACAAGATCTAACAATTGTAAATTTTTATGCCCTCAACATGAAGCACCCAAATATATAAAACCATTAGTAACAAATATAAATAAACTCATTGATAATAATAAAAAAAATAGTAGAGGATTTTAACATCCAAATTACATTAATGGGCAGATCATCTAAACAGAAAATCAATAAGGAAACACTGGATTTGAAATAATTTCCTGGTTGACCCATTCATTCTTTAGTAGGATGTTCTTTAACCTCCATATATTTGTGGTCTAAGTCAGGTAGAGAAAGACAAATATATGATTTCACTCATATGTGGAATTTAAGAAACACAACAGATGAACATCAGTGAAGGCAAGGAAAAATAAGATAAAATCGGGCAGGCAAAAAATAAGAGACTCTTAAATACAGAGAACAAACTGGGGGTTGCTAGAGGGGATGTGGATGGGGGGATGGGCTAAATGGGCGATAAGCATTCAGGACAGCACTTGTTGGGATGAGCAATGGGTGTTATATGTAAGTAATGAATCACTGGGTTCTACTCCTGAAAATAATACTTCACTGTATATTAACTAACTTGAATTTAAATTAACAAAAACTTTAAAAAATATATGGAAATAAATGAAAATGAAAACACAATAGTCCAAAACCTTTGGGATGCAGCAAAAAAGTGGTCCTAAGAGGGAAGTATATAGCAATACAGGCCTACCTTAAGAAGCAAGAAAAACCTCAAATCAACAACCTAACCTTACACCTAAAGGAACTAGAACAAGAACAACAAATAAAAGCTAAATCCAGCAAAAGCAGGGAAATAATAAAGGTTAGAACATAAATAAATGACATAGAAACTAAAAAACAAACAAATAAAAAACAGTAAAACAGATCAATGAAACCAGCATCTGGCCTTTGAAAAAAATTAATAAAATTGATAAACCCCTAGTCAGACTTATCAAAAAGAAAAGAGGAATGACCCAAATAAATAAAATCACAAATGAGAGAGGAGGAATAATAACCAACACTACATAAATACAAACTAGAAGAGAATATTATGAAAAAATTATATACCAAGAATTGGACAATCTGGAAGAAATGGATAAATTTCTCAAAACATAAACTAACAAAACTGAAACAGGAAGAAATAGAAAACAATAACAGACTGATAACCAGCAAAGAAATTGAATCAGTAATAAAAAATTCTCCTAACAAACTAAAGTCTAAGGCCAGATGGCTTCACAGGGGAATTCTATCAAACATTTAAAGAAGAGTTAGTACCTATCATTCTCAAACTATTCTAAAAAAATAGAAATGGAAGGAAGACTTCCAAATTCATTCTATGAGGACTGATTCCAAAACCATATAAAGACTTCACTAAAAATGACAACTACAGGCCAATATACCTGATGAACGTGGATGTGAGAAGTATCAACATAATACTAGCAAGTCAAATCCAAGAGTATATTAAAAGAATCATTCACCATGATCAAGTGGGATTTATTCCTGGATTGCAGGGATCGTTCACTATTCTCAGTAGATACAGAAAAAGCATTTGACAAAATATAACATCCATTCATGATAAAAATGCTGAACAAAGTAGTGATAGAGGGGACATACCTCAACATCATAAAGCCCATATATGAAAAACCCACAGCTAATATCATCATCAATGCAGAAAAACAGAGAGCTTTTCCTCTAAGTTCAGGAACAAGACAGGGATGTCCACTCTCCCCTGTTATTTTGAATATAACAGGAAGTTCTAGTCTCAGCAGTCAGACAACAAAAGGAAGTAAAAGGAATCCAAATTGGCAAAGAAGAAGTCAAACTTTCACTATTTGCAGATGACATGATACTCAATATGGAAAGCCCAAAAGACACAATCAAAAAGTTGCTAAAACTGATACACAAATTCAGTAAAGTCACAGGATACAAAATCAACGTGCAGAAACCTGTTGCATTTGTATACACCAATAATGAAAAAGCATAAAGAGAAATCAAAGAATCAGTCCCATTTGCAATTGGACCAAAAACCATAAGATTCCTAGGCTTAGGAATAAGCCTAACCAAAGAGGTAAAAGATCTGTACTCTGAAAACTATAGAACACTGATGGAAGAAATTTAAAATGACACAAAGAAATGGAAAAACATTCCATGCTCATGGATTGGAAGAAATATTGTTAAAATGTCTATACTACTCAAAGCAATCTACACTTTTAATGAAATCCTTATCAAAATAACAACAGCATTTTCTGGACATCAACATGCAAAAGGATGAAACTGGACCACTTTCTTATACCATACACAAAAATAAATTCAAAATGGATGAAAGACCTAAATGTGAGATGGAAACCATCAAAATCATAGAGGAGATCACAGGCAATAACGTCTTTGACATCAGCCATAGCAACTTCCTACTAGATATGTCTCCTGAGGCAAGGGCAACAAAAGGAAAAATAAACTATTGGGACTTAATCAAGATAAAAAATTTCTGCACAGCAAAAGAAACAGTCACCAAAACTAAAAGACAGCCTTCGGAATGGGAGAAAATATTTGCAAGTGACATACCTGATAAAGAGTTAGTATCCAAAGTATATAAAGAATTTATAAAACTTAACACCCAAAAAACAAATGCAGTTAATAAATGGGAAGAAGACATGAATAGACATTTTTCCAAAGAAAACATACAGATGGCTAACAGACACATGAAAAGATGTTCAATATCATTCATCATCATGCAAATACAAATCAAAACTACAATGAGATATCACTTCACACCAGTCAGAATTGCTAAAATTAACAACACAGGAAAGAACAGGTAGGTGTTGGTGACGATGTGGAAAAAAGGGAACCCTCTTACAATGTTGGTGGGAATGCAAACTGGTGCAGCCACTCTGGAAAACAGTATGGAGATTCCTCACAACATTAAAAATAGAACTACCGTATTATCCAGTAATTGCATTACAAGGTATTTACTCAAATGGTTCAAAAATATTGATTCGAAGGGATACATGCACCTGATGTTTACAGCAGCATTATCAACAACAGAAAACTATGAAAAAAGCCCCAATGTCCATCAACTGATGAGTGGATAAAGAAGTGGCATATATATACAATAGAGTATTACTTAGCAATAAAAAGAAAGAAATCTTGCTATTTGCAACGAAATAAATGGAACTAGAGAGTATTAGTCTAGGTGAAATAAGTCGGTCAGATAAAGTCAAATACCATGTGATTTCATTTATATGTGGAATTTAAAAAACAGATGAGTATAGAGGAACAAAAGAGACTCAAATCAGGTGTCTGTTAGCCATCTCTATCTTAAAGATACAGAACAAACTGAAGGTTGCTAGAAGGGGTTTGGCGGGGGAATGAGTTAAATGGGTGATCGGTATTAAGGAGTACACTTGTGATGAGCACCAGTGTTGTATATAAGAGATGAATCACTAAGTTCTACATCTGAAACTAATATTACATTGTATGTTAACTAACTGGAATTTAAATAAAAATTTGAAAAAAATGAAAAATGTTGGGGAGGGAAGTTAAAATGCGAAGGTTTTAGTGTGCATTTATATTCAAATTGTTATAAAAAATGGATATATATATATATATATATATATATATATATACATATGCCATTATATGTGAACCTCATGGTAACCACAAAGCAAAATCCTACAGTGGATACACGAAAGATAATGAGAAAGAAATGTAAATATAATAATAAATTAAGTCATCAAACGACAAGGGAAGAAAACAAGAGAAGAAGAAAGAGAAACTACAGAAATAGCTAGGAAACAATGAAAAAATTGCATTAAGTACATACCTATCAACAATTAATTTAAATATAAATGGACTAAATTCTCCAATCAAAAGACAGAATGGCTAAATGGATTCTTAAAAATAAGACTTATCTATATGTTGCTTACCAAATCCCACTTCATATCTAAGTACAGACTGAAAGTGAAAGGATGGAAAAAAATGTAACTGAAAAACCTCGTATACCTATATTCATATGAGACAAAATAGACTTTAATGCTGTAATAAAAGACAAAGAAGGGAATTACATAATGATACAGGTGTCAATATAACAAAAGAATGTCACATTTGCAAATGATTATGCACCCAGCTGATGAGCAACTAAATGTACAAAGCAAATATTAGCAGACCTAAAGGGAGAAGTTAACAATACTACAATAATTATAGGGGACTTTAATACTCACTTACATGAGTGGATAGAACATCCAGACAGAAGGGGCATCTGGGTGGCTCAGTTGCTTAAGTGTCCAACTTAAGCTCAGGTCATGATGTCATGGTTTGTGAGTTCAAGCCCCTCATCGGGCTCTGTGTGGACAGCTCAGAGTCTGGAGCCTACTTCAGTTTCTGTGTCTCCCTCTCTCTCGGCCTCTCCTCTGCTTGCACTCTGTCTCTCTCTCTTTCTCTTTCAAAAATAAATAAACATTAAAAAAATTTTAATGAAAAGAACATCCAGACGCAAATCTATAAAGAAATATTGGGCTTAACTGACATATTAGACTGGATGAACTTGATAGATATATATACAGAACATTCCATTCAAAAGCAGCAGAATACACATTCTTCTCAAGTGCACATGAAATATTCTCCAGAACAGATCACTATGAAAAAAGTCTCAAGAAGTATAAGAATAATGAAATCATGTCAAGCATCTTTTCTGACCACAGTGGTATTAAACTGGAAATCAATCACAAGAAGGAAACTGATGGGGCAACTGGCTGGTTCAGTCAGTAGGTCATGCAACTCTTGATCTCTGGGTCATAAATTTGAGCCCCATGTTGGGGATAAAGTTTATTTTTTAAAAAAAAGGAAACTGGAAAAATCACAAATATGTGAAGATTAAACAACATGCTACTTAAGAACCAGTGGGTCTAAGGAGAAATCCAAAAATACCTTAGACACATGGAAATGGAAATACAACAATTCAAAATCTATGGTATAGAGCAAAATCAATTCTTTTTCTTAATGTTTGTTCATTTTTGAGAGAGAGTTAGAGACAGAGCATGAGCAGGGGAGGGACAGAGAGAGAGGGAGACACAGAAGCTAAAGTAGGCTCCAGGCTGTGAGCTGTCTGCACAGAACAAGACATGGGGCTCAAACCCAAAAACTGTGAGATCATGATCTGAGCCAAAGTCAGATACTTAACAAACTAAGCCACCCAGGTGCCTCAAGCAAAAGCAATGCTTAAAGGAAATTTCATAGCAAGAAAAAAAAATCTCAAATAAGCAATCTAAATCTATACATAAAGGAACTATAGAAAAGAACAAATGAAACCCAAAGTTAGTTGAAGGAAGGAAAAAGTAAAGACCGGAACAGAAATAAATAAAATAGAGACTAAGAGAAACATAGAAAACATCAGTGGAGCTAGGAGCTGGTTTTTGAGAGGATAAACGAAACTGACAAACCTCTAGCTAGAGTCATCAATACCAAATAAATTTAAAAGATCAAAAGAGAATAGTACAAACAATTATGTGCCAACAAACTGGACAACCTAGAAGAAATGGATGAATTCCTAGAAACAGTCTTCTAAGACCAAATCTTGAAGACATAGAAAATATGAATAGACAAATTACTGTTAAGGATATTGAATCAGTAATAAAAACCTTCAAACAAACAAAAGTCTAGGACAAAATGGCTTCACTGGTTAATTCTATCTAACATTCAAAGAAGATTTAATACCTATTTTTCTGAAATTCTTCCAAAAAATAGAAGGAAGAAATGTTTCCAAAGTCATTGTAGGCTGGCCTTACACTGATACCAAAACCAGACAAAGACACCACAAAAAAGAATATTACAGGCCAGTATCCCTAATAAACATGGATGCAGAAATCATCAACAAAATATTAGCAAAACAAATTCAACAATACATTAAAAGGATCATATACCATGATTTATTCCATGGATTTATTCCAGAAATGCAAGGAGTGTTCAACATCTGCAAATCAATTAATGTGATAGAACACATTAACAAAATAAAGTATTTAAGTTATATGATCATCTTACCAGATGCAGACAAAATATGTGACAAAATTCAACATTCATTTGTGGTAAAAAACACTCAAACAAGTGGATCTCTTCAATAAAAATGTTCAGAACACTGGGCATGCAAAAGAATTGAACTAGACCACTATCTTTTACCATACACAAAAATTAACTCAAAATGTATTAGACCTGAATGCAAAATCTGAAACCATAAAACTCCCAGAAGAAAACATTGGTGGTAAGCACCTTGACATCAGTCTTGGCATTGAATTTTTGGATCTGACTCAAAAAAAGACAGCAAAAGCAAAAACTATGAAGCTACTGCACAGTTGAAGAAACCATCAACAAAATGAAAAGAAAACCTACTGAATGGGAGAAAATATTTGCAAATCATATGTCTGATAAAAAGTTCATTTCCAAAATGGTTAAAGAACCCAAACAACTCAATAGTAAAACAAACAGGCTGATAACAAAATGCACAGAGAATCTAAATCGACATTTTTTCCAAAGAATACATAGAGCTGGCCAACATGAAAAGATGTTCAACATCACTAATTATCAGGGAAATATAAACCAAAACCACAATGAGATATCACCTCACATTAGTCAGAATGGCTAGTATTAAAAAGACAAGAAATACCAAGTGTTAGTGTTTGCAGAAAAGGGAACCCTCATACACTATTGGTGGGAATGCTAATAGGTTCAGCCACTATGGAAAACAATATGGATGTTCCTGAAAAAACAGATCTACCATATGATCCAGCTATTCCACTTCTGGGTGAAGAAAATGAAAACACTAACTCAAAAAGATTTATGTACTGCTAGGTTTGTTGCAAAATTATTTACAATAGCCAAGATATGGAAGCAACCTAAGTGTTTATCAATAGATGAATGTATAAATAAGATGTTGTGTGTATGTATATGCATATATATGCATATATATGTATATATTATATATTTTATACATATATGGTGGGATGCTACTCAACCATAAAAAAGAATGAAATTATGCCCTTTTTGATAACATAGATGGACCTAGATGGTATTATGCTAAGTGAAATAAGTTAAACAGACAAAAACAAATACAGTATGATTTCACTTATATGTAAACAAAACAAAACAAATGAACAAAGACAAATAAAACAAAACCAAATTCTTAGATGCAGATAACAGGCTGATGGTTATCAGAGGGGAAGAGTGTTGGAAGGGTGAGAGAAAAAGGTGAAGGGGATCAATTTTATTGTGACAGGAACTAGACATTGTGGTAGTCACTGTAGTGTATGCAAAGATTGAATAATTTGTGTTGTACACCTGAAATCAATATATTGCTATATACCAATTTCACCTCAGTTAAAAAAAATGACACCAAGTTTTTGACACATGATTATCACTAACTTGATAGTGATAACTTGAGAATACCAGTGATTTGGGAACTATTGCTTTGGAAATTTGCCTTAAAACATTTCTCTTTTAGAGTAACATAGACTACCTCTCAGATCCCTTAGTAAAAGTTAAATCGATATAAATATAATGCATCTATTAGTAAAGAATAGCCAAAATTTCTTAAGTGCAACTACCAAACAGGAGTGCCTGGGTGGCTCAGTCAGTTAAGTGCCAGACTTCAGCTCAGGTCATGATCTCCTGGTTCATGGGTTTGAGCCCTGTGTTGGGCTCTGTGCTGGCAGCTCAGAGCCTGGAGCCGGTTTCAAATTCTGTGTTTCCCTGCCCCTCCCCCACTTGCACTCTGTCTCTGTCTCTTTCAAAAATAAATAAATATTTTAAAAAATTTAAGAAACTATCAAATAGGAGCGCCTGGGTAACTCAGTCGGTTGAGTGTCTGACTTTTGATTGTGGCTCAAGTCATCATCCCGGGGTTATGAGATGGAGCCCCACGTCGGCTCTGCACTGAGCTTAGAACTTGCTTAAGATGCTCTCTTCTCTCTCTCCCTCTGCCCCTCTCCCCTGCTTATGTTCTTTCTCTAAAAAATGAAAACAAAAAACAATAACTATCAAGGAAATACACTAATTTTAAAAGATAATAAATATTTATAGTCCCAGGAACAACTTCAAAAGTTATGCATATGTGTGTATTTTTATATATACATATATACTTACGTTTATATAAATGTATATGAGGTACCATATATTGGGAAGAAAGCAAAAATGATTCTGAGGTAACTGAGCATTTCTTATTCCATGTGCTCAGCATTCTATATTTTATCTTTTAAAATTCTCTCACTTTATAGATACAGAAATTTCTTTAGCTCTTGATTGTTCTATAGATCAATCTTAGCATTTGTATTTAATGTTTTATTAAACATTTCCAGTAGTGTTTCTTGGCTTAACCAATGTTGGCTTTATTTTCAGAGCTGGCTTCTTAGGCCACCTAAGGAGAAGCTTTGACTGGCATATGGTGTTTCTTTTTTTTTTTTTTTAAATTTTTTTTTTTCAATGTTTTTTATTTATTTTTTTGGGGACAGAGAGACACAGAGCATGAGCGGGGGAGGGGCAGAGAGAGAGAGAGACACAGAATTGGAAACAGGCTCCAGGCTCCGAGCTGTCAGCACAGAGCCCGACGCGGGCCTCGAACTCACAGACGCGAGATCGTGACCTGGCTGAAGTCGGCCACTTAACCGACTGCGCCACCCAGGCGCCCCTGGCATATGGTGTTTCTTGCAAGGATTTTAAACATTAATTTACAAGATGTTTGCAAGAGGTGTCTTAACAAACAATTGGTTTTAACATGAAAACATATCTGTGAGCATCTCCTTACCAGAAAGCTTGACCATTATTCATCCAATAGATGTTTGAGCTCGTGTTTCCATTTATAAGTGTATTCATTGAAGGAGAGTTATTGGAAATGAGACTTGGTCTATCTCTTTGCTATAATATAAGAGAGAATAATTTTCATTTGCTTGACTACAAAAATCTCTGCTTGCTTGTACAAGAAAAGTGGACACTATCTCAATTAACTTTGCATAGTTTATTCTTGTCAGTGTTAAGGGACAACATGAACTGATTTGAGGACCAAAGCCTCATAGCTCTTCTGAATGAATAGTGTCCATATCTGGAAATACAGATTTAACAATGCAGTTATAAAAGGTAGCTTCATTTAAACAGAAATAATACTTAATAATCAAGGTGAAAACATGAAAATAGGCTGCTGAGACTCAAATGCAGTAAAACCAAAAGCATTTACATATTAAACCCTCTGAGGAGACAGATTGCAGATCTACCTTTGAGAATGCAATCTAATGGTCTTTGTTCCTTCATTTCTTCAAAGAAATACAGTCAAAATGTTTTCTTTCCCCAGGTGCTGTATGAGGCACATGCTGTGCAGGCACTGTCAAAAGTGGATATCACTGCAGCAAAACTCATTTCCTGCATAAGTTAGTCCTAAGGTTTCATTCAGACCCTTGCTTCCTGATGTTTACCTGCCCTACCAATGCCTTTTAGTCACGTCACCCTTCATCTTTCAGAGAAAAGAAAACACTTAATCTCATTTATCAATTCTTAAGTAGTATCCAATACTGCTGGCCATTGTTTGCCTTCCTGTGACCATCCATTCACCAGTCGGTGACATAGAAATACCTCATTTGCCTCATACCACTACTAGAATATACCAATACACACAAATATTCACAGTGGATCATCAACTGCTGGGATATAAAGGGTTAATATCTTAGGGGAAAAATACTCTGAATTTCTATAGATAATCAATTTGTATTTATTCATGGTTGTTTATGCAGTCAGTTGGCAAGGATTTATTGAGTGTCTATGTGTCCAGAATGGCTGATACTTCAAAGAGAGGGGAAACAAAAGGAACAACTCTAGTATTGCAAAATAGCAAATCAACAAGCTACATGGAAATCCAGTTTCTTTTGATGGAGATTTCAAGTAGAATTCTAAACTAAAGAATAATTGTTTTTCTCAAACTGTAGTTTATACAGGTAATGATGATAATAACTAACACTATTGACAAAAATGAAAACATTTTGAGGTTTAATAAGTTCTTTAAGGTCACAAAATGAGCATAGTCAAGAATGCAAAAACAGTTTAGAGGCTTTAAAGGACTAGAACATTTGCTTTATCTAGAATCTGGATAAAAAGTTCCTAGGAAATTTGACTTCCTGCCCCAGTTTCTTCATAGGTGAAACAGAAGAAGTAAATGAAATACTATACAAATAGTACTTAGTAGCATAAATAGCACACAGTATGCCAGTGTAAATAGGTGGTCTCTACTGGGGATGAACAATTAGCTCCAGGCATAGAACAGTTCCTGTAGTGTTAGTAACAGAGAATGATCATACTTGCAGATTAAACTGAGCAAATCAAAGCTTCCACCCTTTAAATTATAAAAACTGAGCTGAGAAATACCTTGACTGATATATCTAAGCCAATGGTTCTCAGTTAGGGGAAATGTCCCTCAGGGGCATTTGGAGACATTTTTGGTTGTCACAATTTCAGGGAGATACTAGCATTTAGTGGATTGAGGCCATGGATGCTTCTAACCATCCTGTAAGGTGCAGGTCAGCCCCCCACAACGGATTATTATCTGGCCAAAAATATACATAGTGCTGAGGTTGAGAAATCCTAGTCTAAGCTGATGGGCATAAATTAAGATATCAATTTTGCTTATTCTATAATAGAATCATTGAAGGTATCAGATGTAGAAGTGTATTTTCCTTAACATAGAAATGATAAAAGGAACTGGGTGCCACAGTATGTTTTTCGAATACACTGTCTGTTTATAAATTTAAAGAAACATGAAAAGCTAGAAGTGATTTTAGAACATCATCTTAGAGCTATTCAAATGTAAGGATTTTACCAAATAGAGAATGAGGAACCAACCCTAATGAAATATTAAACAATTTCTAGAATTGACTGCAAGGCTATAAAGTCATAATGCATTGGGCATTTATGAGGACTAAATTTAAAAAAGTGTTTCCACAGGGGCACCTGGGTGGCTCAGTTGGTTAAGTGTCTGACTCTTGGTTTTGGCTCAGGTCATGATCTCATGGTTCATGAGTTCGAGCCCCACATTGGGCTCCGCGCTGTCAGTGAGGAGCCTGCTTGGGATTCAGTCTTCTTCCTCTCTCTCTGCCCCTTCCCTGCTTGCTCTTTCTCTCTCTCAAAATAATTAAATAGGGGAGCCTGGGTGGCTCAGTAGGTTAACCGTCCGACTTCCTCTCAGGTCATGATCTGGCGGTTTGTGAGTTCGAGCCCCGCGTCAGGCTCTGTGCTGACAGCTCAGAGCCTGGAGCCTGTTTCAGATTCTGTGTCTGCCTCTCTCTCTAACCCTCCCCCATTCATGCTCTGTCTTTCTCTGTCTCAAAAATAAATAAGCGTTAAAAAATGTTTTTTAAATAAAAATATATAAATAAATAAATAAATTTAAAAACAAAACAAAATAAAGTGTTTCCACAGATGTATCTTTTGATCATTTAAAATTCAAGAGACAAGAAAAGACGAACTTAAAACTCAGTAGATTTGATTAGAGTGAGATTTATTTTATTTTATTTTATTTTATTTCATTTTGGGTTTCTTTTTGTTTTTCATTCCCATATGCTTTTATATTTTGTCCAAGTTTGTATTTAAATTCCAGCTAGTTAACTTATAGTGCATTAGTTTTAGGTATAGAATTTAGTGATTCATCACTTACATACAAGACCCAGTGCTTTTCACAAGTGCCCTCCTTAATACTTATCACCTCTTTAACTTATTCCCCTATCTCACCTCCCCTCCAGTAATCATTGGTTTGTTCTCTATAGTTAAGAGTCTGTCTCTTGGTTTGCCTCTCTTTCCCACCCCCCCAAGTTCATTTATTTTGTTTCTTAAATTCCAAATATGAATGAAATCATAGGGTATTTGACTTTCTCTGATTTATTTTGCTTAACATAATACTCTCTAGCTTCATATACATTGTTTCAAATGGCAAGATTTCATTCTTTTCCATGGCTAAGTAATACTCTTTCTCTCTCTATACACACACACACACACACACACACACACACACACACACACACACACCACATCTTTATCCATTCATTAGTTGATGGACTTTTGGGCTCTTTCCATAACTTGACTATTGTTGATAATTCTGCTATAAACATTGGGGTGCATGTATCCCTTTGAATTAGTATTTTTGTATCCTTTGTGTATCTAGTAGTACAATTGCTGTATCATAAGGTAGTTCTATTTTTAACTTTTTGAAGAACCTCCATACTGTTTTCTAGAGTGACTGCACCCGTTTGCATTCCCACCAACAGTCTGAGAGGGTTCCACTTTCTCCACATCCTTACCAACACCTGTTGTTTCCTGTGTTGTTAATTTTAGCCATTCTGACTGGTGTGAGGTGGTATCTCATTGCAGTTTTCATTTGTGTTTGCCTGATGATGAGTGAAGCTGAGCAGTTTTTCATGTGTCTGTTACCCATCTGTATATCTTCTTTGGAAAAAATGTGTACTCATATCTTCTGCCCATTTTGTAACTGGATTATTTGTTTTCAGGGTTTTGAGTTTTATAAGTTCTTCATATATTTTGGATACTAACCCTTTATCAGATATGACATTTGCAAATATTTTCTCCAATTCCATAGGTTGCATTTTTAGTTTTGTTGATTGTTTCCTTCATATAGTGAGATTTAATTAAAGGACAAAAAAAGGCTGTGATCAGGAGATGGTGGCTATTTTGCATTATGAAACTTGTACTTGTTTATAAAGATGCACACATAAAAAGAGATGAAATAAAGAAGGAGAGGAGTGTAAAAGAGTAAATATCACAACTTCCTGTTTTAAATAAAGATGGAAATTAGGGACTTTGTACTGGTGATGAAAATTACAGTAGCTATTAATCACTTATAGACAAATATTTTGTTAATTTTACCATTATGGAAAACAAAAAGTAGATGAAAAATACAAAGAATTATAACATGCTTTTGCATAGCATTTTACAATGTACAAAGTGCTCTGGAATTATCTCATCAATTTATAGAGTAATGTGAGAAAGAACTTATTTTTTTTTTCATAATGACTGCTTACTCCCAGGTGTCCAAAATATTTGGCTTTTGGGAATAGAGCTCTATTGAACTATTGAGTGAACATGTTTATTCCAAGAGCTCAAGTGGCAGTAATTATAGTCTAAAACCATCTAACTTGCTAATGGTAGAGAGAAGTAGATGGAAGGCATAACCTACATCTGAAGACAACCTATCATACCACCAACCTAATGCACTTGGAAATAATAAGTAGATAACTCTAGCTGCTGAAATTCACAGGGATCTGTATAAACTTGATAAATCACTGATAGAGGCTGTAAACTTGACAGCAAATCAATTACAATACCTTTGTGATTCCTTTCTGCATGTAACTAAAATAATAGCAGTGGGGATTTGAAAAATAATCCATCATTGATTGCTTAAAATCCATTCTTGAAGTGGTAAAAGACACCCCAGTCACCATTCATCAGCAAGGCCTTCATTATATCATTTAGAGCATGAATTTGTTAAATGGGGAAAAGGATTCTCTACATATAAACATGATAATGCTAACCCATTATCAGTAAGACATACATTTTGAGCTGTTTCTCTAGTAGTTAAAATGAGGGTTTTTTTTTTAAGTAAGTTATATATTTTTGCCTAGATTCAAGATACAGCAGGGCTGGAAACATTATCTATGGTACAGTTTATCTTTTCATAATATATAGTTAATAAATAGGGGGATAAAACTCAGACAAATCCCTACATTTCCCTTTAGCAACTATGATATGCTTGGAACCAATCGTAAAGGAATTCCAGTTGTTAAATAGGTAATGTTACTTCTTAGTATCATAGAATATTAGAGCTGGACAAAGCCTTAAGAATACCTAATATCAACCTACATTTGCATATGAGAAAGCTGATTCAGGGAGGTTAACAGACTCATCCAAGTATACTTAGCTATTGTGGTGGCTTATTAGGGTCTAGAATTCAGAGTTCCAAGCTGCCAATTTAGTGATCTTTCTGTCTTATCATGCTGCCCTAAGGTCACACTTGGTTCAACCACTACCTGTTGCTCTGTGAACTTTGAACCAGCCTGCAAGAGATAAGATTTCAAGCTTATGTCAACATCATCCCAGAATTACCAGTTATTTCATTTCTACCAAATGAAAGAATACATGGGGAGCCATGTGTCCTTTTAAACCCCATCATCTAAATTGGTGCATCCCCTTGCATTTCCTGGGCTTGTTTGCATCCTCAAAGCTAACTCCATGGTGTAGACTTGTACAGAAGGCCATCTCTTAATCAAATAGCACACGAAACAATTTTTAAAATTCAGATCTGAGATATTCTCTAATAATCATATGTCTCTAATAATCATATTTTCACAAGCTGCTTTCTGGTTTAAAAATAATTTTAGGTGTATTAATAATTTTCTTGTACTAGATTTTGGCATGTCACTATGTAGGACAAAGATGTGAATATGGCTATAAGGTCAACAAACTGAATTTGAGCAGCCTAAATGCAAATTAAAATTTTCCAGTGAAAGGCATCTTTAATAATGCTAAAAGGCATGTCAAAATGAAGTGTGGTTTGGAAAGATACGTGAATGCAATCTAAGGGAAAGACTATGGGAAAAATGATGAGTGGGAGTCGGGGGCATAAGAAGTGCAAAAGGTTGCATCAATGACCCCAGTTCTTCATTTCTGCCTGGATCCCTATCCTTTGTCATGTACCTTTTCAGTCCTTTCCAACATAGGTGGGATATAATTCTGAGATCTTGGGTTTAGTCACAATTGCATGCTTTGGACAATGGAATTAGCAAATGTGATAGAGTCTTCAAAACTGCTTGCACAAATGGGCTCACTGACTCTTGTGCTTATGCCTTCCAAGTGAAAAGAACATGCATATCTTAGTCTTCTGCTCCCAAGGGCAAGATAAAAGGTGTGTGAATCAGAGCTGTTACAGCTAATGTACCCTAGACTGGCTAGCCTAGAGCAAAGCATATCCAAAACAAGAATGTATGTCCTATAATACATGATAACTGGTGTTTTGCACTGAGTTTTGAGGTAGTTTGTTATTCAGCAGTTACTTGATATAGAAAGAGTGGTTTCTCATGATTTGGAAATATCTAGCCATTGCTAGGAGAATATCAGGAAGTGGCAGAAGATCTCGAAGAGCAAAAGTATCCCTTCAGATTAGGAAACCCATAAACCCTAAGCAAGGTAGTAATGATTTTCCCACCAAAGATAACGAATCTGGTAGTAGGGAGTGGATAGTGGTGTTCCAGGAACTGGTGCTAACCTGAATGGAGAGGTTTATGAGGGCCAGAGTTGGAATAATGAGTTTCTTCTCTGAGGTCTTAATGACTTCCACAGGCAGTAGAATCATCAGCTTTGGGAAGGCTTGGCACAGAGAAGATGCTTAATGTTTTTTTTCTCACTAAATTAATGAATGAATCAATGCTGGAAACCAAAGTCCAAAGCAAGATCAGACTACAGAATTGGAGTAGGAAGCTGTGAAAGCCAAGACATGACTGTGGGGGGAGGATGAAATTCAGGCAGCCCTAACAAGAATTTGCACATATAGGACGAAGGAGTATAACTAGGAGAGTGCAGGTGGTTGTTTGCAATAAAAGCACTGTTTGTAAGGCTTGTCTGACAGAGTTCCATGAGGGACTGTTTGAGACTTTTTCCCTTTTCCAGAGATTAAAGAATAAAGCAGAGATTATAACTGAGATCAAGCCTTATTTGAAACAAAGATAAATTTTCCCAGACTGGATTTAAAGAGGCTTGGTTCTTGACTCAAAGATTCTATGCCTCCTGGCATTTTCTATAAAGAGAACTAAGGGCATGTAAAGGAGGAGAGCAGCATGTTGGGGAGCATGCCTAGGGTACATTAAATGGAGAGATGACAATACATTTTTCCTGTGGTCCTGTGTTCCTCCTATACTCCTAAAAGGAAATTATCCCTTCACCTCACCTTCCTGAGGGATGACAGGAGGGAGTCACTCTCTTGGTTATTCCTCCAATATTGAGAAAACTAGTCCATGCTTGGGTATATCTACAAGGGAGAGCAGATGTCTTTATCATTGGACGTATTGCTTTGCCTCCAAAGGTAATGGAGAAAAATGGGAGATGTAAAAGACAAGATCTCTTTCAAAAAAAAAAATCCTGATTCACTCAAGTTCCCAGTTTTCACTGTCTGAAGGGTATGGAAAGATGAATCCCTCCTGTGACAACAGGTCCCAGAGACAGGCTGCCAAATTTCTAGGATTTCGCTCAGAGGAAAGTGATGGATGTGGGTGTGGTGAAAGACCCAGCTGAGAGTAAGCTAGTAGCTGTGCTAAGTCTCCCAGGGAGCGGCTTAGAGGTGATTCCTTCTTTAGCGATCATCACCTACTCACACTGAATCTTTTGACGGTAAGATGAGTGCTCAGTGAAAAGCTATACAGTGGGCTTAATCGACTTGTCATTGGTGATCATATGAGGAGATGACTTATCCCTTTCACAGTTTCTTGCCTCCACTGGAGGATGTGTAACATGCTGGGAAAAAGAAGTGGGGTCATAGACCATAGACCATGCCTTTCCTTCAAAGCTGCAGAGTAGTGGATCTCAACTCGATAATATTCAGCGCCCTTCCATTCTGTTTTTTATTTAACTGTGGTAAAATATAGATAACATAAAATGTACCATCTTAACCATTTTTAAGTGCACAGTTTGGTAGTGTTAAGTACATTCACATTGTTGTGCAACCCATCTCCAGGATGCTTTTATCCCCCTCCAATTATTTCAATCCATCTCTCCACCCTCCTCCCCTCTGGCAAATACCAGTTCTCTGTATTTATGAGTCTGTTTCTGTTCGTTTGTTTTGTTTTGTTTTTTAGATTCCATATATAAGTAAAATCATGTGGTATTTGCTTATCTCTGTCTGATTTATTTCACCTAGCATAATATCCTCAAGGTTCATCCATATTGTTGCAAATGGCAAAATTTTATTCTTTTTTAATGGCTGAGTAAAAATTACATTATATATATACATACACACACACACATATATATATATATATATATATATATATATATATATATATATTCTCTTTATCCATTCATCTATTGATGAACACTTGGGTTGCTTCCATATCTTAGCTATTATAAATAATGCTGCAATAAACATAAAGGTGCATATATCTTAATAGGTATTTTCATTTTCTTTGAGTGAATACCCAGAAGTGGAATTACTAGATCATATGGTATTTCTATTTTTAATTTCTTGAGGAATCTCCATTTTTTCCATAGTGACTGCACCAATTTACATTTCCACCAACAGTGTATGAGGGTTTCCTTTTCTTCATGTCTTTGCCAACACTTGTTATTTCTTGTATTTTTTTAAATGCTTATTTTGAGAGAGAGATAGAAAACAAGTGGGAGAGGGGCAGAGAGAGAGAGGGAAACAGAAAATCCCAAACACTCCAGGCTGTGAGTGCAGAGCCCAAGGTAGGGCTCAACCCCACGAACCATGAGAACATGACCTGAGCCGAAATCAAGAGTCAGACACTTAAGTGACTGAGCCACCCGGGCGCTCCTTGTCTTTTTGATACTAGCAAATCTGACAGCTGAGAGGTGATATCTCATTTTGGTTATGATTTTCATTTCCCTGATGATTAGTGATATTAAGCATTGTTTTAATATGTCTGTTGGCCATCAGCATGTCTTCTCTGGAAAAATGTCTATCCAGATTTTCTGCCCATCTTTAAACAGATTGTTTGTTTGTTTGTTTGTTTGTTTTTGGTGCTGTGTTGTAGGAGTTCTTTATATATTTTGGTTATTAACCCCTTATTGGATATATCATTTGCAAATATATTCTCCCATTCAATAGGTTGCCTTTTTTGTTGTTGTTGATGGTTTCTTTCCATGTTCAAGAGCTTTTTAATTTGATGTAGTCCCATTTATTTATTCTTACTTTTGTTGTCCTTGCCTGAGAAGGCAGATTCAAAAACATATTGCTAAGATCTATGTCCAGGAACTTACTGCCTATGTTTTCCTTTAGTTTTATGGTTTCTCTTCTTACATTTAGATGTTTAACACATTTTGAGTTTATTTTTGTGTACCATGTAAGAAAGTGGTCTACTTTCATTCTTTTGCATGTAGCTGTCCAGTTTTCCCAGCACATTTATTGAAGAGTCTGTCTTTTCCCCCATTATATATTCTTTCCTCCTTTGTCAAAGATGAATTGACCATATAATGGTGGGTTTCTTTCTAGGCTTGCTATGCTATGCTATGCTATGCTATGCTATGCTATGCTATGCTATGTTATGTTATGCTATGCTATTCTGTTCTATTTTATTCTATTCTATTCTATTCTATTCTATTCATCTATGTATCTATTTTTGTGCCAGTACCATATTGTTTTGATTATTACAGCTTTGTAGTATATTTTGAAATCTGGAATTGTGATACCTTTAGCTTTGTCGTTCTTTCTCTATATTGCTTTGGCTCTTTGGGATCTTTTGTGGTTCCATACCAGGTTTGGATTATTTCCTCTAGTTCTGTGAAAAATACCATTGGTATTTTGATAGGGATTGCATTGAATTTGTAGATTGCTTTGAGTAGTATGGACATTTTTAACAATATTAATTCTTCCAAATACATAAGCATAGTATATTTTTCTGTTTGTGTCCTCTTCAATTTCTTTCATCAATTTTTAAATTTATTTATTTATTTATTTATTTATTTATTTATTTATTTATTTATAGAACGTGTGAGCAGGAGAGGAGCAGAGAGAGAGAGAGAGAGGAAGAGAGAGAATCCCAAGCAGGCTCTGTGCTGATGCAGGGCTCAAACTAACTAACTGTGAGATCATGACCTGAGCCAAAATCAAGAGTCAGACACTTAACCAACTGAGCCACCCAGTTGCCCTCTTTCATCATTGTTTTATAGTTTTCAGAGTACAGGTCTTTCACTTCCTTGGTTAAATTTATTCTTAGATATTTTATTCTTTTTATTGCCTCATAAATGGGATTATTTTCCCAATTTCTCTTTCTGCTAGCTCATTATTAGTGTATAGAAACAAAACAGATTTCTGTGTATTAATTTTATATCCTACAACTTTACTGAATTCATTAATTGTTTCTAATAGGTTTTTGGTGGAGTCTTTAGAGTTTTTTATATATAGTATCATGTTATCTGCAAATAGCGACGATTTTACCTCTTCCTTACTAATGTGGATTCCTTTTATTTCTTTTTCTTATTTGATTCCTGTGGTTAATACTTCCAGTACTATGTTGAATAAAAGTGGTGAGAGTGGACATCCTTGTCTTGTTTCAGAACTCTTTTCATCTTGCAAAGCTGAAACTCTATACTCATTAAAAAATAACACCCCAATCCTCCCTCCAGCTCCTGGCAACCATTGTTCCACTTTATGTCTCTATGAATTTGACTACTCTAGGTACCTATATCAGTGGAATCATATAGTATTTGTCTTTATATAACTGGATTATTTCAGTTAGCTTAATGTCCTCAAATTTCATCCATATTGTAGCATATGTGAGACTTTCCTTCCTTTTTAAAGGTGAATAATATTCCATTGTATGTATATATCACATTTTGTTTATTCATTCATCTGTTAATGGACATTTGGGTTGCTTCCACCTCTTGACTATTGTGAATAATGATCCCATGAACATGGGTGTACAACCATCTGTTTGAGACTCTACTTTCAATTATTTTGGGTATATACCCAGAAATGAAATTGCTGGATCATATAATAATTCAATATTTAAATTTTCTAGGAACCACTTCACACACTACATTTTTTTTTCAATATATGAAATTTATTGTCAAATTGGTTTCCATACAACACCCAGTGCTCATCCCAAAAGGTGCCCTCCTCAATACCCATCACCCACCCTCCCCTCCCTCCCACCCCCCATCAACCCTCAATTTGTTCTCAGTTTTTAACAGTCTCCTATGCTTTGGCTCTCTCCCACTCTAACCTCTTTTTTTTTTTTTTCCTTCCCCTCCCCCATGGGTTTCTGTTAAGTTTCTCAGGATCCACATAAGAGTGAAAACATATGGTATCTGTCTTTCTCTGTATGGCTTATTTCACTTAGCATCACACTCTCCGTTCCATCCACGTTGCTACAAAAGGCCATATTTCATTCTTTCTCATTGCCACGTAGTATTCCATTGTGTATATAAACCACAATTTCTTTATCCATTCATCAGTTGATGGACATTTACGGTCTTTCCATCATTTGGCTATTGTTGAGAGTGCTGCTATAAACATTGGGGTACAAGTGCCCCTATGCATCAGTACTCCTGTATCCCTTGGGTAAATTCCTAGCAGTGCTATTGCTGGGTCATAGGGTAGGTCTATTTTTAATTTTCTGAGGAACCTCCACACTGGTTTCCAGAGCGGCTGCACCAATTTGCATTCCCACCAAGAGTGCAAGAGGATTCCCATTTCTCCACATCCTCTCCAGCATCTATAGTCTCCTGATGTGTTCATTTTGGCCACTCTGACTGGCGTGAGGTGATATCTGAGTGTGGTTTTGATTTGTATTTCCCTGATAAGGAGCAACGTTGAGCATCTTTTCATGTGCCTGTTGGCCATCCGGATGTCTTCTTTAGAGAAGTGTCTATTCATGTTTTCTGCCCATTTCTTCACTGGGTTATTTGTTTTTCGGGTGTGGAGTTTGGTGAGCTCTTCATAGATTTTGGATACTAGCCCTTTGTCTGATATGTCATTTGCAAATATCTTTTCCCATTCCGTTGGTTGCCTTTTAGTTTTATTGGTTGTTTCCTTTGTTGTGCAGAAGCTTTTTATCTTCATAAGGTCCCAGTAATTCATTTTTGCTTTTAATTCCCTTGCCTTTGGGGATGTGTCGAGTAAGAGATTGCTACGGCTGAGGTCAGAGAGGTCTTTTCCTGCTTTCTCCTGTAGGGTTTTGATGGTTTCCTGTCTCACATTCAGGTCCTTTATCCATTTTGAGTTTATTTTTGTGAATGGTGTGAGAAAGTGGTCTAGTTTCAGCCTTCTGCATGTTGCTGTCCAGTTCTCCCAGCACCATTTGTTAAAGAGACTGTCTTTTTTCCATTGGATGTTCTTTCCTGCTTTGTCAAAGATGAGTTGGCCATATGTTTGTGGGTCTAGTTCTGGGGTTTCTATTCTATTCCATTGGTCTATGTGTCTGTTTTTGTGCCAATACCATGCTGTCTTGATGATGACAGCTTTGTAGTAGAGGCTAAAGTCTGGGATTGTGATGCCTCCTGCTTTGGTCTTCTTCTTCAAAATTACTTTGGCTATTTGGGGCCTTTTGTGGTTCCATATGAATTTTAGGATTGCTTGTTCTAGTTTCGAGAAGAATGCTGGTGCAATTTTGATTGGGATTGCATTGAATGTGTAGATAGCTTTGGGTAGTATTGACATTTTGGCAATATTTATTCTTCCAATCCATGAGCAGGGAATGTCTTTCCATTTCTTTATATCTTCTTCAATTACCTTCATAAGCTTTCTATAGTTTTCAGCATACAGATCTTTTACATCTTTGGTTAGATTTATTCCTAGGTATTTTATGCTTCTTGGTGCAATTGTGAATGGGATCAGTTTCTTTATTTTTCTTTCTGTTGCTTCATTGTTAGTGTATAACAATGCAACTGATTTCTGTACATTGATTTTGTATCCTGCAACTTTGCTGAATTCATGTATCAGTTCTACACACACTACATTTTTAAAGAAATATTTTATAATATGATGGCTTGATGTATGTATACATTGTGAATGATTTTCACAATCAAGTTAACTAACACATCCATCCCCTCACATAGTCATCATTTTTGTGTATGTGGTGAGGACACTTATGATCTGTACTCTGTTACTAATATTAACTATAAACTATAGTGTTCCTAACTCTAATCACCATGCCATACTTTAGATCTCCCAAATTTATTCATCTTGTAACTGAAAATTTGTACCATGTGACCAACATCTCCTCATGTCCCCCACCCCTAGCCCCTGTCAACAGCTATTCTAATCTCTGGTTCTCTAATCTCTCATCTCTCTGGTTCTATGATTTCAACTTTTTTAGATTCCACATAACATTGTATACCTTAAAGTAAATCACGTTGTGCAACCTAAATATATAGAATTTTTATTTGTCAATTATACCACAATAAAGCTGGAAATTTTTTCAAATATAAATTTTTAAATAAATTAAATTTTAAAAAGGAAAAGAAATATTTTGTATCATCCCCTGTGCTCTACTGAGATGAAATTCAAGGGTAATATAGCCTGTCTTTGCAAGTAATTTTTTTTAATTTTTAAAATTTTTCTACTGAGTTTTTTAATTCCCATATAGTTAACATACAGTGTTATATTATTAGTTTCAGGTGTACAGTGAATCAACGATTCTGAGTAGACTCAGTGCTCATCATGATAAGTGTACTCTTCATTTCCTTCACTTATTTCACTCTTCTCCCCACCCGCCTCCCTTCTGATAGGCTTTATTTTAGACAAGTATCCTCAGTTAAAGTTATGTTTTTTCAACAAGAACATTTTTTTACTGGAAGCATACTTCATAATACATGGCTTTAAAAGATATATAAAACCTTCCATCCAAGAAAAATAGAATACACGTTTTCTTCAAGTACACACTGAAGATCCTCTGGTTAAATCGCATAAAAACAGATATAACACATATTACATATTTAAGACGACTGAAATCATACCAAGTAAATTTTCCAACAACAATGGTACAAAACTAAAGATCAACAATAAAACAAATCTGGAATCTATAATGTAAATATTAAATATTTAATATGTAAATATTCAACAACACACTACTGCACAAGCAATAGGCCAAATAAGAAATCAAATGGCAAGCCAAAATATGTCTCAAAACAAAAGAAAAAGAATTCCAAAACCTATGGATACAGCAAAAGCAGATGTTAGAGTAAAATTTATGCTATAAATGCTTGTATTAAGAAAAAAAGTTCAAATAAACAACTTTAACATTACACCACAAGGAACTATAAATAGAAACTTAGTTGAATTTAGTAGCGGAAGTAAGTAACAAAGAAAAGTCAGAAATAAATAGCAGAATAAACAATAACATAACATGGAAAGTAATGACCAGTTTTTCCAAGAAAATAAACAAAATTGGCAATGGTTTAACTATATTAACTAAGAAAAAAATAGGAAGACTCAAAAAAATGAGAAATGGAAGAGAAAACAATACAACAACCACCGAAATACATAGTATGATAACAGATTGCTATGAATAATTATATACTAACAAATCAGATAACTTAGAAATAAAACAGATAACTCCTAAAAATGCACAAGTTATGAAGGCTGAATCATGATTGTTGAATCTAAGAAGAAGGAAATCTTAGAACAAAACCAAGAATGACGGTTGAATTAGGAACCAAAAATCTCCCAGCACAGAAAAGCCCAAGGCTACATGGATTCATTGATGAACATTAAAACATTAAAAATAATAGTAAATTAAAATCTTTATCACATTCCTACAAATAATGGAATAGAAGGAACACATTAAAAATCAACCCATGAAGCCAGTACTACCCTGATACCAAAGCAGGATGAAAAAATATATATAATAACAAGTCTAGTTTGTCCAATAGAAATATTGCTGCTCCAACTTTCTTTTGACATCCATTTGTGTGACAAATGTTTCTTCACCCCCTCACTTTCAATCTGCAGGCTCTTTAGGTCTAAAATAAGTCTATTGTAGGCAGTGTATTAGATGGATCTTATTTTTTATACATTCTGACACCTACATCTTTTGATTGGAGCATTTAGTCCTTTTACATTCAAAGTAATAATTGATAGATATGTATTTATTGCCATTTTATTGCTTCTTTTGTCATATTTCTGGAGATTTTCTCTGATCTTTTCTTGTCTTTGTCATTTTTGTTCTCTCCTTTGCACTCAGAGTCCCCTTTAATATTTCTTGAAGGGCTGATTTTAGTAATTATGAACTCCCTTAGTTTTTGCTTATATGAAAAACTCTTTATCTCTCCTTCTATTCTGAAAGATAGCCTTGCTGGATAGCATATTCTTGGCTACAGATTTTTTCCATTTAGCACTTTGAATATATTGTGCCACTCCCTTCTGGCTTGCCAAGTTTGTGTAGAGAAATCTCCAGCTAGCCTTAGGGGATTTCCCTTGCAATTTAAGGACTTCTTTTGTCTTGCTGCTTTTAAGATTTTTTTCTTTATCACTATAGTTTGAAAATTTAATTACAATATGTCTTGTTGTTGGCCTGCTTTTGTTGATTTTGCTACGATTTCTCTGTGCCTCCTGTATCTGGATGTCTGTTTCCTTCCCCAGATTAGGGAAGTTTTATGCTATTATTTCTTGAAATAATTTTCTGCCCCCATTTCTCTCTCTTCTTGTTCTTGGATTCCTATAATATGAATGTTATTATGTTTAATGATGTCACTGAGTTCTTTAAGTCTATTCTCGTGTTGCATAATTCTTGTTTCTCTCTTTTGTTCAAATTCATTACTGTCCAGTATTTTATCTTCTAGATCACTGATTCATTCCTCTGTGTTTTCCAGCCAGTTGTTCAATGCATCAAGCCCATTTCCAATCTCGTGTATTGCATTCTTCTTCTCTGATTGACTTTTTTTTAACTCTTTTATCTCTGTGGTAAGGGTCTCACTGATGTCTTCTGTTCTTTTCTCAAGCCCAGTGAGTATCCTTAGAATTGTTGCTTTAAACTCTCCATCAGGCATGTTACTTATATCTGTTCTGCTTAGATCTCTGGCTGTGGTTTTATCTTTTTTTTTTTTCACTTGGGAGAAATTCCTCTCTCTTGGCATTTTGTCTAAGCCTCTGCCTTATTCTCTGTGTTAGAAAAGTCAGTTATGTCTCCTAATCCCAAAAGTAAAGGCTTTATGAAGAAGAGGTCATATAGTACCCAGGGAGGGCTTTGTGCTTCAGGGAATGTCTCTGGTGTCTGCTACATGTACTCTGCTGTTGTATTTTGTCTGCTCTATCCTTCAGACCAGTGGTCTGCAGATATTCTCCTTGCATGCTGTGGGCAATTCTACATAATATCCAGTGATATAAAGGAAAAATGAAAGGAAAGTAATTTTTAATATAAACTATATTTCAAATGTGTTTGAGCACAATCACAAAAGAAAGGGTCAGATGCTTACTACTAATCATAATAAATAAATTTGGATGTAAAAGAAATAATAAGGGTGCCTGGATGGCTCACTCAATTAAGCGTCTCTTATTCTCCGCTCAGATCATAATCTGAAGATTCGTGAGACTGAGTCCCGTGTCAGTCTCTGTGCTGACAGAGCAGGGCCTGTTGGGCTTTTCTCTCTCCCTCTCTTTCTGCCCCTCCCCCTCCGCTCATGCTCTCTCTCAAAATAAATAAATAAATGTTAAAAAAATAAATAAAAGAAATAATAAACTTAAAATGCTTATTATTAAGTGAAAGAAGTGAATCTGAAAAGGCTACATACAGTGTGTATTAGCAGGGTTCTCATTCCAAGTATATGACATTCTGGAAAAGGCAAAACCATGAAGACAGTAAAAAGATCAGCAGCTGTCCATGGTTAGGGAAGAGCAAAGAATGAAGGTGGAAAACAGAGAGATTTTAGAGCAGTAAAACTGTTATGTATGATCCCATAATGGTGGGTACAGGTCATTATACATTTGTCACAACCCATAGAACAATGTACATCACCAAGAATCCTAATGCAAACTAAGGATTTGGGGTGATAATGATGCATCAGTGTAGGTTCATTGATTATAATGAATCTACCATACTGGTGCAAGATGTTGATACTGTGTGAGGCTGTCTGGGGGAGGGGGTATTTAAGAATGCTCTGTGCTTTCTGCTTCATTTTGCTGTGAACCTAAAGCTGCTCTAAAAAATAAAGTTAATGATGATGATAATAATAATAATAATAATAATAATAATAGTCAAGGGCCCAAATCAGGTAATTTTCAATTTAAAAAAGAAATAAGACAATATACAATTGAATATTCTTGAAACTTTAATTTTTTTAAATTTTGAATTAAAAGGTAGATAATTACACTTATGTATATATGTATATTCCTGGAATCTCCATAATGAGGATAGTTACATAATACAGGCTGATTCAGCTATTCAAATATGAGTGACACTGCCATTGGTGACATGATTTTCCAGATTAGTAAAGTTTCTAGTAAAATTCTAAACAAAATGAATTCAGTCTTTCCTCAATGCATATGATAGTGCCATTTACATTCCTGGAAAATATAATGATTATTAGAATTGTGCAAGATACTTTTTTAATTTAAAAAATGTAATTATGCTTTATATTTGTTAATTATTAACAGGTTTTTAACAACATGAATGTCCAGTGGGACACTTGAAGGCAGGCAGGAAGTAAAACTTTTCATGGATTAGGTTTGTCCCACTCATTCTCTCTCAATTCTGACTTCCTCCCACTACATGTCAATAATGCCTCCCCAAAACACTGGGATCATACTTACACCTACACATTTCCTTAAGAATAGCAATTGTCTCAAATGATGTCACTTAAAAATAATCAAATCAAAAGTTATTTAAAAACATGATACTTAGATGAAATATTTCCATTTTTATTGTTCCTCAAAATGGGACACATTGAGTTAAAATACAGAACCAAGTAGAAAATTCTCACTCAACAATAATAAAGAATATTTGTAATATCCACTGAATAGGTACATAAATTTAGTCTCTGTGTGAAACTCACATTCAAGCAATGGATCTGAAGTTGACACCAATGAATCCTATTTCAAATTCAACAGATTTTAAGTGAGTTTTACATAATTTAAAACAGGTCATTTTTTATAGTTCTTTAACACTTAAGAATTTTTGTGTCATTGCTAATAATTTTACTGCATACAAGATGAAAGCCAGGCAAGACAAGACTTTTGAGACTATTCATACTCAATGGAAAGTACAGATAATATCTTTTTAAAGTATTTTAAAACTTTTTATTTCAACCTTACATAAGAGTTACATAAATAGTATGAAAACTTTGGGGCACCTGGGTGGCTCAGTCGGTTAAGCATCCAACTCTTCATTTTGGCTCAGGTCATAATCTCACAGTTTGTGGGTTGGAGCTCCATGTTGGTCTCCATGCTGACTGTGGAGCCTGCTTGGGGTTTTCTCTCTCTAACTCTCTTTATGCACTTCCCCTGCTCTCTCTCTCTCTCTCTCTCTCTCTCTCTCTTTTTCAAAATAACTACACTTTAATCTTTTAAAAAAATAGTATGAAAAATTTCCATGTGCATTTTACCTAGATTTACTAGTTGTTAATATTCTTTCCCATTTGTTTTATCACTCTGTCTCTGGATAGGCAGACAAACACTGATATATTTTTTTCTGAATCATTTAAGAGTAAGTTTCAGAAATTATGTCCATTTACTCCTAGACATATAAATATGTATTTCCCAAGAACAAGAATATTCTCTTACATAATCACATTATCAAGATAAGGAAATTTAACATTGATACAATACTATTATTTAATCTGTAATCCATATTTCAATTTTGCCAATTGAATAAAACCACTTATAACTATTATTTTAAAGTCTAAGATTTTAGGATGAAATTTAGGACAGGACATTTGGATTTGTCTGATGTTTTCTAATGATTATATTCAGATTATATAGTTTTGACAAGAATGCCACAAAAGTAATGTGCCCTTCTCAATACATTCAATCAGGATGTATATGATGTTATCTTGTCCTTTTATGAGTGATTAGAGAATACCTTCACTAGAAAAAAGATCGAGTAAAAGCAATCTCACCCAAATCAATACAATGTGCTGATCAATTTTGGTGCTTTTTTATAAGTAAGCAAAAATTTAAGTTGATTTGACCTAAACACACAGTATTTTCTTTAAAAAGAAAAAGTAAATTCGTAGTGAAGATAACCTATGGAATATCACCTTTATTAACACAAGCTGAGAGTTTCAAATTCAGATTTAGATTACTTTGATGATTAATATGCATGATGATATATCCTGTCAAAGACCTGGATAGAACTTAGCTGGTGGTCAAAGGATATTGCTTTACAGTCAATGTGCTTGGGAATCACCTTTATCAGAAGGAAAGGGGACCACCTCATGAGATTATATATTGGGTCTCTGAGAAGGGTTAGCTGTGAAGTGCTTTCCTGTAGCTCAATGAATTGAAAAGGATAAGATTCGTTTTTCTCTCATTTTGCTTCTATCTGATTCTGTTCTGCTAGCAAAGTACTTGAAGTAAATCATCTATTAATCTTGGAACAACCACTGAATTTAATTACCATGTCTAATGTTAGCTTGTACAAAGTGTTATAGGGATATGTTTTCTTCCATAAGAAGTACAGTACAATATGTTCTTCTATTTCAAATCCATTTCACTTAATTCCAGTGTTTGATGGGAAAAAGCAATACTGCTACCAACCTTCATAGTCAGGCTGCTCTCTCTCGCTGAACTACACACCTGAGAAAAATCACATCCTACTTGCTTTCATCCCAACATGCTGCTATAAAGAACTATTTCAGTTTGTTCTTCTCCAAAAAAAAAGGAGTGAGGAGAGTATGAATAATTGTTGCATTCCAAGAGACTATGATGAATTTTATTAGTGTACAAAGCATATTGCATGAATTTACCAAGGGTCTTTATTCTGAGCTCACATATGTTCTGCAAAGCTGTCATTTTAAACCGCTCATAGAGTGATGCTAAGTGGCTTATTCCATTTCCTTGTATGGCTATTCACCTTTTTGGGTGGGGTGGTGGGTGGGTATTAAACTCTACATGCTGTGATGGGAATCTATACAAAGTTTATACTTCTTGACACATTTTTGAGGTGAAGCAAGTAGAGATGAAAACAGGAAGTCATATTGATTCTCTCAGGAATCTCTTAAATTAAGAGGCTATTTAACATTGGAAGGTTGTATGATGGGATATGGGTAATTGGGTACAGAGTCAACATGTAAGTGGAAAACAACACTATTGGCAGTTGTAAAATGATGACCCTCCATCTTCCTGAACAAGTGAAGGAAAAAAATTTAACTATAATCATAATGCTCTGCAATACGTCTCCAGAACTTGTTCATCTTCTAACTTTGTTTGTACCTTTGACCAACATCTCTGTAATTCCCTCACCTCCCACCCTCACAATACAGTGATATTCATATTACAATACATAAATCTATCAACCAACACATTATACACCTTAAACTTACACAATGTTATATGTCAATTATATCTCAATTTTAAAATGTAGCATAAAGCATAGAAAGAGGTATTTAGTTCACATATATTTTTTAAAAACCCATTAACTTGTTAAGATTTCTCAAATAGGATATTTTGCTGGAGAGCCTAAGGAGGGGAAGATGGCCCCCATGCTGTCAATTTGAGACACTAGTCAGAGATAGTCTAGAAAGCATCTCAAATTACTTTTATCCTTTGAGACTTTAGTGTATAGTCATATTAAGGAAGTTATATTATGAGGTCAAATCAGAAATAGTTATTTCAAACAAGCATAACAACATTTTGTTCACCATTAACCATCCTGCTCTGAGTTTTTCATCATACTTATGGCAAGTAAAATTATTAAATTGATTTTATATTACAGTAAAATGTATCATGCCTCAATTTCACTCCTCTCTAAAAGAACCTATTATACATTTTCTGAATAGAACTACACACTGAAGCCTTCAAAATATGACAGTAAATAATAATAAAAAGTAATGAGAATCATCCTATACTTGAACTATGATAATGACAATCATATATATTTTCATAATTATATTTTCATTATTTAAATTCTCAACCCATCACACATATATCTATTGGTTTACTTTATTTCCAATCCTATTTCTGCCTGCTCACTTTCGTATCCACTACTTTGCTGCCCAACTAGCCAAACTCCATTTCTGCTGCTGCTGTGGCTCCTTCATTTGAAAGGCTTTCCTTGCATTACTGCCACCACTCCTTTTATGCACTCTCATCTTCAGAGCTCTAAATCATCCTCATCCTTCTGGACTCAGTTTAAATGCACCTCCTTGATATCCTTTCTGGATAAATATAACTTCCCCTTTCCCTATTTACCCATAATCCTTTAACTACACCTTACTTGTTATACGTATCTTATTCTGTGTTTTGTACCTTTTGTTTGTTCATTTATGCACCAATTATTTATTAAATGTCTCCTATGTGCTAGGTGGCATGTACCAGGGATGATTAATTAAAACAATTCTGTAGGTCTGTGTCCCCTGGAAGCTCTTATTCTGTCAGGAAATATAGACATTAATGAAAGAATTACAAAAATAATGAATTCTGTAAAAGAGAAAACACAAGATATTATGGTTGTGCCTAAAAGGTCATGTCTCTAACCTAGTCTAATGGGTCAGTAATGTCTGTCCTTGGTCAACAGGGATCAAGTTATATAACTTGAGGTTTGACCTACACTTCACTTGTCTTGAGTCCCATTAGATGAAAATGCATTGTTCTGGAAATCCCAGAGGAATCCACTCATATTCACACAGCTTGGGGCTTCAGAAAGCAAATTATTCAATTGCAAATAACATCTATGAAAACTGTATCCACACTATGCATGTATAAAAGTCCCCCATATGTTTATAAAAGCTTGAAGCTGCCCATTCATGGGACCTCTCCTGAGCCCTCTCTGCAGGCCAGGCCTGGTGCCAAGTACTAAGGATACAGTGCTGCAGATGACAAGCTCCCTTCCTTCAAGGAGCTCATGGTGTAACAGACAGAATCTTTCTGATTATTCTAATGGTGTCTCAAGTTTTGTCTGCTGAGACCCCAACTACTTTGGGAAAAAAAGGAAGGGATCTCCTAGTCATCTATTTTGTTCTTTTATGCAGTTCCTTTATTTTTAGTCATAAAGACTCATTTCCATTGAAGAATATGTCATCACTTTTGTTCCAAGGAATTTGAACAACAGATGGAAAGATGGAATCCATAGCTTTTTCCCTTTGGGGAGTCTGCCCATGCATGAGAAACAGAGAATCCCCAATAGTTATAACATAATAGTATATTATAGTTCTTCATGTTACTAGAATAGTAAATTTCCCGTGGGTGGACACAGTCTCTTACTCCTTTCCATTTCTCCTGAATCATTCAGTGCAATGCCTTTTACTTAGTTTGTACTCAGCCAATAGAGTAAATGTATGAGTGAGTGAAAAATTGATGAATGAACAAACAAATGAATAAACAAATTATTTGGAGAAGTTAAAGAATAGGACAAAGCAATGACAGAGCTAACCTTGAAAGTGTAACTTGGAGGATTCATGCCATTCCACTATTTTTATTGCAAAAGATTTTTAATATTTGGTCATGTGACTAGTATTGTTATAATTAATTAGGATCAGATTTATCCATTATCTAAAAATAAATATTGATGACTTTGTAAAGACTCTCTTTCCCTACACACACAGGAAAAGAGATCATTCAGGAAACAATGAGTAAGAAATAGAAACAGACAATCAAAATCTCTAACCCCAAGGACTTCTAAGTGCTTCTATCTGATGCCATATCTGAAATGCATAGCAGTAGAACCAAAATAAATTAGATACTTACCATTTCCCTAAATAGGGGTTGAATATGTAAGGTTTTTTTTCTCCCTGAATAAATTAATTAGCAGCAAAGAGTAGTGGAAAGTACTTCTTCCTCTATAACAAATTTGTCTGTGTTCAAAGTCATGTTACTAGTCTTCCCACCCTTCAGAGTTGCTTAGTCATTTGATACGTGTGAACAATCTTCTCCTATTTTGTTCTTAAAAATCTGGTCTCCCAAGGTATTTTTTAACTATAAAGGTAATGATGGCACCTGTATAGTGGAGAAACCCAACAGACACCACTTTAACCAGGTGATCAAGGTTAACACTACCAGTAATGGGACATATTGACATCATGTACGTTTTTACATGAAACACTGAGAAGAGCACATCATGCTGTGGCATTCTTGCCATAAATGCTAACCTCAATCTAACCATGAAAAGCATCAGAAAAAAACAAATTTAAGGGCCTTTATAAAATAACTGGTCAATATTCTTCAAAAGTGTCAAGGTCATGATGAAAGAGAAGGAAAGACTGAAAAACTGTCACAATTTAGAGGGGACTAAGGAGACATAAGAATTTAATGATATGTGGGATACTGGATTGAATACTAGACCATAAAAAGGACTTTAGTGGAAGAATTTGTGAAATTTGAATGAGGTCTACAGTTTAGTTTATAATATTATACCAATGTTAACTTCCTCATTTTGATAATTGTGCCATGATTATATAAGATGTTAGCATTAGGGAAAGATGTGCAAGGGTTATATGGGAACACTACTATTTTTGCAACTTTTCTGTAAATCTAAAATTAGTTCAAAATAAAATGTTAAAAAAAAATCAGACGGCACATCAACATTAATGGACACCCTTAAGAGATAAATAAGTACAGACACATTGTAGAGTGGCCAAAATAAGATTAGTCAGAACAATGTGACTTAAACATTTGAATTGTATGTAATTTCCCTTTATCCAGTCTTAACTAATGGTATCTAACATTAGTATCACTCCACATATTTATACAATCAATCTGCTAGGTGCTCTAGTGCTCACTATCATTGCATCATCTGATTTTAGTAATTTTAATTGGTTACATTAAATGAGTTTGAAAAAAAAAACAAAGAAAAATCTCAAAAAGTTTTGAAAGCACTGTCCTCTGCTCCTAAAACTGCTATATATTCTTTTATTTCTGGTTTTCACTGTCTACCAGATCAAAAATATGTTTGCCATCATCATGTCATTCTAACTTTAGTGGTAAGGAAGCTTACCACTTATCAAAAAAAAAAAAACCTCCAAAATTTTTGGTATTTAAGTGTGAAATATCAGTTGGTCTGACTCCATATACAAACAAAAACAAAACACACATCTCCTAACCATCCTTCCCCCAATGTGTCTTACCTCCAATCTCTGGGAATAGGATTTTTGGAAACAGTTCTTACTGCAATGTGGAAACTACTTCTGGTTTCCAATTACCAGAGAGTTGAGGGCTTATTCTGTCAGGACTACCTAAGTTTTTACAAAAGCAATTAAGACTTTTCCAGCTTAAGGCTAATGTTCTTCAGAGTGATTCAGATGTCAAAGCTGAAGTGAAATTCAAACTAAGCAAAAAGTTATCTTGGGCAAAGTTGGTCTCTATATTTTAATAGGAAACTATACAACCTTCAAATGTTAGTTATGACTTTGTTGGATTTGGTTGTCACTGGCATATCAGAATTCCTTGGGCCATAACCCAATATATAGGAATTGGAAAGTGAATGATAGAAAGGAAGTAGGGTTACTATATATGGAATACTTGAGACACTTACTTTAATAGGATGAATGGAATGAAGTGGCACAAGAAGAGACTGTTTTGAAGTGAGGAACTTGCTGATGAATATGGAAGCACCTTGAAAGGAGGTAACAAAGACATACATGGGAGAGTGAGCCTTAGCCCCCTCTACCTTGTTCCCTATTACATCTGTCTCTGAAATGGAAGGGAGGGAAGAAGTTGAAGATAGATGAAGATACAGAGAAAATATGAAGTGGAGTAGAGGAACGCTGAAGAAGATAATAGCATATTATTTCTGTTCTTTCACAACAAAGTCAGATAAGAGTGGATGTGTTGGGGAAACAGTGGAAGCAAGGAAGGAGAAGTCCAGGACTTGAATGAAATGGACTTGGCACTGTGGAGGTTGCCACTGATATTAGTGAAAGACCTGCTAGAAAACAAAGACCTCAATGGCAGCTCACATTAATTTGTAGTAGAATTATTATCTACACTTTGAGATTTTCTCTAGCCACCCTGGGCATATTATTTATGATTTTCCTACACTTCTATTATTTCCTCTCAAATGAATTTTAAGCAAGTTTACATTTACTCGTAGAAATAACCATTGGCATTTTCTTGGAAAGTCTAAATGAGTTTGTCCAGTCCATTTGGCAACCTTCCCTATCTTTGTGCTTACTCTAGTTTCACAGCTGTTGGCTATACCTATTTCTTCCCTGCCAAGAATTGTATTAGTGCCCTGTTTTAACTTGGTTCTATTCATTCATGGAAACAGGGAAGTTTTCTTTTCTTCTCCCGTATGAACAGTAAAAAGGCTTTCCTATTATTTTAAAGACCATGTTTAAGAGTGAATTTTTATTTATGGAAGACCTACAACTTGGCAATGAATGTTGCAATTGGGTGGGTTGGGGCAGGAGGATAAATGAATAGTCAGATATGAAGAGATTCAATTTAATTTTGTCTTTGATCTCATAAAGTCTTTCTATACAAATTCAGCTTCACAGTATTTCTTCTCTGGCCCTTTGCTTTATACTCTCCCCAGTGAGGTCACCATCATTGATCACTTTCCTATTACCCTGTTCTCTGTTAACACTGATTTTCTAAACCATAGTAACCTCCACCTTCATTGCATTTTAGTCACTCATTGTACTTCTGAAATTGTCATTTCTCAACAAATATCTAAGAACCCAAACCCTCAAATCTCTTCCTTTAGCTCTACAATTCCCTGTTCTACATCCTCACATATAATGAGCCTGATATTTAATCTCCTCATGAGTATTTCCTGGTCTTCTATCCTTTCCAATTCTTCTACCTTGTCACCCTAATTTTTAGTTAACAACTTTAACTGAACATGTCCTAGGTGCAAAATTCCCAAATGTATAATGCCTTATTTTTTAATTGCTGTGTTTTCTGGTTTTCCAACTCTACAGGCTCTATTGCTCAAAGGTTCAGCACTTTGTCACTTGGGTCCACCACAATTCATGGCATCTAGTCTCAGGCAAGCCTTACTTGCTGTCTAGAAGCTTTTTTTATTTTCTGCTCATAATGAGAAGTTCTAAAGTACCTCCATAAAGATTCAATTCTATCCTAATTCCACCCACACTAGGAATCATACCTCAAGACTACAGAGGCCTACAAATACCTTTGAGCACAGCATCCTAACTTTCCCTCTACCACTTCAAACTCTCTCAGTATCTTGACTTCTATTTTTATCTGTTTCTGAGGAGGAAACATCTCTGTTTTCTGCTGCTCTTGTCTTGCTCCAGTCCATCATGGGAAAAGATAATATGCCTAAAGGACAACACTAATCCCTTGCTCAAAAACTTCCAATGGTTTCGCACTGCCTTTGGAGTAGAGTCCAAACACATTAGCCTCCCATTCAAGACCCTCTGGAAGGTAGACCAAATTTACCATTCCATACTATTATTTCCTTAAATAACATGCCCTAACTGGCATAAAAATGAGCTAGTTCTTCCCCAAAAGTCCCTCGTATTCCATGCTTCCGTGCCTGGAGGAGTCAAGGTATGATCTTTCATTTATATAATCTGAGTTTAAATACTAACTCATCCATTTTCCAGTTGGGTGACTTTAGTCATGGCTATAGAATCTGTGATCCTGAAGTTTCCTCTCTAGCTACTTGAGAGAATCAAATAAAACAACGATTATTGCAGCGCTTGAAAAACCACATTATGCTACTAAAATGTAAAGTGTTCTTTCATTCAACAAATATTCATTTAGCACCCACTACTTGCCAGACATTATAGTGGTGCTATTCACTTTTTAAATGAATCTTATTGATTAACTCAAGGAGACTAAACCAGTCTGCCTCTACCAATCACCATAAGCAAAAGCAACCAGCAGAATCAAAATATAAATAATAACCCACATAATATTGAGGTTTAGCAAATATGGTTTTTGAAAAACATCCTTTATGGATGGGTTGATTGCCAGTTTCAGCTCAGAACTATTTTCCTTTTTATTATACATCTTCATTGCTGCTTTTCTGGACACCAAAATCAATTCAGATCAATAACCTAAATTAAGAAATTCTGAAAACTTTTTAGAAATAGGAGTAGAATCTATTCCTTTCACTCCTCAGAACATGAATCTCTGATTGGAAAAAAAAATATTTCTTTAAGTAAGCCCATGTCTTGAGTCTCTTCAATCCATGCCAGATGGAATGTTCAGGAGCAGATTGTACAAGCAAGATTGCAAGGGAACATGGTTTTGTAAATATAGCTTCTCTTGTTGGTGGCTGTGACTCTACTTGGTACAAGAGAAGACCAATACAAAAAGCATACACAAAAAAAGTACATTTTCTCCAGTACTGACAGACTTGTTGTACTGGTGCCAATAAAATGATTGTTGATTTCCAGAGGGTTGCAGGCAGGGTGAGGCGGGTGGACACAAAGCTACCCAGTGAACAAGCTGTTTCTCTCTCTCTCCCCACACCTCCTTTAAAAAATATCCAAAATAGAAATTTCAAAGCTTGAAAACTTCAACGCAATTTAATTTAAGTTGCTTCCCATGACTTTAAATACTAAATGTTCACACCTACGTCAGTACTACATTGAGAACCTCCCACTCAGAGACTGTATTTAGGAAAGAAAGGATGCCGTGGTCTGCAATGAGGCCTAGATTTGAGGGACCTTGAATTCTTAGACATGTTCTTCTGCAAGACTCCAGAGTTCAGCAGATCTAATTCTTACTCATCAGTGGAGGGTCTGGTCAATGTTTTCAGGAAATTTCCTTTTAAGGGTAATCATTGAAGATAAAAATATTTATTACAAGATAAACACAGTACACCTATATAACCAGCTTTATCATTCACATATACCCTGCTCCATGCAGTAAGTTTGTTCCTAAGAATCTGGATACATATTGAGTTTCAGCCTTTAGGGCTTTCCTGATATAATCCTAAAGGACAGACATTGCTATTTCTCCCCACACTTAGGCACTGACAAATATCCATGCCCCATTTTCTTTAACAATGATTGCACCTTTATTAGTTTTTAATATATAGTGTAGATTTACTGAACATCCCTTTTCTGGGAAAGTAAATTTTGTTTTTAGTGTTTAAGCCATAACATGGCTAAATTGTATACCTAGCATGTTATTTCACACTCCACCATTTTCATGTTTTTTTAGTTTAAGCCAAGCCAGGTGAGTAGGCGTCATCCAAGATAAAATCTTACTGACTTTTTTTTTCCCCAAAGAAAAGCTGGTGAACAGGAGGTGATAAATGCTATGCTTCCTACTCAGACTCTGTCATATAAGATGTCAGTTTTTTTTAATTATATTCTTTGCCAGCTCAAAGAGGCAAGTAATTTTGCTACATATTATCTTACCTTTGTTAGAGTTCCTCACAAGCAGCAATGGAAGACTTTTCATTTGTTGTGCCAGAGCTGGTCTTAATACCCAATTCTAAACCAATCTCTTGGCATCCTGGAAAAAGAAACAGATTATTAGTTGTCAAAAAAGCAGACCAGACAATTACTAAAATGCAAGCCAGGAATGAAAGAAGAAATACTTTTGTGAAACAATATAGCAACTGGAGAGTTGTTTGTTTTTTTTTTTTAAGAAACTCTGTATATTTAATCCACTCAAGTAGTAGCATCGAACTACTAGTTCAATGAACTACTAGTAGCAAATGAACTAACACAATACAGACATCATCAAGAAGATGCTGGAAACAAAGGAGAAACTAAGAGCTGCTATCTTAATTGGATTTCCAAGAATCAGACCCTGTCATCAGGATTCTATTGCCAGTTGTGTATTTGGGAAGCACAGGTACCACCAATGGAATAGTAAGGAAAGAATAAGGGAAAGGGAAGGCAACATTTTCAACGACAGGGTCCGTTATTAAGCCAGTCACTACAGTGGACAAATGAAGCTTAATCCTGATAGAAAACTCTGGGAAATTCTATAAAATATATGCCTCAGAATTATCCCACCCAGAGACCAAGGGAGCTGAAGCAATTATACCACAACCTCGGGCAGTCATTGGTTGAGGGCTACTGAGGTAGAGGAAGGGTAGAAATTATTTCATCAACATTTCTCATCTGCCTTGCAAGTTTCAGAAGAAACCCTCAGGCCCAGAGATGCAGACATTGGAGGTAGGTGTGGGCTGGAGCATGCTAGCCAGCCAGGTCCAAGGACAAGAGCAGCAGACGGATAGCATCTGCTACAGTTCCTGTTTGTACCTAATCATGATATCTTCAGACCGAGAATGTTGTACTAGTCTTTGTCATGGGGCTTCCAGTTAGGGTCAAAAAATTTAGCAAATAAAATACAGGATACATAGTTAAATGCAAATTTCAAATAAGCAACAAATAATTTATTAGTTTATGTTTGTATTCTTTTATGAGATTGTCAGTCAGATGTGGCAAGAGGAGACAGAGGAGAGGCTCCAGAAAAAGCAAATTTTATTATACTCACAGATCCTAGACACAGGAGCATGGCACACTGTTCAGGGTCATATGGCAAAGATACCAGAATGGTCAGGAAACAGAAGTCAGGAACAAGGGAAAAGTTTGGGCCACTGTCTTTACTAGGATTTCCACAAGGCAGGGCAGAGGACTGGTTAGGTTGAATAATTTTATCAGGCTTTAGACTATAGGGATGCTCCCTAGTTACCTGGCATCTAGCACTGGGATTATTAAAGCAGAGTAATATGGTCTTGTGGGGTGTACAGGCCAAATAAAGAAAGTATAGCCCTTGATTGTTTAGTTTGCACATTAAAAACATGCTCTGCTTAGGCCCTTTGCTATCTCTAAGAATTGGCTAGCTCAGGGAAGGGTAATTGCTCTCTAGCCAGAAAGGTTTTGTCTTTATTTTAGGATGCCAAAACATCATAATATATAGAAAATTAAAAATGTTTACACTGTACTATATTATGTCCATACAGCAAATGGTTTGTTGTTTATTTAAAATTCAAATTAAACTCGATGTCTTGTGTTTTATCTAGTAACCTTACCTTCAGAGAGACATGACAGAGAAATGCAATAAAGTCAACCTCTATAGGAGAGAACAGTGTACACTTGTATTACCCCCTCTTCCTTCCTTACCTATATCTCCCACTTCTCATTTACTTGAGTCAGACACTTTGGCCTTCTGTGTGAAAGATGCAGGTGGTGAGACCCTGTTCAGTTTATTTGTGGAAAGATGAGGGACAAGCATTTGATCCTGGAGACAGATAGACGTAAGTCTTTTTTGTGATGGTGTGTATGCAATAAATAATAAAATATGCTCACATTTATTGAAGCTATTCTTAATGCTAAACACCATTTTATATGATTTACACATATTATTCAATTAATCTTCACAACAAGATTATGAGGTAGGTGCCATTATTATCCCTGATTTACAAATAAGGAACCTAAGACACAGAAAAATTAAGTAGCCTGCCTATGGGTACTTAACTACATAACTAGAAACTATCTCCAGAAACCGTGCTCTTAACCACCACGCTAAAGAGGGAAAGAGGTGATAGTTGATGGGATACAAGATAAGAGGTTGACAAAGAAATAAATGTGAGAAGAAGATAGAAAAAGATCTCTGAGCAGTGGATTGGACTTGAGGATTCCAGTTATTTTGAACAAATGGAAGAAGAAAAAAAACACACCAATGTAGGGAAAGAGAACACATAATTATCTAACTCCTTTTCTTGCCACCATGGGAAAAGACAAGGTAGGAAGAGAAGCTACCAGGACAATGGGATCTAAATAAGTGCTCTAAATGAGCTAATGCATATCCAGTTGTCATTATCACTACTGTACAAATTATAAACCTTGTTTAAATAAACACAGCACCATAAACATGACAGATACTTTACAATATTTTTAAATTAATTTTACCCCTTTTTGGTAATGAACTTGCAAATGCAAATAAGATGTCTACAAAAAACAAAAGCAAGATAAGGTGAGTCTGGAGAAGGTGAAGCTTTATAAGAGAATCCTTGAGGATAATAGGGTGTTATCTTGCCTTTGAACAGAAAACAATTCTGGCTGAAAGCTAACGAAGGTTCCACAGCTTTCAAATAGCCAAACTGTCCTTGAAATGTGATGTTCTCTTGGCAACTAGGAATGTAATGTAGTAAGATGGCACAATGTTATTTGGTATTCAGCCCTAGCCTGGCTGTGAAATGGGGGCAAAGAACAGCAGCAAAAAAGCCAGCCTAGAAAACAGTCACTAAAGTCTTTTCTGGAACCAAAGGTGTTAGTAAGTCTGGAAGAGAGAGAGGTAAAATTGCAGCTAGCAACACCTTCCAGCAGCCAACAGAGAGAAGACAGTTCACAAAGGGCATATCACAGAAGGCACAGCTGCAAATCCAGTTCTTCTTTTGGTTATCCATCAGAATAATGAAAATGGGAAGAGCAAAATGAATTCATTATTTTTTGAAAAAATATCTTTTCTGGTTCTGTTCAATGAAGGGGTCTGGAGACAATGACACTGAACAGCAGTGAACACAGATTTGGTGTCTAGATACCATTTCTCTCTGAAAGGAAACAGAGTTCCTTTGAGAAATGAAACGCTTGTAGAAATGGTTAAAGAGAAATGCTTATAGGTCAGGGGCAGGAAGAGTAAGAGAGTGAGCCTGAAATATTTTTCCATGCCAGAAAGTAAGAAAGCACTCAAAGAGTGCTGGAAGGACATAAAAGCCAATTTGAAGGAGTTCCTACTTGGTAAATTTAGACAATTTGAATATCAAAAGGAATAATGGCCATAAATTATTACAATGCTAAATACATAAAACTCCCTGGGTCCAGGTGTTGCTCAAGGAAAAGAAGACAGTGGGAAAAAAAAGAAATGCTCTTTTCTACAGAAAGATGTCAGCTAACAAATATAGAAGGACTGACAAAAATAACGAATCACTCTTTTGCATCCATAATGTAATAATTGGTTTGTACAAGAATGTTAAAGCTACTGGGTAAAGGGTTATTGGGGGAACAAAATATTTGGATGGTGTTGAAATCCTCCCCCCACTTTGGATTACTTGATAGTTGTAAAGAGAAAGATTTTCCTTTGATTGGAGAGATCTGGTAGACCCAAGGAAGCAGTTGTATATAATATAAATATAATAATAGTAGCTACATCAGAAAGTTAATATAAGGATTAAATGACTCATCTATGCAAACCACATACCACTGGACCACAGAGTTAGGGCACAGCAAATTATACTACTGCTGTTGCTACTACCACTATTACTCCTCCTCCTCCTCCTGCTACTACTACTATTACTACTACTACTAATAATAATAATAATAGTTCTTATTCATATTATTTTATCTAAGCTACAGGTCAACCAAAGGCCTAAAGTCAAAGCAGGTCAAATGATTCACTTTTTTAATTTTCCACAAAGATCATAGCCAAATCACAAACTAGTAATTGGATGGCCAATATAAAAAAAAATATTACAAACTTAAGGGCATAGATCTAGAAGAGAGTGCCCCAATATCTAGAAAGAGTTTGTATAGATAGTTTACTCCAGACTTTTCCAGAGTGGGGCTGCTGCCCCTAAGCTGTCTAGCAAAGCGATGCAGGCTTCTTGTCCTCCTCCCTTCCCCACAACAAGGAGACATAAGGGAGTAAAGGGATTCAAAGAGAGAAAGAGATGGCTAAGTCTTTTCCCAAGTGGTAGCATCCTTAGTCCCCATGACCCCTACTGCTCCAAGGAAGAAGATGCTTTTGAAGAGCTGAAATGGGGATCCAAAAACAAAATGATGGTTGAGATTTCCCCCAACAGGAATGCAGCCCCAGCCCATTTGCCAAGATATCTAGAAGAAAATTATTTTAAAATATGAGGGACCTATTACTCCAATGCAAGTTAATTTATTTCTTCCCTCCTAAGGTTTCACACGATGGAAAATGTGTCTGGATGAGAAATCACACCCCTTGAAGTTGATCAGTCCTCAACACACTTCTTCATCTTGAGACTAAGGTGAATTGGTAATGATAGAGCCAGTAGGAGTTTGCTATGAGCATCTCTTGGCTAAAGTCTAGATTAGCTGGTGTTTTTGTACCTTATTCTTTTAGTGCAATCCTGCCTGAATGAATTCCATTACCAGCTCCTGCATCTCTTTGCCAGAGAGCTTTCTCTAGCAGTTTGGGCCAGTTCCATCTAATGTACAGCAGATCAAAAGTACTAGAGAATTAATGCCCCTTGGAGAAGTCCTCAAACCATGATGAACAGGACTTGGAGTATCTATTCCCCAGATATCTAATACCTTAGGTGGTATGACTCTAAGGTGTGTCTCCTATAGTTTCCAGAGTTCTCCTACAGAATGAAGCACTAGTTTCCCACAATGGGATCTTTCTTGATAAAAAACACTCTGTTGGCTGTCTTTCCTTCCCTGTCTCACTTCCCTACTCCTTTATTGATGTTTTTCCAGGCCACCTTCCAAATAAGCTATTTGTGCCACAATCCTTGTACTTGTGGAGGAATACAAATTATGATGGCTTACTAAAACAAAATTACGATTACTAACCAAATTTACTAACCAAAATTACCATTTCTAAAGTTACAAATGAACTGCATGACCAAGTAAATCTTTAGGACTAGTACAAACAGCTACATTTAAAATGTGCACCTATAATTTGAGAGAGGAGGTAGAACCCTGGGAGAAGTCTCCAGGTGCCTCCTCTTGTTATATATGCTTATCTGAATGGCTAAAATTAGTTTATGATCTATCTGGAGCAACATTAGTATCTTTATATGGGAAGTTACTAAAACATTTGCCTACTGCAACAATGCAAACTTTGGAGTAGGATCCTGAAAGATGTCAAGAATGGTGGGTCCAAGGCAGTTGTGGAGGTAACAGCAGCTGGTTTTCTAAGCCAAAGTCATTTACTAACCAGTAGGGCAATGTTTCACTATTTTAACAATCAATACAACCCTGTAGTGTATGATAACTGAATATCAATCCTATTCTAGACTACTGAGATGGTTTTTATGGTATTTGGATAAATAGGAGATTCCCAAGTTTTAAAAAAAAGGCTCCTTTTTGCCAGCACCTCAAAAAGAACAGCAAATGATAGTGCAGTACAATCTGGGATATAGAATGTGCTCTGAAAATTAAGTCTTTGGCATAATAGTTACATCCTGGGTTATCAATTTTAAAATAATTATCCTACAACAAAATACATTGAGTACTAAAACCAAAAATAACATGTTTTAACTTTTTTCTTCAAAATGACTTCAGAGTCATTAATACAAATAACAATTTTCATTGTTTTGTAGCTTTGTGGATAAAACAGATGACTCCATACTACATACACCTGTTTTTACAAAGTAATTATAATAAAACAGCTGTATAACTTTTGAGTACATTTGATTTCCTTAGAAAGTTACAACCATAAGGAATTTTTTTTTGGATCTTAAAGAACTATTTTAAACACATCTCTTACAAGGTTACCAGTAAAAATATAAATTCCAATTAGAGAAACCATTTCCATAAGTTCTGTTGGAGGTTATAGAATACTGATAGGGAAATGTCAGAATGTAGCATACAAAATAAACCTGATCCAGACCATATGAGGGATAATTTTATGAATACTTGGCCTACATGGAAACCTCAAAAAGCATATAGTTAAAAACTAAAATTATTTTCTACTACTTTCTTTTACAACTGAGTATGATGAGTATTCAGAGAAAAACTACCAATAAATATCAAATAACTATAATCAAATAATTATGTAACTATACAAATGTTCTAGAGATAATGTGAAGTAAAAAAAATCCTTTTTTAATAAAAGAATAAAGTTGTATCAGAGGTTTCCATCAAAAGCAAGCTCAGCTTCCAGAGAAGATGGCAACATGAGCCTACGTGTCTAATCCTCCTTATTGTCTCTGATGTTTTTTCTCTTTATCCCCTTCTTTTATATTATTTTTATTCTCTTTTTTTACTGCTTTTTATCAATGCATTATTCTCATACTCTGTAGTGTTTACCCTAGAAATTATAACATATATCCTTGACTTATTAAAGTGTAATGAAAAGTGGTACCACTTCCCAAAAAATGAAAAGACCATGGAACTCTTTTATTTTATTCACCCCCTTTTCACCTTTTTTGTTGTTATATATTTTAATTCTAATGATACTTTAAGTCACATCAAACATTATGCTCTCATGGATTTTAGTTTTCAGCAGTTTTACTATTATATGCTTCCGTATGACTTTGTATTTTCCCTGCTTTGGACTTTTATAGTTTTTTGAATATGTTAGCCTGATGTCTTTTGTCTGCTTTCAAAAATCATCTTTTCAGACATTGTTTCTGCTCTATCTGCTTTCTCTTCTCTTTCTGGAACTTAAATCATCCTTATTAATTGAAAATGAAATCAGTGAAAAGTCAGACTAGTTCATTGTGTTCCATATATCCCTTCTGTTTTTGTCTGAATGTTTTATCCTTCTGTTCTCCATGCTTCAGTCTGGATATTTTCTTCTCATATATCTAACAGTTTATTTTTCTCTTTTCAGTTGTGTATAATGTGCTATTAAATCATCTATTAAGGGGCACCTGGGTGGCTCAGTCAGTTAAGCCTCCAACTCCAGCTCAGTTTGTGAGTTCGAGCCCTACATTGGGCTCTGTGCTGACAGCTTGGAGCCTGGAGCCTGCTTTGGAGTCTGTCTCCCTCTCTCTCTGCCCCTCCCCCACTAGCGCGCGCTCTCTCTCTCTCTCTCTCTCTCTCTCAAAAATAAATAAACATTACAAAATCATCTATTGAATTGTTTTTAAATTTTTTATTATGTTGTAATGTTTATTTTCAACAAGTTTGTTGAATTATATTCTATTTGCATAGCATATGCTTTTATCTGGTTGCACTTTCTTATTTGTTGGTTTTGGTCTATCTCTTCAATATTCAAATTCCTTTTTATTTTTAAAAATCTTTTATTTTTTAGTGTAAGATTTTGGCCTTTCAGTTTTAAGTTCTTAAGGTATCTGGAACTGTTGGTTGAAAGGAGATCCAATTTTATTTTTTTTTCCATATAGGTATTAAACTGTTTTAGCACATTTTTTCAGCTCTACTGAGGTATAAATGACAGATAAAAACTATATATATTTAAGGTGTACAACTTGATGTTCTGATTTCTATATTCAAATTATTTTCAAAATCGGGTAAATATCTTTAGAGAAATAAGATAGTGTACCCATGAAATAAGAAAGAATGTGATGAAAATTATTTATAATAAATCAAATTATACAAGATAAACTTGCAGAATTGAGAAGATTTTAAAAGGAAGTGAACACACTTGCAAAAAATTTCAAATCAAACATCTTGGAAACCCTGAAAAAAGCAGAGTCAGGCATGTGTATGACCTGGGAGCCATCTGACTCAAAGAAAATATTCACTTTTTATTTGTTTTTGCAGCCTTGGAGAGAGAATCAGGATAAAATTAAGCAATGGATTTTAGTAGCTAATGGGTAGTAATAAAAATACCGAAAGGTGTTCAAGTTATAAAATTATAACAAATGCTTCATGATAGATACTAATTAATTTTTAAATACTAACCCCTTGCTATTTGGATTTTAGAAACCATATTTTATAAAAGGCACAGGTATATGAAATATATGGTCTAATCTGACAATTTAGTTACCAAAGTCATGGAAAATCTGACCCTTTGAATTTTGTTATCCTAGCAGAATTATGACAACTTGTCCAAATTTTGGTCATTCTGGTGCCTAAGAAAATGTAACAGTAGCATAAATATTATCCTTTAGAGTCCAAACCTATAAAATAAAGACAAATTCCAGAAACTGTCTTAATGATTTGTATTCAGCCCATACATAGTTTTCAATCCGATACTGTTTTGATCATAGACAAACTGAATGTAAGCTTCTACTCTGAAAATCCCATAAGAGATTTTAGGGCAATTACTTTCTTCTTCTATTTCAGCTTTGTCTATTAACTATAGAACCTGTAGTGTTCAGAAACAATGGAGGGAAACTACGATTTGAAACATACCCTACATACAACATTATAAACATACGACATTATAAAATTCGTATTATATTATTATATTCGACATTATAAATTCATTATATTCTGAGCTCTTTAGCAAATACATACTCAAGAATTAAATTATTTCAAATTTATGTGCCATATCATATCATAATATGTTCCCTTTCTCACAAATGGAAAAGGGAAGAGGAATTGTGTTATCATTTTCACCTATTGCCACCCTTGACAGCCTGTAATAAGCTTTGACTTGCCTCCTTTACTACGGAACAGTGACTCACCTAGATTTATATAATACTTAGTCCTCAGGAAACCAAATTTCTCAGTTTCTTCTTGATCCCAAAAGTGCTTATTGCTTAAAGCAAACAACAAAAAAACAGGTTTTTTTTAATTTTTTTAAATGTTTATTTATTTTTGAGACAGAGAGAGACAGAGCATGAGCAGGGAAGGGGCAGAGAGAGAGGGAGACATAGAATCTGAAGCAGGCTCCAGGCTCTGAGCTGTCAGCACAGAGCCCGATGCGGGTCTCGAACTCATTAACTGCGAGATCATGACCTGAGTGGAAGTCAGATGCTCAACTGACTGAGCCATCCAGGCACCCCAACAACAAAACAGTTTTAAGGAAATATTCAAGGCAACAAAAAGAAGGGTAAATTTTTCAAACAATTGCCAGAACATGCATACTGTTATGATTATCTAACCCTCCATGCACTCACATTCAGGATCATACAAGCGTTGACTCTGCATTTGCATGATCCTGAGAGTGAGCACCTCCTTAGTTTGTGCCCTAGGCACCTTGTTTGCTTCACCCTATTTCCCATTATGTACAGTAGAGAGCCCAGAGAAACAGCATTTAAGACATAAGCAAAAGGAGAGAACCCCTCAGGAGGCACTGAGAAAGTGTCAGAGAGGAAGAAGAGAAGCTGCATCAGAGGTGTTCCGGAAGACAAGAAAAGAGAGCACATCTAAAAGAAAGCAGTGGTCAACATCATCCAACTCTAAACAGGAGTCATATGAGATAAAGTTCAAAAAGTGTTCATTGCTAGCAACTGCCAGTTTAAGGGAAACATACATGACTTTTAAATATACAGAAAGATGCTTAATCTTACTTAAAAATTTTAAAATGCAAATTAAAACTTCAAGAAGACACAATTGATACACCATGTTGGAGAGGACATCAGGAAATGTTCCCTCAAACATTACTGGTGGGGGCGTAAATTGGTACAACAGCTATGGAGCTCAATGTGGCAGCATCTATCAAAAATTGCTTTGACTCAGCAATTCCACCTCTACATATTATGCAACATATTCTTGATATATGTGGTAGAGGAAACATATTGCAGCATTGATTGTGAATACTGAAACAAAATAAGTGTCATAGAGAATAGGTTAAATAAACCTTGATACATCTATGCCATAAAATTAATACAATACTATGCAGTTGTTCAAAGGAATGAGTGAGCTCTCTATGTAATGATATGGAAAGATATCTACTGTCATTATATGAAAACATCAGGAGAACAGAACAGTGTTTTTCATATGCTCCAATTTATGATTTAAAAATACCTTTAAGACTATTTTACTCATTTTTGCATAAAATGTCTCTAGAAGGAAACAAACAAAATAACCTGGTGATAGCTGTTGCTTCTTGAGAAGGAAACGAAGCTAGAAAATATGGGTTGGAGACAGAGACTTTCTTTTTACTCTACCTTTTTGAACTTTTAAAACATTAATTTCACGTGTATATAGTCCCTATTGAAACTTACAAAAACAATGGGGTGCCTGGGTGGCTCAGTTAGTTGAGCGTCTGACTTCAGCTCAGGTCATAATCTCACAGTTTGTGGGTTCAAGCCCTGTGTTGGGCTCTGTGCTGATAGCTCGGAGCCTGGAGCCTGCTTCGGATTCTGTGTCTGCCCTATCTCTCTGCCCCTCCCCTGCTCCCGTTCTGTCTCTCTCTGTCTCAAAAATAAGTAAACATTAAAAAAAAGAAAATTACAAAACCAAATAAAATGAAAGCTTTTCACTGTATTGAGAAAAAAGAGGTTGCAAATAACCTTAGTAGTGGCTGCTTCAGAGACATGGTAAGCATAGGAATCATATTGCAGTGGATTAAAGATAACACTGAAGTTAATAGAGACATTCTAGTGAGAATAACTTTTAAAGTTCTTTGGCACTGAATGGGAGAAGAGTAATAGGATAGCAGCCAGAGGTGGACTCAAGGTCATGAAATTGAGGGGCTAAATATCTACATGAATACTGATGTCACTCAGTAGAGAAGAATATGGTGGGTAATTGAACAACCTGACTTCAATTGGACACTTGGCTTCTGACTCTCCTAACCCGTGTAAGATTAGCAAGTTATTTCATTTCCCTGCATGTCACTTTCCTCATTCACAAATTTCATACAGAGGCTGTAAGGATTAATTGAGTTAATAGAGGTAAATTACTTAGGATAATGCCTGGCACATAGTAAATACTGTGTGTATTAGCTTGCTAGAACTGCCATAACAAAATGCTAAACACTGGGTGGCTTAAATCACAGAAATACATTTTCTCATGATCTTGGAGGCTAGAAGTCTGAGATCAAGGTGTCAGCAAGGTTGGCTTCTTCTGAGGCTTGTCACCTTGGCTTGTAGATGGCTGTCTTGTCCCTGTGTCTTCACATGAGTTTCTTTCCATGTGTCTATGTCCTCATCTCCTTATAAGGGCACCAGTTACATTGGATTAGGGTTCACCCTAATGACCTCATTTAACCTTACATACCTCTTTAAAGATGCTATTTTCTAATATAGCCACATTCTGAGGTAGTGAGGGTTAGGACTTCAACATATGAATTTTAGGTGGACATAATTCAGCCCATAACACTGAATGTTTGAGGCCAATATAGTATTCAGGATTATGGCAGATGTTTGGCTACACAAGAAATCAGTGATGCTTGTAGTAATGTTTTAAATCGATTAGGGGGAGGAGGAGGGGTTTGATAGAAGACAGCAATGAGGAAGGGGAAAGAGTAGTTTAACTTCTGGGAATTAAAATGAATAATTGTTGCATTAACTTGATTAAAGCTGTAGAAAATTATTCTCCAAGTCCTTAGAACCTCTTAATGGAAAACGTTAAGGAAAGAAGCTATGGATACAAGTAGTTTGTGCAGACAATGCACCAGCTTAGCCATTAGCTTTTAATTAGATAGGGAAGAATGAAGTTTGGGGAAGAGTTACATACCAGCTAGCACAAAATCTGAGTTAAATCTATATTTATGCAATATATTTTTATCATGAAGTTAAATTTCTGTCTAGTTCTAATTACTAAAAATGGCAGAGAAGTTTTCTTTAACATAGAGAGATTTTTTAAAAATAGTTCTAAGAACTGTTCACTTGTCACTTTGAGATTGTCGATGTTTATTATCAGAAACTACATTTGCTAAGATGTTTGCATAGAAAGCTGGGTTTGTTGACTTAAAATTGTAAACTACGGTGACTGAATTTATGTAATCTATGGAGGTTGCATTTAACACTGATAACCATTGGAGGTAAACTTACTCATCATTCTTGGGATAATTAACCTGCTTACTATGACTGCACTGATCTAGTTTTAATTACTTAGCCAGTATAAAAGATGATGAAGATTATTTTAGAACTAAGAACATGTCTAAAGACTTTTTGTGTAAAAGCTATTTTCCATGTAAAATAACTAAATGAACATACATAATAACTGAAAATGAGGCTGAATTTCAATCTTCCATAATGAGCTGATGGCATGAACATCAATGGGGTGTTTTTTTCCCAATAAGATTGAAGAACAATGTCCTGAAAGTAGCAGGAGGAACTAAAGAGGTGTGGAAAAGAGTATTACCCCACTTAAGAGGGTTTTAGGTGAAGCTGAGTCTTTGGGGAGAGGCCTGGCTTTTAGTTTCAACAAGGAGATGGAGGGAATCTCCAAGAAGAGGATGAGAATATGCAAAGTTTGTAACCATTGAAAAGGGAGTTCTTGGGGACTCATGACAGTTTTTGGAGTGAGAATCAGTGAAAGTTTTGAATGGGAATGAGAATGCATAGGGCATTCTGGAAAAGTGAGCGTGGTGGAGAATGGTCAGAAGACCTGATGCTTCATAGATTTGGAAGGTTACCAAGGGTATCAGAGACAAGAGATATGTGGATTCAGCTGTCCATAGTTCTGCCAACTTAATCATTCCACTGGTGGACTGGATGAGCATTCAGGCCTTTCAAGCATCAACCAAGATCTATATGGTTTGCATTCTCAAGACAGCTCAAGTCAATGGGAAAGATTCCAGCTTATGGAGAGGTTTAGGCTGAGGTCTTCATTGATTATGAAGCTCCATAGCAGAGAGTCTAGGCTCCAGACTTTTGGAAACAGGCTCCTTGGGAGTTGTTACAGACCAGATGGATAAATCAGAGGGCCTGGTCCCTAGGAGCTGTTGGATACTTATGATCTAACTGAAGTCCTGTATTTTCTTATTAACCTTGATTACTCCTGGTGTGCCACATACAGATGCAGGGCCTTATTTACCAGTGCAGGGAGGAAGATGTGCTTAGATGAAATATGAAAAGCATGACAGAAAAAAACTTTTGGAAAGAATGAGTTGTTGACTTACGAGTATGCTGAGTTTGAGTATATATGTGGACCACACAGGTATAACTGATCCATGGTATGCCTTTGCTGATCCATGGTGTGCCTGGAATATTGAGGAAGACTATATGTTGCCTCTCATATTCTTTCTCCTGCTTCTTGCCTAATTCATTTCTATTTATCCTTTATTTCTTCAGCTTATGCCTCTTTTTCCACTTGACCCTTTCCTTTATCCATCAAGCATGCCTAAGTTTTCATTGCCTAAATAAATCTTCCTGAGTTCTGATTCTTCTGCAAGCTACTGCCCCCACCTCCTCACACACATTCTTTTTTTTTGGTAACTTTTGCAAAATAAGAGATGTATTTGATGTCTACACTTTATTCTTCTACTCTTCAGCTCCCTGTAATCTGGCTTTCATAACTCTTTGGGAAATGGTCCTTGATTCACTTGGAGAGTAGGTGGGGGCATGAGTGAAATAAAGGAGATTAAAAGGTATAAGCTTCCAGTTATAAAATAAATAAGTCATGGAGATGAAAAGTACAGCATAGGGAATATAGTCAATAATGTTGTAATAGTGTATGCTGACAGATGGTAGTAACTACACTTACCATGGTGAATATTGAATAATGTATAGAATTATTGATTCAATATATTACATACCTGAAACTAATATAGCATTGAATGTCAATTATACTTCAATAATAATTTAAAAATTCTCTCTGATGACAAGCTAATTTTCAACTAATCGCCAATTACAAGTAATCATCCTGCTGACCTCTTGGCAACATTCAATGTTATTGAGCACATTCCTTATTGATTCTCTTTCCTAGCCCTTGGCTGCTTTTCTTTCCTCATTCTCCTCCCATCCCTTCTCTCTAAGCTTCACTAGGTCCTCTTCCCTGGTTTTATCTTAAAGTTAGCTATTCTGTATATTCTGTCTGTTGGATGCTTCATCAACTTAAAGCCATGAGGAGGGTGACTGCCTGAAAGCCCTGGGGAGCTCAGGGACATATGCAACCATTGCCATCATGAATGTCACTTTAAGGACTCACCACCACCACCTGCTGGCACAACCATCAACAGAAGAAGCAAGAAGGTTTTTATGTGGGTTTTCACCTGATAGTCAAATGACTAATTAAATGTCACTAAAATAGGAGAATCACAGAATGCTACTTAGAATTTAGCATTCTACAACTCTCAGCTACAAACTCCCCAAGTTGCTTAAATGTGCTATTTGTATTGCCCTGTACTGTGATCTCTACTACAATTCTTCAAGCAAAGGTTCCTGACAGGGTGTTGAGAATTCGCACCAGTTAGTTATCATCAAACCTACCCACCTTTGTCTCTCTTTATGTGTTATCAGCATGGGGAAAAATGATGGAAGTCTGTAAGATTAAGACATGAGGGCATTTAGGGTTTTGTGAAAGTGAATAGGTCATATTTTGGTGTTCAGAAGCTCTACACATTTGCTCTGACTCACAAAGTTGATGTAACCTATCAGGTCTGAGATCTGTGTTGTAGCACTGCCTTTTAGCCCTCTTAACTCTCACTCACCTTATTTTCTCAGGCTACCTAATCTTTATATCTAGCCCTGATTCCCATTCTGGTCATTTTCAAGTGATCCATATCCATACCTCCAAGGGCTGACTAGATAACTCCACACAGATGTCCTGCAGGCAGCTTGACCTCATCTATAACTGAACCTATTTCCTGCCCCCTTAGCCCTTCATTCCCTTTCCCCAGTAAAAACATACCTATAGTCTTTACCTTGGCAAATAGCAACTATCCTCAATTCCTTATCTTTCTGCAACCCCAGCACACGTTTCTTTTGGTATTGACTCTCTGATGTTTCTCCCATCTGTTAACTCCCTCACACCCACTTCCACTGCCCTAGTTTCATGCCTCATCCCATACTGGCTGGACTTGCAATAGCCTCCAGATACTCCCCTCTCCAATCTGTCTTTTACAGTTTTGTCAGAAATGTGTTCCTTAAAAAATAAATATATTCAGTTCCTGGTTAAATATCTCTATTAAAGTCCTGTTGCATGCAGGATAAATTCCAAACATTAACCAGGCTTGCAGTTTTGATCATTATATGGCCCCAAAATAATTTTTCCTTAGATCTTTTTAAAATTATGGTAAAATTTACATACAGTGAAATGCACAGATATTAAGGGTGCAACTTGACTACTTTCAATAGATGTACACAAACCTGTAACCAATGCCTCAATCAAAATGCAGAACATTCCCATCACTTCAGACAATTCGCTTATGCCCCTTTGAATCAATTCCCACATTCCCATAAGCAATTACTATTATGATTTTTATCATCATTGATTAATGTTGCTTATTCTAAACATAAAGTATGTGTTGTTTTTTCACTCAACATAATGGTTTGAGAGACTCATTCATGCTGTTTTATGTACCAGTTGTTCACTATTTTTTTTTTATTGCTGAGCAGTATTCCACTATATGAAACCACCAATTTAAGTTATTTCTGGTTTGGAGCCATGATGATAAAGCAACTATAAACATTCTTATACAAATGGTTTTGTGTAATTATGCTTTCATTTTTCTCAGGTGTGGGATTGCTGAGTCACATAGTAACTGTATAGTTAACTACAAAAGTTTGTTAAACAGTTGTTCAAAGTGATTGTATCATTTCCACTTTGCCAGAAATATATGACTTTCTCCATATCCTTGACAAAATTTGGTGCTGCCAGTCATTTTAATTTTAGTCATTCTAGTGGTTGAGCACTTGTTTTAATAGATCATTGTGGTTTTCTTTTCTATTTACTAGATTACTAATAAATTTAAGTACTTTTCTATGTTTATATTGGGCATTACTATATCTTATTTTCTTAACTGTTCAAGTATTTTTTATAATTTTAAGTTGAGTTTATTGCCTTTATATTATTGCATTAAAAACATTCTTTGTATTTCTCTACTACAAAGAATCTGTCAGTTATCTGTTTTGCGAATACTTTCTGCCAGTCTATGGCTTGCGTTCAAATTTTCTCAATCATCTACTTTAATAAGCAGTTTAAAATTTTCATGAAGTCTAATTCATCAATTTTTACTTTATGTTTATTGATTTTTATGCCCCATTTAAGATATCTTTGCCTAGTCCTTTATAGCAAGATATTTTCTAGTAGCTTTCTTCTAGAAGTTTTATGGTTTTAGCTTTTGCATTCGTACCTATTACACAGCTTGAGTTTATATTTGCATATGGCATCAATGTTCATTATTTTCTGTATGAATATCCAGGTGGTCAATATTCATATGTTGAAAGGAATGTCCTTTCCTATTGAGTTGCTTTAGTGCCTATATTAAAAGCCAATTAACCTTATAAGTGCAGGTCTACTTCTGCATTTGTTATTCTCCTCCATCTATCTGTCTACTTTTATGCCAATATGACATTGTATTGATTAATGTAGATTTATAGTAAGTGTTAAGTTAGGTGGTGCAAGTGGCCCAGCTTTTATGCCTTTTTCAAGATCATTTTGACGGTTCTCAGTCCCTTGCATTTTTGTATAAATTTTAGAATCAGTTTATCAAATTCTATTTTTAAAAGCCTGGTACAGTTATGACTGGGCTTGTACCAAATCTGTCGATGAAATTGAAGACAGTCAACATCTTAACAATATCGAGTTTTACAATCCATTAAACATGGTATACTGTTCCATTTATTTAGGCCTTTTATAATTCCTTTCAGCAATATTTTATAGTTTTCAGTGTAGAGGTCGATTTGTATTCAGTGTGGAATATTTGTTAAATGCACTAAGAACTATTTATGTTTTTGACACTATTAAAAATAGAATTTTAAAATTTCATTATTCAATTACTTGCTGCAAGTATTTAAAAATCAAATTGAATTTGGGGCGCCTGGGTGGCGCAGTCGGTTAAGCGTCGGACTTCAGCCAGGTCACGATCTCGCGGTCCGTGAGTTCGAGCCCCGCGTCAGGCTCTGGGCTGATGGCTCAGAGCCTGGAGCCTGTTTCCGATTCTGTGTCTCCCTCTCTCTCTGCCCCTCCCCCGTTCATGCTCTGTCTCTGTCTGTCCCAAAAATAAATTTAAAAAAAACGTTGAAAAAAAAAATTAAAAAAAAAAATCAAATTGAATTTTTATATTAACCCCGTATCCTATACCCTTGATACATTCACTAATTATTTCTAGTAGTTGTTTTTACATCCCTTAAGATTTTCAATGTAAAAATCACATCTGCAAATAAAATAGTTTTACTTTTTCTTTCCAATTTATACACCTTCTTTTCTTGCCTTATGACATTAGGCAGGATCTTTAGTACATTGTTGAATAGAGGTGGTGAAAAAACATCTTTGATTTGTTCCAACTTATGGGAACACATTCAATATATTACCATTAGGGATGAGGATAGCAGTAGGCTTTTTTTTTTGTAGATGCCCTTACTCAAGTTGAGAAAGTTCTCTTTTATTCCTAGTTTTCTGAGAGTTTCTACCATGAATGGATGTACAAGTTTTATCAAATTATTTTCTTCATCTATTGAGATAATATTAAGGTTTTCTCCCATTCTGTCAATGGTTAATTACATTGATTTTAAACATTAAACCAGCCTTACATTTTAGATAAATCCTACTTGGTCATGATGTATTGTCCATTGTATATATTGTTGGATTCAATTTACTATTGTTTGTTAAGGAATTTTGCATCTAAGTCCATAGCACATGTCAACCTGTAAGTTTCTTTTTTAAGTTTATTTATTTTGAAAGAGAGAGAGAGAGCAGGAGACGAGCAGAGAGAGAGGAAGAGAGAGACAGCACAGAGACAGATGTGGAGCTAATCTGTAAATTTATTTTAATGTCTTTGTCAAGTCTTGATGTTGGGATTTTGCTGGTCTCATAAAACCAAGTTGAAAGGTGTTCTCCATACTTCTATTTTCTGAAATAATTTACAAACTATTGGTAATATTTCATCCTTAAATGTTTGATCTAATTCACAGATAAAACTATATGGGTCTGTAGTTTTTTATGTGAAGAATTTGTATTAGGAATTTAATTTTTAATACATAGTACAATTAAGATTTTCTATTTCTTATTAATTTTGGTAGTTTTCATTTTTTGAGAAATTTGTCCATTTTTTCAAAAATTTTGAATTTATTGGGATGAATTTGTACATAATATTGCCATAGTATCATCTTGACATCTATAATATTTTTAGTGATATCCTTTTTTTCATTCCTGGTATTAATAATTTGTGTTTCTCTTTTCCTTGATCATCCTCTTAGACTTTTGCAATTTTATGTATTCAGAGAATCACCTTTTGGCTTTGTTAATTTTCTTATGTTTATCTGTTTTCTATTTTATTGCTTTTTTCCTTATCTTTATTATTTAATTTCGTGTATTTATTTTGTATTTAATTTATTCTTCTTGCTTTAGCTTTTTTAGGGAGGAAACTTGAATTAGGTTTTAAACCTTTCTCATTTCAAAAATAAGCATTTGGAGCAATGAATTCTCCACTGAATACTATTTCAGTAATATGCTGCAAAATTTGGTATAATATATTTTAACTTTCATTTAGTTCTAAATATTTTTTAATTTCCCTTGGGATTCCTTTTTTCGACCCACACTATATTTAAAACTTTGTTTTTTAATTTCCTAATATTTAATGACTTTCATATTGTATTGATTTATAGTTTACTTCTATTATGATCAGAGAATATACAGTATAGGATTTTTGGTCTTTTGAAATAAATTAAGAATCATTTTTATGGCCTGGGATATGGTCTACCTTGCGAATATTTCACAGACACTTGAAAATTATGTGTATTCTGTACTTTGGGGGTACATATTCTATAAATATTAATTAGGTCAAGTTTATTGATGGTATCATACAAATCTTCTATATCCCTACTGTTTTTTTTTGTCTACTGTGTCTATTAATTCCTGAAAATAGAGTATTAAATTCTCCACCTATGATTGCGAATTTGTATCTTTGCCTCTTTATTTTGTCAGTTCTGACTCTATGCATTTTTTAAATTGTGAAATTTTTTGTCCAATTGGATTCCATACAACACCCAGTGCTCAGCCCAACAGGTACCCTCCTCAAAACCCATCATCCACCCTTCCCTCCCTCCCAACCCCCATCAATCCTCAGTGTATTCTCAGTTTTTAAGAGTCTCTTATGGTTTGGCTCCCTCCCTCTCTAACTTTTTTTTCTCCTTCCCCTCCCCCATGGTCTTCTGTTAAGTTTCTCAAGATCCTCCTGAGAGTGAAAACATATGGTATCTGTCTTTATCTGTATGACTTATTTCACTTAGCATAACACTCTCCAGTTCCATCCACATTGCCACAAAAGGCCATATTTCATTCTTTCTCATTGCCATGTAGTATTCCATTGTGTATATAAACCACAATTTCTTTACCCATTCATCAGTTGATGGATACTTAGGCTCTTTCCATAATTTGGCTATTGTTGAAAGTGTTGCTATAAACATTGGGGTACAAGTGTCCCTATGCATCAGTACTCCTGTATCCCTTGGGTAAATTCCTAGCAGTGCTATTGCTGGGTCATATGGTAGATCTATTTTTAATTTTTTGAGGAACCTCCACACTGTTTTCCAGAGCAGCTGCACCAGTTTGCATTCCCACCAACAGTGCAAGAGGGTTGCTATTTCTCCACATCCTCTCCAGCATCCATAGTGTTCAGTTTAGCCACTCTGACTGGCATGAGGTGGTATCTGAGTGTGGTTTTGATTTGTATTTCCCTGATGAGGAGCGATGTTGAGCATCTTTTCATTTGCCTGTTGGCCATCGGGATGTCTTTAGAGAAGTGTCTAACATGTTTTCTGCCCATTTCTTCACTGGATTATTTGTTTTTTCGGGTTTGGAGTTTGGTGAGTTCTTTATAGATTTTGGATACTAGCCCTTTGTCTGATATGTCATTTGAAAATATCTTTTCCCATTCCATTGATTGCCTTTTAGTTTTGTTGATTGTTTCCTTTGCAGTGCAGAAGCTTTTTACCTTCATGAGGTCCCAATAGTTCATTTTTGCTTTTAATTCCCTTGCCTTTGGGTATGTGTCAAGTAAGAAATTGCTGTGGCTGAAGTCAGAGAGGTTTTTTCCTGCTTTCTCCTCTAGGGTTTTGATGGTTTCCTGTCTCACATTCAGGTCCTTTATCCATTTTGAGTTTATTTTTATGAATGGTGTAAGAAAGTGGTCTAGTTTCATTCTTCTGCATGTTGCTGTCCAGTTCTCCCAACACCATTTATTTTTTGTTTCTTTGTGTTTCCCTTCCCTTATGATCATCTGTTTTGTCTCTTAAAGTCCTCATATGAGTGAAGTCATATGATTTTTGTCTTTCTCTGACTAATTTCACTTAGCATAATACCCACCAGTTCCATCCACGTAGTTGCAAATGGCAAGATTTCATTCTTTTTGTTTGCTGAATAATACTCCATTGTATACATATACCACATCTTCTTTATCCATTCATCCATCAATGGACATTTGGGCTCTTTCCATACTTTGGCTATTTTGGATAGTGCTGCTATAAACATGGGAGTGCATGTGTCCCTTCAAAACAGCATACCTGTATCTCATGGATAAATGCCTAGTAGTGCCATTGCTAGGTCATAGGGTAGTTTTTTTTTTTTTTGAGGAACCTCCATAGTGTTTCCCAGAGTGGCTGCACCAGCTTGCATTGCCACCAACAATGCAAAAGAGATCCTCTTTCTCCGCATCCTTGCCAACATCTGTTGTTGGCAGAGTTATTCATGTTAGCCATTCAGACAGGTGTAAGGTGGTATCTCATTGTGGTTTTGATTTGTATTTCCCTGACGATGAGTGATGTTGAGCATTTTTTCATGTGTCGGTTGGCCATCTGGATGTCTTCCTTGGAGAAGTGTCTAGTCATGTCTTTTGCCCATTTCTTCACTGGATTATTTGTTTTTTGGGTGTTAAGTTTGATAAGGTCTTTATAGATTTTGGACACTAACCCTTTATCTGATATGTCATTTGCAAATATCTTCTCCCATTCTGTTGGTTGCCTTTTAGTTTTCCTGATTGTTTCCTTCACTGTGCAGAAGCTTTTTATTTTGATGAGGTCCCAATAGTTCATTTTTGCTTTTGTTTCCCTTGTCTCTGGAGATGTGCTGAGTAAGAAGTTGCTGTGGGCAAGATCAAAAGGTTTTTGCCTGCTTTCTCCTCAAGGATTTTGGTGGCTTCCTGTCTTACACTGAGGTCTTTCATCCATTTTGAGTTTATTTTTGTGTATAGTGGAAGAAAGTGGTCCTGGTTGATTCTTCTGCATGTCACTGTCCAGTTTTCCCAACACCATGTGCCGAAGAGACTATCTTTATTCCATTGGATATTCTTTCCTGCTTTGTCAAAGATGAATTGGTCATACATTTGTGGGTCCCTTTCTGAGTTCTCTATTCTGTTCCATTGATCTGAGTGTCTGTTCTGGTTCCATTATCATACTGTCCTGATGATTTCAGCTTTGTAGTATAGCTTGAAGTCTGGGATTATGATGCCTCTTGCTTTGGTTTTCTTTTTCAAGACTGCTTTGGCTATTCTCGGTCTTTTCTGGTTCCATATAAATTTTAGGATTATTTGTGCTAGCTCTGTGAAGAATGCTGGTGTTATTTTGATAGGTATTGCATTGAATATGTAGATTGCTTTGGGTAGTATTAACATTTTAACAATATTTGTTCTTCCTATCCAGGAGCATGGAATCTTTTTCCATTTTTTTGTGTCTTCTCCAATTTCATCAGCTTTCTATAGTTTTCAGTGTGTAGATTTTTCACCTCTTTGGTAGATTTATTCTTAGGTATTTTATGGTTTTTGGTGCAACTGTAAATGGAATGGATTCCTTGATTTCTCTTTCTGTCGCTTCATTGTTGGTGTATAGGAATGCAACCGATTTCTGTGCATTGATTTTATACCTGCAACTTTGCTGAATTCGTGAATCAATTCTAGCAGTTTTGGTGGAATCTTTTGGGTTTTCCATATAGAGTATCATGTCATCTGCAAAGAGTGAAATTTGACCTCCTTCTGGCCGATTCGGATGTCATTTATTTCTTTGTGTTGTCTGATTGCAGAGGCTAAGACTCCCAATACTATGTTGAGTAACAGTGGTGAGAGTGGACATACCTGTCTTGTTCCTGACCTTAGGGGAAAGCTCTCAGTTTTTCCCCATTGAGGATGATATTAGCATTGGGTCGTTCATATGAGGTTTTTATGATCTCGAGGTATGCTCCTTCTATCCCTGGTTTCTTGAGGGTTTTTATCAAGAAAGGATGCTGTATTTTGTCAAATGCTTTCTCTGCATCTATTGAGAGGATCATATGGTTCATATGGTTCTTGTCCTTTCTTTTATTGATGTGATGAATCACGTTAATTGTTTTGCAGATATTGAAGCAACCCTGCATCCCAGGTATAAATCCCACTTGGTCGTGGTGGACAATTTTTTAAATGTATTGTTGGATCCAGTTGGCTATCTTGTTGAGGATTTTTGCATCCATGTTCATCAGGGAAATTGGTCTAAAGTTCTCCTTTTTAGTGGGATCTCTGTCTGGTTTTGGAATCAGGGTAATTCTGGCTTCATAGAAAGTGTTTGGAAGTTTTCCGTCCATTTCTATTTTTTGGAACACCTTCAAGAGAATAGGTGTTAACTCTTCCTTAAAGGTTTGGTAGAATTCCCCTGGAAAGCCATCTGGCCCTGGGCTCTTGTTTTTTGGCAGACTTTTGATTACTAATTCGATTTCCTTACTGGTTATGGGTCTGTTCAAATTTTCTACTTCTTCCTGTTTCAGTTTTGGTAGTGTATATGTTTCTAGGAATTTGTCCATTTCTCCCAGATTCCCCATTTTATTGGCATATAATTGTTCATAATATTCTCTTATTATTGTTTTTATTTCTGTTGCGTTGGTTGTGATCTCTCCTATTTCATTCTTGATTTTATTCATTTGGGTCCTTTCCTTTTTCTTCTTGATCAAACTGGCTAGTGGTTTAACAATTTTGTTAATTCTTTCAAAGAACCATCTTCTGGTTTCATTGATCTGTTCTACTGTTTGGTTTTGTTTGGTTTGGTTTTGATACCATTAATTTCTGCTCTAATCTTTGTTATTTCCTGTCTTCTGCTGGTTTGGGGTTTTATTGACTGTTCTTTTTCCATCTCCTTAAGACGAAAGGTTAGGTTGTGTATCTGAAATCTTTCTTCCTTGTTTAGTAAGGCCTGGATTGCTATATACTTTCCTCTTAGGACTGCCTTTGCTGCATCCCAGGTGTTTTGGGTTGTGGTGCTATCACTCTCATTGACTTCCATATACTATTTAATTTCCTCTTTAACTGCTTGGTTAGCCCATTCATTCTTTAGTAGGATGTTCTTCAGTCTCCAAGTATTTTTTACCTTTCCAATTTTTTCTTGTGGTTGATTTCAAGTTTCATAGCATTGTGGTCTGAAAATATGCACGGTATGATCTCGATATTTTTGTACTTACTTAGGGCTAATTTGTGTCCCAGTATATGGTCTATTCTGGAGAACATTCCATGTACACTGGAGAAGAATGTATATTCTGCTGCTTTAGGATGAAATGTTCTGAATATATCTGTTAAGTCCATCTGGTCCAATGTGTTATTCAAAGCCATTGTTTCCTTGTTGATTTTTTGATTAGATGATCTGTCCATTGCTGTGAGTGGGGTGGTGAAGTCTCCTACTATTAAGGTATTATTATCAATGAGTTTCTTTATGTTTGTGATTAATGGATTTATATATTTGGGTGCTCTCACATTTGGGGCATAAACATTTACAATTGTTAGGTCTTCTTGCTCTATAGACCCCTTATGACATAATGTCCTTCTACATCCCTTGATACAGTCTTTACTTTAAAGTCTAGATTTTCGGGGCGCCTGGGTGGCGCAGTCGGTTAAGCGTCCGACTTCAGCCAGGTCACGATCTCGCGGTCTGTGAGTTCGAGCCCCGCGTCAGGCTCTGGGCTGATGGCTCGGAGCCTGGAGCCTGTTTCCGATTCTGTGTCTCCCTCTCTCTCTGCCCCTCCCCCGTTCATGCTCTGTTTCTCTCTGTCCCAAAAATAAATAAAAAACGTTGAAAAAAAAAATTTAAAGTCTAGATTGTCTGATATAAGTATGGCTACTTCAGCTTTCTTTTGTTGGCCATTAGCATGACAGATGGTTCTCCATCCCCTTATTTTCAATCTGAAGATGTCTTTAGGTCTAAAGTGGGTCTCTTTTAAACAGCATAAAGATGGATCTTGTTTTCTTATCCATTCTGTTACCCTATGTCTTTTTATTGGAGCATTGAGTCCATTGACATTTAGAGTGAGTACTGAAAGATATGAATTTATTGCCATTATGCTGCTTGTAGAGTTGGAGTTTCTGGTGATGTTCTCTGGTCCTTTCTAATCTTTTGTTGCTTTTGGTATATATATATATATATATATATATATATATATATATATATATATATATGTGAAATATATATATATGAAAATATATATATTTTTACCTTTTCTCCCCTCAGAAAGTCCCCCTTAAAACTTCTCGCAGGGCTGGTTTAGTGGTCACAAACTCCTTTAATTTTTGTTTGTCCTGGAAATTTTTATCTCTCCTTCTATTTTGAATGACAGCCTTGCTGGATAAAGAATTCTTGGCTGCATATTTTTCTGATTCAGCACACTGAATATATCCCGCCACTCCTTTCTGGCCTGCCAAGTTTCTGTGGATAGGTCTGCTGCAAACCTGATCTGTCTTCCTTTGTATGTTAAGGACTTTTTTTCCCTTGCTGCTTTCATGATTCTCTCCTTGCCTGAGTATTTTGTGAATTTGACTATGATGTGCCTTGTTGATGGTCGGGTTTTGTTGAATCTAATGGGGGTCCTCTGTACTTCCTGGATTTTGATGTCTGTGTCTTTCCCCAGATTGGGAAAAGTTTTCTGCTATGATTTTCTCACATAACCCTTCTACCCCTATTTCTCTCCCTCTTCTGGGACTCCTATGATTCTGATATTTTCCTTTTTAATGAGTCACTAATTTCTCTAATTCTTAAATCATGCTCTTTTGCCTTAATCTCCCTCTTTTTTTCTGCTTCATTATTCTCTATAAGTTTGTCCTCTGTATTGCTGACTCTCTGTTTTGCCTGGTCCATCCTTGCCGGTGCTGCATCCGTCCATGATTGCAGCTCAATTATAGCATTTTTAATTTAATTCTGGCTATTTTTTACTTCTTTTATCTCTGCAGAAAGGGATTCTAATCTATTTTTGACTCCATCTAGTATTCTTATTATCGTGATTCTAAATTCTGGTTCAGAAATCTTGCTTGTATCTGTGTTGGTTAAATCCCTGGCTGTCGTTTCCTCGTGCTTTTTCTTTTGGGGTGAATGCCTTTGTTTTGTCATTTTGAAGGGACAAAAGGAATTAATGTGGTAGAAAATTGAAATTAAAAAAAATTTTTAATTAAAAAATATTAAAATTAAAAATTAAAAAAACACACAAAAATGTAATAGATGATGCTAGATCCTAGGTGTGTTTTGGTCTGGGTCTTGAAAGTGGTAGATGAGAGGGGAAAAAAGGAGGGCAGGGGAAAAGGAAGTCGTTTGAGAATGTGAAAAAATGAATACACTGAAGTAGACTAAAATGAGATGATGGGGTTAAAATAGAATTTGAAAAAATATACACAAAAGTAAAGAATATAGTAGAAAAAATTAAAGAAAATATTTGTAATAAAAATTAAAAATAAATGTGTATTTTTTCCATTTTCTGTATTTAATAAAAAAGAAAAGAAACAAAAAAGAGAAAGAACGGTAAAAAAAGGAAAGAAAAAAAGAAAAAAATCGTTTGAAAATTTGAAAAAGTGAATACACTGTAGTAGACTAAAACAAAATGATGGACGTAAAATAGAATTTGAAAAAATTTAAATAACAGCAAAAAATATAGTAATAAAAATTAAATAAAAATATTTTCATTAGAAATTGAAAGTAAAAATGAAGTTTTTCTATTTCTGCATTCAAGAAAAAGAAAAGAAATGAAAAAAAGAAAAAGAAAGAAGAAAAAGAAATTGTTTGAAAATTTGAAAAGGTGAGTACACTGAAGTAGACTAAAATAAAATGATGGAAGTAAAGTAGAATTTGAAAAAATTTACACAAAAGTAAAAAATACAGTAATAAAAATTAAAGGTGGCTCAGTCAGTTGAGCATCTGACTTCAGCTCAGGTCATGATCTCGTGGTCTGTGGGTTCAAGCCCCGCTTCAGGGTCTGTGCTGACTGCACAGAGCCTGGAGCCTGATTTGGGTTCTGTGTCTCCCTCTCTCTCTGACCCTCCCCCATTCATGCTCTCTCTCTCTGTCAAAAATAAATAAAACATTTAAAAAATTTAAAAATTGAAAGATATTTTTTAAAAAATTGAAAATAGAAATGAATTTTTTCTTTCTGTATTCAAGAAAAAGAAAAGAATTGTAAAAGAGAAAAAGGAAAAAGAAAAAAAAGGAAGAAAATTGAATAGATGAACCTGCTAACAGATTTAAGTACGACTGAAATTTCTTCGTTTTCCCCTATAAGTCAGTCTATGTAGTTCTTTATAGTCCATAAATTAAGCCAGCAGTGAGACTTGTGTTCTTGAAGAGCAAAGTTGGCCCAGTTGGGTGGGACTCAGAGTAACAGCTCTGCTCTCCACTAGATGGCACTGCTAGCCTACTGGGGTGGATTGTTGCTGGGCTCCTATGTGCATATGCACATGCGCGGGAGCGTTGAACATGGCACCACCCAGCTACCCAGTCTGTTATCCCAGATCAACAATTGTGCCCCCTTCCTCCGTCTTCAGCTCTCATCCACTCCCCACTTCTTCACTCTCTGTGACCCAGCCGCAGGCAGTACCTCTCTCCCAAGTTTTGTCTCAGATGCAGCTGTTTTCCCCGGCCCCTTACTTCTGAAGGACTGCAGCTTTCACCCGTTCCACACCTCTGTGTGAGGGTCTCACCGAGCAATGGCTGAGTGAGCAATGGCAGAATATTGGCTGCACCCAGGTATGCCTGCTGGACCCTGTTGTTGCCAGTTCCCCAGGGCTGTGGCAAGGTGCCAGCCCATCCCAGAAAATGTTCGTGAGACAGGGTAGCAGCAGTGTCTCAGGGATTATGGAAAATCACAACACATATCTGGCACCAGTCTTCACCCTTAACGACCTTGCCCCAGCACCAGCGAATGTCTCCCACCACCATGTCAAAGATTAGTTGGCCATACATTTGTGGGTCCAATTCTGGAGTCTCTATTCTATTCCATTGGTCTATGTGTCTGTTTTTGTGCCAATATCATGCTGTCTTGATGTTTACAGCTTTGTAGTAGAGGCTAAAGTCTGGGATTGTGATGCCTCCTGCTTTGGTCTTCTTCTTCAAAATTACTTTGGCTATTCGGCGTCTTTTCTAGTTTCATACAAATTTTAGGATTGTTTGTTGTAGCTTTGAGAAGAATGCTGGTGCAGTTTTGATTGGGATTGCATTGAATGTGTAGGTAGCTTTGGATAGTATTGACAGTTTAACAATATTTATTCTTCCAATCAATGAGCATGGAATGTTTTTCCACTTCTTTATATCTTCTTCAATATCCTTCATAAGCTTTTCATAGTTTTCAGCATACATATCTTTTACATCTTTGGTTACGTTTATTCCTAGGTATTTTATGCTTCTTGGTGCAATTGTGAATGGGATCAGTTTCTTTATTTGTCTTTCTGTTGCTTCATTATTAGTGTATAAGAATGCAACTGATTTCTGTATATTGATTTTGTATCCTGTGACTTTGCTGAATTCATGTATGAGTTCTAGCATACTTTTGGTGGAGTCTATCAGGTTTTCCATGTATAATATCATGTCATCTGCAAAAAGTGAAAGTTTGACTGCATCATTGCCAATTTTGATGCCTTTGATTTCCTTTTGTTGTCAGATTCCTGATGCTAGCACTTCCAACACTATGTGAAACAACAGTGGTGAGACTGGACATCCCTGTCGTGTTCCTGTTCTCAGGGAGAAAGCTCTCAGTTTTTCCCCATGAGGACTTTGGGCTTTTCATAAATGGCTTTTATGATGTTTAAGTATGTTGCTTCTATCCCGACTTTCTCAATGGTTTTTATTAAGAAAGGATGCTGAATTTTATCAAATGCTTTTTCTGCATCAGTTGATGGGATCATATGGTTCTTTCATTAATGTGATGTATCACATTGATTGATTTGCGAATGTTGAACCAGCCCTGCAGCCCAGGAATGATTCCCATGTGATCATGGTGAATAATTCTTTTTATATGCTGTTGAATTCGATTTGCTAGTATCTTATTGAGAATTTTTGGATCCATATTCATCAGGAATATTTGCCTGTATATCTCTTTTTTTGCTGGGTCTCTGTCTGGTTTAGGAATCAAAGTAACGCTGGCTTCATAGAATGAGTCTGGAAGTTTTCATTCCCTTCTCATTCCTTGAGAAGGATAGGTCTTATCTTTTTTAAAAATTTTTTTAATGTTCATTTATTTATTTTGAGAGACAGAGACAGAGCATGAGCAGGGGAGGAGCAGAGAGAGAGACACAGAATCCGAATCAGGCTCCAGGCTCCGAGCTGTCAGCACAGAGACTGACGCGGGGCTCAAACTCACAAACCATGAGATCATGACCTGAGCCGAAGTCGGACACTCAACTGACTGAGCCACCCAGGTGCCCCATGAGAAGGATAGGTATTATCTCTGCTTTAACTCCTCTGGTAGAATTCCCCAGGGAAGCCATCTGGTCCTGGACTCTTATTTGTTGGGAGATTTTTTGAAAACTGATTCAATTTCTTTGCTGGTTATGTGTCTGTTCAAGTTTTCTATTTCTTCCTGTTTGAGTTTGGAAGTATGTGGGTGCTTAGGAACTTGTCCATTTCTTCCAGGTTGTCCAGTTTGTTGGCATATAATTTTTCATAGTATTCCCTGATAATTATTTGTATTTCTGAGGGATTGGTTGTAATAATTCCATTTTCATTCATGATTTTATCTATTTGGGTTATCTCCCTTTTCTTTTTGAGAAGCCTGGCTAGAGGTTTATCAATTTTGTTTATTTTTTCACAAAACCAACTCTTGGTTTCATTGATCTGCTCTACAGTTTTTTTTTTACAAACTCTACAGTTTTTTTTTTAGATTCTATATTGTTTATTTCTGCTCTGATCTTTATTATTTCTCTTCTTCTGCTGGGTTTGGAGTGTCTTTGCTGTTCTGCTTCTATTTCCTTTAGGTGTGCTGTTAGATTTTGTATTTGGGATTTTTCTTGTTTCTTGAGATAGGCCTGGATGGCAATGTATTTTCCTCTCAGGACTGCCTTTGCTGCATCCCAAAGCGTTTGGATTGTTGTATTTTCATTTTCGTTTGTTTCCATATATTTTTTAATTTCTTCTTGAATTGCCTGGTTGACCCATTCATTTTTTAGTAGGGTGTTCTTTAACCTCCATGCTTTTGGAGGTTTTCCAGACTTTTTCCTGTGGTTGATTTCAAGCTTCATAGCATTGTGGTCTGAAAGTATGCATGGTATGATCTCAATTCTTTTATACTTAGGAAGGGCTGTTGTGTGACCCAGTATGTGATCTATCTTGGAGAATGTTCCATGTGCACTCGAGAAGAAAGTATATTCTGTTGCTTTGGGATGCAGAGTTCTAAATGTATCTGTCAAGTCCATCTGATCCAATGTATCATTCAGGGCCCTTTTTCTTTATTGATCCTGTGTCTAACTGATCTATCCATTGTTGTAAGTGGAGTATTAAAGTCCCCTGCAATTACCATATTCTTATCAATAAGGTTGCTTATGTTTGTGATGAATCGTTTTATATATTTGGGGGCTCCTGTATTCAGCGCATAGACATGTATAATTGTTAGCTCTTCCTGATGGATAGACCCTGTGATTATTATATAATGCCCTTCTTCATCTCTTGTTACAACCTTTAATTTAAAGTCTAGTTTGTCTGATATAAGTATGGCTACTCCAGCTTTCTTTTGACTTCCAGTGGCATGATAAATAGTTCTCCATCCCCTCACTTTCAATCTGAAGGTGTTCTCAGGTCTAAAATGAGTCTCTTGTAGACAGCAAATAGATGGGTCTTGTTTTTTTATCCATTCTGATACCCTATGTCTTTTGGTTGGTGCATTTAGTCCATTTACATTCAGTGTTATTATAGAAAGATATGGGCTTAGAGTCATTGTGATGTCTGTAGGTTTCATGCTTGTAGCAATGTCTCTGGTACTTTGTCTCACAGGATCCCCCTTAGGATCTCTTGTAGGGCTGGTTTAGTGGTGACGAATTCCTTCAGTTTTTGTTTGTTTGGGAAGACCTTTATCTCTCCTTCTATTGTAAATGACAGATTTGCTGGATAAAGGATTCTCGGCTGCATATTTTTTCTGTTCATCCCATTGAAAATTTCCTGCCATTCCTTTCTGGCCTGCCAAGTTTCAGTAGAGAGATCCGTCACGAGTCTTATAGGTCTCCCTTTATATGTTAGAGCATGTTTATCCCTAGCTGCTTTCAGTTTTTTCTCTTTATCCTTGTATTTTGCCAGTTTCACTATGTCCCCTCATACTCCTGGATTTTTTTTAATCTCTCTTTTTCTCAGCTTCCTCTTTTTCGATAATTTTATCTTCTAATTCACCTATTCTCTCCTCTGCCTCTTCAATCCATTCTATGGCTGCCTCCATTTTATTTTGCACCTCTTTTATAGCATTTTTTAGCTCCTCATGACTATTTCATAGTCCCTTGATGTCTGTAGCAATAGATTTTCTGCTGTCCTCTATGCTTTTTCAAGCCCAGTGATTAATTTTATGACTATTATTCTAAATTCTTGTTCCATTATATTGCTTAAGTCGTTTTTGATCAATTCATTAGCTGTCACTACTTCCTGGAGTTTCTTTTGAGGAGTGTTCTTCCATTTCTTCATTTTGGGTAGTCCCTGGGGTGGCTTGAAACTGCAGGGCACTTCCCCTGTGCTGTCTGGAGTAACTTGTGTTGGTGGGCGGGGCCGCAATCAGACCTGATGTCTGTCCCCAGCCCACCACTGGGGCCACAGTCAGACTTGTGTGTACCTATCTTCCCCTCTCCCAGGGGCAGGACTCACTGTGGACTGATGTGGCCCCTGTCTTGGCTACTTGCACACTGCCAAGCTTGTGGTGCTGCTTTTATGGGTGTATTAGCCAGGTTGGATCCACAAGGTACAAGGGTTGGGTGGGGTAGGCTTAGCTCACTTTGCTGTCAATGGTCCCCTGCGGGAGGGGCCCTGCAGCACTGGGAGGGAGGCAGATCCGTTGGAGGGATGGATCCACAGAAGCACAGCATTGGTTGTTTGCGTGGTGGAAGCAAGTATGGTGATGGGAACAGGTTCCCTTTGGGATCTCATCTGGGGGATGGGAGAGGGAGATGGCACTTGCCAGAGCCTTTGTTCCCCGCTGAGCTGAGCTCTGTTTTCTAGGGCTCAACACCTCTACCTCCTAGGGTCCTCTCGCCCTCCCAGTCTCTGAGCAGAGCTGTTGTCTTTTAACATTCCAGAGGTTAAGTCCCCCTGGCTGTCAGAACTCAATCAGTCTGGCCCCTCCGCTTTTGCAAGCCATACTCGGGGGCTCTCCCCTGCCGAGCAGGCTACCCCTCCTCTGCCCCAGCTCCCTCCCACCAGTCCATGTAGCATGCACTGCGTCTTTGCCCTTCCTACCCTCTTCCATAGGCCTCTTTTCTATGCTTCGCACTGGAGAGTCCGTTCTCCATCCTATTCCCTCTAAATTACATGTCCCTGCCTCCTTTGCAGTTAAATGTGCCAGGAAGACTGAGTTCTGGCCAAGTGAATGTGAACAAATTAACTTGGTTCACTTCCTGGGCAGGCTCTTCCACATCTGTTTTTTTTTTTTTAACATTTTGATTGAGATTTCATTTGCATTTTAAATTAATTGTGTCTTTTGTAACAATTGGTTTAAGTTTTACTAACGGAACACTAGACATTGTGTTTAAAAAATGGTAAAAGTTAATGTGAGGCTTTAAATCATCCTCCAGACATGGGCTACTTTTGCTTCTGGCAGAAAGTTAGGGTACAGGAGATTTATCTTATTTTGGCTGGGATTGAGCTGATTTGAAGCTTTGTTTAAATTTTTGTGAGAGATGGTCCATTAAAGTTCACTTTTTTTTTTTTATTGTGGCAAAAGTCGTGCAACATAAAACTTACTATCCTAACCATTTTTAAATGTATGGTTCAGTGGTAGTAAGTACATTTATATTGTTGTGTGACCATAACCACCAGCCATCTCTAGAACTCTTCATTTTACAGAAATGAAGCTGTACCCATTAAACAATAACCCCATGACACCTTCTCTTCAGGTCTGGAAACTGCTCTCCTTTTTTTTTTTTTTTTCTTTTCTTTTCTTTTTTTTTTATTTTTTTCTTCTTTTCCTCCCTCCCTCTCTCCTCCCTTCCTTTCTCCCTCTCTCCTTCCTCCCCCCCTCTTTCCCCTTGTAAATCTCCCCTTTCCCACATGCCCCAGCCTCTGGTAACCACTATTCTATTATTTTCCATTACTATGAGCTTGGCCATGTATGTATATTTCACATGTATGTGTGATCATGCAATATTTTTCTTTCTGTATCTGTCTTATTTCACTTAGCATAATGTCTTTCAGATTCATGCATATTGTCACAAATGGAAGGATTCATGTGCACATACATGTGTGTATGTATGTGTATCACATTCTCTTTATACATTCATCTGTTGACAGACATTTAGGTTGTTTCCATATCTGGGCTATTGTGAATATTGCTGCAATAACATGGCAATGTAGATATCTCAAGATAGTTATTTTATTTCCTTTGGATACATCCTAGCCAACACTTGTTATCTTTTGACTTTTTAGTAATAGCTATCCTAACTGGTATGAGGTGATATCTCATTGTGGTTTTGATTTTCATTTCCCTGATGATTAGTGATGCTGAGCATCATTTCATGTCCCCATTGGTTGTTTGGATGTCTTCTTTGGAGAAAGGTATATTCAGGTCCATTTTTTAAATTGGATTGTTTGGTTTTTTGCTATTGAGTTGTATGAGTTCCTTATATATTAGGGATATACCCCTTTATCATAACATGGCTTGCAAATATTTTTCCCCATTTTGCAGGTTGAATTTTCAGTTTCTTAATTTTTTCTTTTGTTATGAAGAAACTTTTTAGTTTCAGATAACCCCACTTATTTATTTTTACTTTTGTCACTTGTGCTTTTGGTGTCTTATCCAAAAAATTACTGACAAGACCTGTGTCAAGGAGGTTTACCCTGTTTTTTCCTGTGGTTTTTGGTTATGGTTTCAGGTTTTATATTTAAATCTTTACTCTATTTCATGTTAATTTTTGTGACTGGTGTAAAATAGGAGTCCAATTTCATTCTTCTACATGTGATTGTCCAGTTTCCCAAACACTGTTTATTGAAGAGACTATCTTTTCCCCCATTGAGTATTTTGGGGTCCTTTGTCAAATATTGGTTGACTGTATAGGTGTGTGTTTATTTCTGAACTCTTGATTCTGTTCCAGTATGATCTATGTGTCTGTTGTTATGGCATTGTTTTCATCACTATAGCTTTGTAATATAGTTTGAAATCCGGAAGTGTGATGTCTCCAGTGTTACTCTTCTTATTCAAGATTGCTTTAGCCATTTGAGGTCCTTTATGATTCCACATGAATTTTTAGGATTTTTTTCCTTCTTCTGTGTAAAACACCATTGGAATTTTGGTAAGGATTGCACTGAGTCTGTAGATCACTTTGCATATTATGGCCATTTTGATAATATTAATTCTTCCAACTCATGAACACAGGGCATTTTTCTTTTTACTTAGGTCTTCTTTAATTTATTTCATTAATGTTTTATAGCTTTCTGTGTATAGATCTTTAACTTCCTTCCTTAAATTTATTCCTATTTTATTCTTTCTGATGCTATTGAAAATAGGATATTTTTCCTAATTTTTTGGATAGTTTATTATTAATGTGTGGAAATTGAACTGATTTTTGTATGTTGATTTTGTATTATGAAACTTTACTGAAATTGTTTATCAATTCTAACAGTTTTTTGGTGGAGTCTTTAGGGTTTCCTATATATCAGGTCATGTCATCCACAAAAAGACTTGAATTTACTTCTTCCTTTCCAATATGTGTGCCTTTTATTTCTTTTTCTTATCTAATTGTTCTGTCTAGGAGTTCTAGTGCTATGTTAAATAGAAGTGATGAGAGTGGGCATCCTTGTCTTGCTTCTGATCTTAGAGGAAAAGCTTACAGATTGTCAACACTGAGTATAATTTCAGCTGTGAGCTTGTAATATATGACCTTTTCTATGTTGAAATGCACTCCTTCTATACCTAATTTGTTGAGAGCTTTTATCATAAAAGGGTGTTGAATTTTGTCAAATTTGTCTGTATCTGAGCTAATCATATACACTTTATCCTTTGTTTTGTTAATGTGGTGTATCACATTGATTGATTTGTGTATGTTGAACCATCCTTGCTTCCCAGGGATGAACACCCCTTGATCATGGTATATGATCCTGTTAATGATCTGTTGACTTTAGTTTGCTAATATTTTGTTGAGGAATTTTGCTTCTTTGTTCATCAATGATATTGGCCTATAGTTTTCTATTCTTGTAGTCTCCTTGTTTGACTTTGGTACCAGAATAATTAATGCTGGCTTGGTAAAATGACTTTGAAAAAGTTCTACCTTAAATTTTTTCGGAAGAGTTTAAGAAAGATTGGTATTAATTCTTCTTTAAATGTCTGGTATATTTCACCAGTGAAGTTATCTGGTTCCATATTTTCTTTGTTGGGAATTTTTTTGTTGCTAATCAATTTTACTCATTATTGGTATGTTCATATTTTCTATTTCTTCATCATTCAGCCTAAGTTAGTTGTCTATTTCTAGGAATTTATGCATTTCTTCTAGGTTATCCAATTTGTTGGCATGTAATTGTTCATAGTAATCTTTTATGATCCTTTGTATTTCTATGGTGTCAGTTTTGTAATATCTACTCTTCATTTATGATTTTATTTATTTGAGTCTTCCTTTGTTCTTAGTCTAGCTAAAGGTTTGTGAATTTTGTTTATCTTATTTTAAAAAAGCAATTATTATTTTCCTTGATCTTTTATATTGTCTTTCTAGTCTCTATTTCATTTATTTCTGCTCTGATCAGTTATTTCCATCCTACTGACTTAGGGTTTAGTTTGTTATTTTTATTTTTTAAGTTGATTCATTTGGAGAGAGAGAGTGCACTGAAGGGGCAGAGAGAGAGAGAGAACCACAACCGGACTCTGCACCACCAGTGTGAGCCCAATGCAAGGCTCGAACTCACAAACTGCGAGATCATAATGTGGGCCAAAATCGAGAGTCAGATGCTTAACTGACTGAGCCACCCAGGTGCCCCTAGTTTGTTATTTTTCTATTTCCTTTAAGTATAAAGTTAAATTGCTTATTTGAGATCTTTCTTTTTTCTTTTTCTTTTTTTTCCTTTAGATGGGATTTATCACCATAAATTTCTTTTTGGTATATCCCACAAATTTTGGTATGTTATGTTTCCATTTTAGTTTATCTCATTTTTTGATTTCCGTTTTGATTTTTTCTTTGACCCATTGATAGATCAGAAATGTGTTGTTTAATTTTCACATATTTACACATTTTCCAATTTTCTTCCTGTTATTGATTTCTAGTTTCACACCATTGTTGTCACAAAACATACTTAATATGATTTCAATCTTAAATTTGTGAAGACTTGTTTTGTGGCCTAACATATGATCTATGCTGGATAATGTTCCATGTGTACTTGACAAGAATATGTCTTATGCTGCCATTTGATGGAATGTTTTGTACATATTTGTTAGGTCCATTTGATCTAAAGTGTACTTCAAGACCAATATTTCCATATTGACTTTCTGTCTAGATGATCTATCCATTGTTCAAGGCAGGGTATTGCAGTTCCCCACTGTTATTATAATGCTGTTGATTTCTTCCTTCGGGTGTGTTTTATTTGCTTTATATGTTTGGGTGCTCTGATGTTGAGTACATAAGTTTTTGTAATTCCTATATCCTCTTGATAAATTGACCCCTTTATCATTATATACTGACCTTCTTTGTCTTTGTGACTATTTTTGAATAAAAGTCTATTTTGTCTGATATAAGTATACCTGCCCCCTCTTTATTCACTTCCATTTGTATGCAATATATTTTTATATTGCTCTGTTTCATTCTACTTGTGTCCTTAAAGATGAAGTGAGTCTCTTGTTGGCAGCCTATAGTTGGGTCTTATTTTTTTATAAGACCCATTCAGCCACTCTGTGTCTTTTGGGAATTAATCCTATTACATTTAGTGATTATTGATTGGTAAGGGCCTCCTATTGCCATTTTGTTTGTTGCTTTCTGGGTATTTTGTAGTTTTTCTTTCTTTCTTCCTCTCTTGCTGTATTCCTTTGTTATTTGATCATTTTCTGCTTTTATTAATTTCTCCTTATCTTTCACGTATCTACTAAAGGTTTTTGCTTTGTAGTTACCACGAGGCTCACATAAAATGTCTTACAATAGTCTATTTTAGGTTGATAACAACTTAACTCCCATAGTGTACAGTAGCTCTACACTTTTACTCCCTCTTACACTTTATGTTTTTGATGTAACAATTTATATCTTTTTATAATGCGCATCATTTAAAAATTATTGTAGCTACAGTTATTTTTAATACTTTTGTGTTTTAACCTTTATACTAGAGTTAAAAGTATTTACACACCACCATTACAATATTAGATAATTTGACTATATATTCATTTTTTTCCAGTGAATTTTCTGCTTTCCTGTGTCCTTATGTTATTATTCATTGGCCTTTTTTTTTTAGCTTGAAGAACTCCCTTTAACATTTCTTGTAAGGCTGATCTAGTGATGAATTCCTGAAGCTTTTGTTTGAGAATATATTCATCTCTCCTTCACTTCTGGAGCACAACTTTGCTGTGCAAAATATTCTTGGTTGGCAGTATTTTTTTTCTTTCAGCACTTTGAATATATCATCTCACTCCTTTCTGGTCTTCAGAGTTTCTGTTGAAATATTTTCTTATAGTCTTATGGAAGTGTCTTTGTACATAAAATGTTGCTTTTCTCTTGCTGCTTTGAAAATTCTCAGTCTTTAAATTTTGTCAATGTGTCTTATTACAATGTGTCTTATTACAATGTGTCTTGGTGTGAGTATCTTTGATTCATCCAATTTAGTGTTCTTGGGTCCCCTGTATCTGGATGTCATTTTCTTTTCATAGATTTGGGGAGCTTTTTTTAAACTATTTTTTGAATAAGCTTTCTGTCCTTTTCTCTCCCTTTTCTCTTTCTGAAACTCCTATGATATGTATATTGTCCTTTTGATGATATCCCATAAGTCTCTTAAACTATCTTACCATTTTTTTTCCACTCATTTTTTATTTCTCTAATTAGACAATTTCCACTGACCTATCTTTGAGTTTGATGATCCTTTCTTTAATTTGGTTTAGTCTGCTGTTGAACCCCTCAATTGAGTATTTCCAGTTCAGTTATTATATTCTTCAGATTATTTTTTTATATTTGATAGTTTTTAATATTTTCTATCTCTTTGTTAAAGTTGTCATTTTGTTTATGAATTGTTTTTCTAACCTCAGGGGGCATATTTATGGCTATTATTTGGAATTCTCTGTTGGGTAAATCACTTAACTCTTTTTCATTATGGTCACTGTCTAGATTTATCTTGTTCTTTTGCTTGGAACATATTACCCTATTTCTTCAATTTCCTTGATTCTCTGTGTTAGATTTTGCACATTAGATAAAACAACCACCTCTTCCAGTCTTGACAAACTAACCTTGTGTAGGAAGTGAAACTCACCTCTCAAACTGGCTCAAAACTCTGGGTGCCTGTCAAATTTGTGCTTGTCTATACCACCATTTTTGTTGTTAGTGTTCCCAAGAGATTAAGATGTGTGAAGTCCCAATAGTGCCACAAAAGTGCAGGAAATACTCACATGCCTATTCAGGCTCCTTCAGAACTATTAATTACTTGGTCAGGTCCTAGATGTGAGCTAATTGGAAGTCTGACCTTCAGGTAGTTTCTGGGAGGGTTGGGATGTTAGATAGGCAGTCTGCTCCTATCAGGAATATTAGGGAAGATAAGAAGCAGCATGGTATTGCCTATTTGCTCTGTGCTGATCCAGAAGGAATAGCTGCTAGGAGAACTTGTGCACCCTTAAAAAACAGCTTTTTGTTCTCTGTGATCCTGGTAGACTCACAAATGCTGAGTCCTATTAGTTCCCAGGGCTAGGTAATTTAGAAACCAGTCCCTCAGATGACACCTGCTAGAAGAGTCAACGAACTCCTTTCAGAGAGAAGTTGGAGACTTGGGTTTGTTGTTGGAGTAAGCTGGGAGAAGAAGGTATAGGGAGCACCCACAAACCTTCCAGGTTCCAGAAGCCCCATCAGCTCCCAGATGCAAGCCTGAGGTCAGCAGCTGGGAAAGTATCCCTTCCAGGTAGAAACCAGAAGCTGGGCATTTTTGCCTTTTCCCTGTACACTGTGCCCAGGGGAATAGCTGTGGGAGTGTTTGTTCTAATTGTTTAAAAGAGGCTGTTTAAAAACTGCTTCTTTGTTTATTATGGTCCTGAGAGACTGGCAAATGCCAAGCCCCTTTGGCTTTTTGAGCTAGGTGGTTTGGGAGCTAGTCCCTTAGGTTGCAGCCATAAAAGTTAGGGGGCTAGATGTGTGGTAAAAATTCTTCCCTCCTCAAGGAGAAGCTGGAATTTGGGAGTTTTCTCCCAATTCTAAGGCATTGTGCCAAGAGTGGGTTTATGTCATAAGTGTGTCTCAGCTTTTCCTATCCATTTTTATGTGGGTATTTTCTCAGTTTCCTGCTGTGTAGGAGTCACTCAACTAGATTCTGGATTTCTCTCAGAATGAATAGATCCATGTGTAGCTATATAGCTTTATATTCAGCATGTCTATGGGGAGAGGGAAAATTAGGAGCTTCCTATTTTACCATCTTGTTAATGTACCAGTTCATACTTACACGTAAATTGTAGTCCTTCAAGATTTCCAGCTGAAACTCATGAGTATTTGCAAGGGTCCCTCCTCACTATAGAGCCCTGTACTCCAGGTTTGTTCCCCAAACCTATGAGATTCCTAAATACTGTGTTCAGTTTCTCAGCCTCTCAACCCCTACCCTCAAATTGGCAAATGTGTCAGGGGCTCTTGATAAGTACCTTTCTGAACCACAGTTTCCTCACCTGTAAAACGAGGCTAATACTGCAAACCTTACAGTGTTGGAACACTTGAATGCAAAAACTTATAAAATATATAATTTGATGCTTGGTACTTAATAGCTTCTCAATACATTTCATTTTCCTTTCATTTTTTTGTGGATTTAACCCTTCCTTTCACAATGTTTAAGGAGAAACTACAATGGCAGTCATATGGCAGTTGTTCTAGACAGGACATAAAGGGAAGAATAGCATTATTTCAACTGTCTTTTCACAGCATCTGAAGCACAAATACCCTATGCTTATCTTATATGTGGAATCCAGCATCACTGTTCATCTTTTTTCAATGTAAGCCATAAAAAACCACAAGTTACTTAGAGTAAAGTACCTAATTCAGAATGCAATATTTATGAACTAATTTGAATTTCATATGTGGAAGAATTCTAGCATTTTGCTTACCCTTGGGAAAATAATAATGTGTAGCATATATATAAATATTAGAGGTCAAAGGATACACATGGGCATGGGGACACTTACAATCAGTTTTTCTCTTTCACAGAAAAGAATATAAAGATGCAAACATTAGGCACTACTTTACAGAACCATGAATTATATCTCAGAAAGTGCCTCTTTTCTCTTCTTGTTTACTTAGAAAGGTAAGCTTCCTTATCAGAAGCTGGAGACTTCTTTGAGGCAGGCATCTGAAAAGAAATGCCATAATGCAAAAAAGCTTGCCTCCTTAATAGAATTGGCACCCTCAGTCTGCATGGGAGTAGCAATAGCTCTGCCACATGGTGCATTGGAATACATGATTAATTCTGGGCTCCTGAGATGCTTTAAAAAACAACATTATTGAGTTATTGTTTACATGCAATAGACTGCACCCATTTAAAGTGTATATTTTTGTGGTGCCTGGGGTGGCTCAGTTGGTTAAGCATCCAACTCTTAATATCGGGACAGGTCATGATCTCATGGTCCTTAGATCGAGCCCCATGTTGGGCTCTGCACTGAGTGTGGAGCCTGCTTAAGATTCTCTCTCTCTCTGTCTCTCAAAAAATAAAAATAAGTAGAAAAAAATAAAATGTATATTTTCATGAATTTCAATAATACATATGTATGAAAGTACCAACATAATGAAGATATAGAAAATTTACATATCTCCACCCAGAAATTCTTTGTGCACCTTTGCAGTACATCTTTCCTTTCACACCAGTCTCAAACACCCACTAATATGCAGTCACTATAGATCAATTTAAATTTCTTTATTAGTTTACATCTCCTAGAATTTTGTATAAATGTAATCATACAGTGTAACTCTTTTTTCTACCTTCTCTCACTCACCATAAGTATTTGAAGTTCATCATATTGTTGCATGAATCAATAGTTCATTCCTCTCTATTGTTGAGTAGTATTTCATTATATATGTATACTAAACTTTGCTTAGCTTTTAACCTGTTTTTTAATTTTAATTTTTATTTTTATTCCAGTATAGTTAACACTCCATTCCAGTATAGTTAGCAGTGTTATATTAGCTTTAAGTGTACAATATAGTGTTTCACCAATTCTATATATTACTCAGTCCTCATCAAGATGAGTGTACTTTTAATCCTCTTTACCTATTTCACCCATCCCCTCACCTACCTCCCCTCTGGTAACCATCTTTTTGTTCTCTATAATTAAAAGTCTGTTTTTTGGATATATATATCTCACATCTCTTTTATCCATTCACCTATCAGTGGACACTTGGGCTGCTTCTATAATTTGGCTGTTGTAAATAATGCTGCAATAAACATAGGGGTGCATATATCTTTTCAAATTAGTGTTTTCATATTCTTTGGGTAAACACAGAATATCAGAATTACTGGATCCTATAATAATTCTATTTTAAATATTTTGAGGAAACTGCATACTGTTTTCCACAGTGGCTACACCAGTTTGCATTCCCACCAACAATGCACAAGGGTTCCTTTTTCTCCACATTCTCACCAGCACTTGTTCTTTCTTGAGGTTTTTGTTTTAGCCCTTCTGACATGTGTGAGGTGATATCTCATGGTGGTTTTGATTTGCATTTCCATGAGGATGAGTGATGTTGAACATCATTTCATCTGTCTGCTGGCCATCTGTATGTCTTCTTTGGAGAAATGTCTGTTCATGTCTTCTGCCCATTTTTAAATTAATTGTATAAGTTCTTTATATATTTTGATACTAACCCACTATTGGATATCTCACTTGCAAATATCTTCTCCCATTCAGTAGGTTGTCTTTTAGGTTTTTTTTGTTGTTTGTTTTGCTGAGCAGAAGCTGTTTATTTTGATTTAGTCTTAGTATTTATTTTTGCTTTTGTTTATCTTTCCTCAGGAGACATGTACAGAAAAATGTTATTATGGCTGATGTCAGAGAAATTACTGCCTGTGCCCTCTTCTAGGATTTCTATTGTTTCAGGTCTCATATTTAAGTCTTTAATCCATTTTGAATTTATTTTCTGTATAGTGTAAGAAAGTGATCCAGTTTCATTCTTTTGCATGTAGTTGTCCAGTTTTCCCAACACCATTTGTTGAAGAGACTGTCTTTTCCCATTGCATATTCTTGCCTCCTTTGTTGAAGGTTAATTGACATATAATTGTGGGTTTGCTTCTGGGCTTTCTATCCTGTTTGATTGATCTATTTGTCTATTTTTTTCCAGTAACGTGTGGTTTTGACTACTAAAACTTTGCAGTATTACTTGAAATCTAGAATTGTGATACCTCCAATGTGTCATCCACAGTCACTGTTTCCTTGTTGATTTTATGTTTGGGTAATCTATCCATTAATGGAAGTGGCATGTTAAAGTCCCCTACTGCTATTGTATTACTTTTGATTACTTCCTTTATTTATTATTAACGGTTTTATGTATTTGGGTGCTTCCATGTAGGGTAAATAAATATTGACAATTATATGTTATATATATATGTTATATCTCTTGTTGGATTGTTCCCTTTATGATTATATAGTGTCCTTTGTCTCTTGTTACAGTGTTTAAGTCTATTTTGCCCAATTATAAATATTGCTACTCTGGCTTTCTTTTCACATCCATTTGCCTGATAAATACTACTCCATCCCTTCATTTTCAATCTGCATGTGTCTTTAGGTCTTAAATGAGTCTCTTGTAAGGAGCATATATGGGTCTTGCTTTTTAATCTATTCCATCACCTTATGTCTTTTTATTGGAGCATTTAGTCCATTTATACTCAAAGTAATATTGACAGGTATGTACGTACTACCATTTTGTTACTTGTTTTAGGTTTGTTTTGTAGTTCTTTTCTTTTCCTTTCGTCTCTTACTTTCTTCTCTGACAATTAGTTGGCTTTCTTTAGTGATATGTTTGGATTCCTTTCCGTTTATGTTTTGCATGTATATTACTGATTTTTGATGTATGGTTACCTTTAGGTTTGTGTATAACATCTCTGGATATAGCAGTCCATATTAAGTTGATGGTCATGTAAGTTTGAGTCCATTTTATACTCCCCTCCCCCTTCACATTTTTGGTATATGGTGTCATACTTTACATACTTTTATTTTGTGAATACCTTGACTTATTTTTATCTCTATACTTATTTTCACTGCTTCTGTGCTTACTACTTTTTTGACTCTTACGTACAGTCTTTCCTTTGTACTCAAAGAGTCCCCTTTAACATTTCTGATAAGAATGGTTTAGTGGTCATGATTTCTCTTAACTTTTGTTTTTATGAGAAACTCTATCTCTCTAGTCTGAATGAGAGACTTTCTGGGTAGAGTATTTTGAGCTACAGGTTTTTTCCTTTCAGTACTTTGGATGTATCAAGTCACTCCCTTCAGGGCTTCAAAGTTTCTGCTAAAAAATCAACGGATAGGGGCACCTGGGTGGCTCAGTCGGTTAAGCAGCCGACTTCGGCTCAGGTCATGATCTCGCGGTCTGTGAGTTCGAGCCCCGCGTCGGGCTCTGTGCTGACAGCTCAGAGCCTGGAGCCTGTTTCAGATTCTGTGTCTCCCTCTCTCTGACCCTCCCCCATTCATGCTCTGTCTCTCTCTGTCTCAAAAATAAATAAATGTTAAAAAAATTTTAAAAAAATCAACGGATAGCTTTCCTTGTATGTAACTGTTTTGTTTTCTCTCACTGCCTTTAAAATTCTCTCTTTATTATTACTTTATGTCACTTCAATTATTATGTGTCGTGTTGTGGACCTCATTGGGTTGATTTTGTTGGAGACTCTGTGTGCCTCCTCGATTGGGATTTCTGTTTCCTTCCCCAGATTTGGGAAGTTTTCAGGTATTATTTCTTCATAAATTCTTGCTTCCATTTTCTCCTTTTCCCTCTGGGATCCCTATGATGCAAATGTTATTATGCCTGAAGGTGTCACTGAGTTTCCTAAATCTATTCTCATTTTGATTATTTTTTTGCTCTCCTGCTCAGCTTGATTACTTGCCATTACTGTTCTTTCATTTGGAACATATTCCGCTGCCTATTCATTTTGTCTAACTCTCAGTGTCTGTTGCTATGAATTAGGAAAGTCAACTACATCTCCTGCTCTTGAAAGTAGTGGTGCTATGTAAAAGAGTTCCTATACCGCCATGCAGTGCAATGATCCCTGTTCACCAGAACTTGGTGCTTCAGGGGTATCTCCTTTGTGTGTTGTATGTACACTACTCTTGTGGCTGAGCCTCGTTTGTTCTTAGTCCAGCCATCTGCAATGGTTCTTGGCCTGTTGTGGGCAGAGTTTGGCCACTGTGTTGTTATTGGGCCAGTCTGGTCCACCTTGGGCTTGAGTTAAGTCAGACTAAGCATTTCCCAAGCTACAGTCACACCAAACTACAGAGTGCTCTCCCTGTGTTGTCCCTTGGAAGGTTTATGTTGGTGACTGAACTGCAGTCAGACCAGATTTCTGCCTCCAACCCACTGTTTGTGCCACAATGGAACTGGTATGTGTAGTTATCTGCCCTATTTCCTGGGGCAGGGGTCACTTTGGAGTGGTGCTGGCCCCTGTGGTTGCTGCTTTCTCATTGCCATGTTTGTGGGACCACTTTGGGTGGATTCCTCCTGATGAAGTTTTGGAGGGAATGGGTCCACAGGAGAACACAAGGGTAGGCACATGGTTTTAGCAAGCTTTGCTCTGGTCTGTTATTGGAAGGGCACCTGGAGAAGCTTTGGTGAACTGCAGAGAGTGGGTTGAAGGGATAAGGTCCTTAGAAGAGTATGGGAGCAGTGTAGGCTGTTAGCAAGCTAGGTGGAAAATGTTTGTGCTATTTTGGTTCCCACAGGTGTCCATGTATCTAGACTGGAGGTGGGGGGGTTGGGCGGGCAATGGAGGCAATGGTTCCTGCCAGCTCTTTTGTTTCTGGAGAAGTTTTCCAAAGATCCTGTGCCCCAGCAAATGCTCTGAGATTAGTAAACAAATCCCCCTCCTGAATGCCCCTAGGTGTTTTTCAAACTTGTGCTTCTGTGTTTTATGTCAGCTGGGCTATTTGTTGTGCTTTTCTTTAAAGGAAGGTACTTGGTTTCCTATCGCCCTCTGGCTGTCCCAGAGCCAAGCCCAGATGATTTTTAAGGTTCCAGGTGGTAAGTAAGCTCCACTGATTATAAGAACTCAAAAAGTTAAGTCACTCTGTTTTTCAAAGCCAAATATTATCAGTTTTGTCTTCCCAGCGCAGGTCCCCCATGCCTTGGGTGCCTCTTACAGAGTCTTCTCTTCTCCCATCTCTGTGCCCTCAGCATCCTCCCTCTCTTGTACATTCTCACAGGTCAGTTTGGTTCCCCACCATGTCTACATCCTTCCTACCATTTTCAGTGTAGCCTGTTGTCTACAGTAAGCTGTGGAAAGTTTGTTCTGCCAGTCTTTGGGTCATTTTTGCTGGATTGTTTACACTGATGTGGGTGTTGCCTAGGTGTATCAGTGGGACAGGTGAACTTAGGATCCTCCTACCCCACCTTATTCCTCAGATGTCCTTGAAATTCATATAAGTCAGATTTTGGATGTTCCAAGCTAATGGTATAAATTTCTTATCTTCTCTCTCCCACTTTCTATATCTTTTTGTTTTCCTTTATAAGACATTTCCTCATGTTTATCTTTCAACTGTTGAATATTTTTTATTTCATAATTTTAAACTCCAAAAGCCCTTTTGTATTTTCTGATTATTCCTTTGTTATAACATCCTATTATTGATTTACAGATGCAAGGTTTTCTCTTACTCTCTCCTGTTTTTTAAAAAATATTCTTGTTTTATTTTAACTTTTTTTGTTCCATTTATTTTCGGTCTATTTGTTTTGGTCTCTTACAGTCATGTTTCAGGCTATCTAGAATGATCATCTTGGACTGTTTTTTCATATTTAAGCATAAAACATTGAAAAGTTAGTTAAAAGCTCTGCATGATTGGATGGGACCCAACCATTTTTGGGGGGAACTCTCCAATTTTAGCATCTACAAGTGTTTTCCTCTTCAAATTGTTTCTTCAGAAAAGACTCTTCCAATTTCCTGCCTGGATTATTAGAAGTCTAACTACTAGGGTTCTAGAAGTCAAGAAAGGACAGGAACTTTAATAATTTAATAATTTCACCTGCTTCTCTTCCATACCCTTTACCTTGCCAGGATCTGGAGCCTTTCGGGCTAAATTGTTCCAGGCCCCTGTTGAGTTGCAAAGTAATAGCTGGCTGGGCAGAGTTATAGAGAGAAACTGGGAAGGGGGGGGGGTGCTAACTTTCCCCTATATAATTTCAATAAGTTTTCCTATATTTCACTAAAACTTATGAGGTATTTGTGTGTCTGTTTTTCACCATTTCTGGGATTCTATAGGGCAAATTAGCTTGTTTACTGTTGACATTTCTCTTTGTAGACACTTAGTTTCAGCTTTCTATTCTAGAGAGTTGCCCTTATAGAGATGGGCAAAGCTGTTTTCCCAGCACTACATTTGCATTTCTGCCCTTAGGAGAGAGAGAAGAAAGGGGGTAGGCCAAACAGTTTCCTTTTAAGTACAAAGTGCATACATATATGTATATGTATATGTATATGTATATGTATATGTATATGTATATATACTTATACATATGCCTCTTTGTATCCTTGCTCACATTCCATTGGGATAATTCAATATCATGGCCACAGTTACCTGTAGGCAGGATGATAAATGTAGTCTCTAGCTAGCCAGCTATATATCCTGATAAAACCCATGTGTGTGGGGAGGTGCTTATTAAAAGGAGGAAAAGGAGAAGGGGAAGGGAGGATGATAAGCAGTCTTTGCCACACATAGGAATAGTGTCATGCCATTCCACTTTACAGTGGTTCACCTGTCCACAAAGCCCAAGTCTTCCATAGATGGACATGTGGTCAGCAGCATGTGCACTTCTAAATATCTGCTGCCCTGGGCTTATGGGTGGGCTATACTGACCATTATAACCCATGGTCCCCGAATGTGTAGATTCCCTGTGAAAAATTCACTTTTTCCTTTGACAGAAACATAGATATAACCAGATAAGGCTTCCAGCCACGTAGGTAATTTTCTACTCATAAACTGTCAGCAACATCTATAGTAGCATCTCTTTTCTATGCTTGGAGAGAGTTTGACCACAATCTCTAAATTGATACTTATTTTACCTGATATAAGAAAGAACATTCTATGTTTAATACAAAATGGGGAAAATTCTGTCTACTACTCAAAATTAGTGCTTTCTATACACCCTATAGCAGTGCTTCTCAAACATGGATGTGTATAAGTATCATCTGGAAACAAGGTTAAAATGCAGATTCTAATTCAATAGGTATGGGCAGGGCCTGAGTGACTACATTTCTTTCTTTCTTTTTTTTTTTTTTTTTGGTAGCTGACACACAACATTACATTAATTTCAGGTGTACAACATAGTGATTCAACAAGTTTATACATTATGCTGTGTTCACCATAAGTGTAGCTACCATCTGTCACCATACATCACTATTACAATATTATTGGTTATATTCCTCATGCTGTGCCTTTTATTCCCATGGCTTATTAATTCTATAACTGGAAGCCTGTATCTCCCACTCCTCTTCACCCATTTTGACCATCTCTTATCCCCCTACCCTCTGACAACCATTATTTTGTTCTCTACATTTATAGGTCTCATTCTGCTTTTGTTTGTTTAATTTTTTAGATTCTACATATGACCAAAATCATATTGTATTTGTATTTCTCAGTCTGACTTAGTCTGCTTTTCTAACAATCTCCTGGGCAATGCCGACTTTGCTATCCAAGAGCCACACTATGGTTAGCCAGACACTAAATAATTCCTCTGTTAGTATCCAGTTACTCTCTGCTTTGAGATCAGATAGCTCACATTGTATGCAGAATTCATATATGTCTAAAGGAGACAACAAATTATTTCTTCTGATAAGCATAAGCAAAGGAGTATCAGAGATTTTTGCAACTTTTGCTGTACCTATGAAAATTAGCATATATTAATAGTGAATGATAAATAATGATGGGTGAGTTGCAATCCCAAAATGAACTGCTTTTCCATGTAAGTAAAAGAAAACATAATTGCCTAAAGCATCCAAAGAGAAAAATTGGTTATTCAGCTGGCTATTCTCTTGTCTTATGGTTTAACTTGCTTAATTAATGAATATAAACATGTACTCAAAGACCAACACATTTCAAATTATTTTAAGCAGCTGTTCTCTGGTTTCAGTGTATCAAAAAATTTGGACTGTTTTGATGGCTGTGGTCGCTGCTGGTTTTTGGAAACTGTATTTCAATATGGAGAGCACTACTTACCATTGGAGGCAAGCCAAGATCAGTGATTGTTTTTCCTAAACAAACTGAAGTGTAAAAAAACCTTTTAATACCCACATTGCTTCTTTGCTTTATGCTGACGTGTGACTTACTGAGTGGCTCATTCTCCAAGCCTGCCCCTTAGGGTTAACTTGCCAGAGGTATTCATTTTTCCCTAAAGATGCTGTGAAGTGCAAGTCTCTCATTCGTGTTTTCAATTTTTATTTTCTGTCCTCATATGGAGCAACATGAAGGAAGGGAGATACACATCTGGTTGAGGGAGAGGGAATTTTGCTAAATTCTTATTGGTGGAAAAACTGGTTTCATCCCAGTTTTCTCATGAAGTAATTTTTAAGTAGGTGATTGATAGAATAATCAATGAAAGAAAGCTGTACTATCAGTAGCCTTGGAAAGGGTTTTGAATTTTGAGGGTGGGAGGATAGAGTCAGGGGTTAATTTCTTTTGAATTTTAAAATAGAAATTAAAGCACAAAAAGAAATACACAGCTTAAGGAATTTTCACAAATTGAACACCAGTAATATAACCAACATCCATATAGATGGAACATTACCAGTACTTCCAGAAACCTTGCTCATGTCAACTTCCATTCACTTACACCCCACTCCACCCTTTGACCTCTACCAGCAAAGGTAACTACTTATCTGACTTTAAATACCATAGACTGTTTTGCCTGTTTTTGAACTTTATGTAAATAGAATTGTGCTGTGTGTAGTCTTTTGGGTCTGGTTTCTTTTGCTCATTATTACACTTGTGTGATTTTTTGCACCTATCTGTTATGTATTTTTACATATAGTTATAATTTCTTCATTTCATTGCTGTGTACCACAAGCCTGGTAGTGTACAAGCAGCCCTACAGGGGCCAGCACTACTCCAAAGTGACTCCTGCCCTGAGGAGAGGGAAAGATCTGACTTTAACCCAAGCAGTGGGCTGGGAGAAGACGGCTGGTCTAACCACAGGCCCTGCCCACCAATGAAAGCCTATCAGAGATCAACACAGGGAAAGTGCCCTTCAGTTTGGTGCTACTACATCTCTGGTAAATGTGTTGTCTGTCTCAACTCAAACCCAGGGTGGGCTCATACTGGCCAACTAACAGCACAGGGACCATACACTACCCACAACAGGCAGAGAGAGCCACTGAAGACAACTGGACTGAGAAAAACAGCTAAGACACAACCGCAGAGCACATGCAACACACATCAAAGACACCCCTGAGGTGCCAGGTTCTGATGAACAGGAGCATTGCATTGAAGGGCACTACAGGATTACTACTTCATAACGCCATTAATTTCAACATCAGGATACATAGTTGACTTTCCTAACACATAGAAACAGACACAGACATTGAGATAAATGAGGAGACAGGGGCACCTGGGTGGCTCAGTCACTGAGGCGTCTGACTCTTGTTTTCAGCTCAGGTCATGATCTCACAGTTTGTGAGTTCAAGCCCCACAGCAGGTTCTGTGCTGACAGTGCAGAGCCTGCTTGGGATTCTCTGTCTCTCTCTGTCTCTCTCTGCCCCTCCCTGTTCATACTCTCTCTCTCTCTCTCTCTCTCTCTCTCTGTCTCTCTCTCTCCCTCAAAATGAATAAATAAATAAATAAATAAATAAGCATTAAAAAAATAACAAGAAAAATGAGGAGACAGCAGAATATGTCCCAAATGAAGGAACAGAACAAAATCACAGCAAGAGATCTAAGCAAAACAGAGATAAATAATAACGCTGATAGAGAATTCAAAGTAATGGTTGTAAAGACATTCACTGAACTTGAGAGAGTGGAAGACCTCAGTAGGACCATCAACAAAGAGATAGAACACACAAAAAAGAAACTATAAGAGATGAAGAACTCAATAACTTAAATTAAAAATATACCAGCAGACTAGAGGAAGCAGAATGAATCAGTGACCTGGATGACAGAGTAATGGAAAGCAATTAAGATGAACAAGAGAAAGGGGGAAAAAAGTAGTAATAATAAAGAAAACTTGACTGAGGGAATTCAGAAACACCATTGAGCATAACATTTGCATCATAGGGATCCCAGAGGGAAAAGAGAGAAAACGGAGGCAGATAATTTATGAAGAAATAATAGCTGAAAACTTCTCAAATCTGGGGAAGGAAGTAGAAATCCAGATCAAGGAGGCACAGAGAGCCCCCAACAAACTAATCCCAAGGAGGGCCACACCAAGCCACCTAGTAATTAAAATGGCAAAGAGTAGTAATAAAGAGAGACTTTTAAAGGCAGCAAGAGAAAAGAAAACAGTTACATAAAGAGAAACCCCATAAGGATATCAGCTGGTTTTTCAGCAGAAATTTTGCAGGCCAAAAGGAAGTGACATGATATATTCAAAGTGATGAAAGGAAAAAATCTGTAGCCAAGAATACTCTATCCAGAAAGGCTCTCATTCAGACTAGAAAGAGAGATAAAGAGTTTCTCAGAAAGATAAAAGTTAAGGGAATTCATGACCACTAAACCATCCCTACCAGAAATGTTACAGGGGACTCTTTGAGTGGGAAGGAAAAACTAAAAGTAAGAAAAGTAGGAAGTACAAAAGAAGTGAAAATAAGTATATCTGTAAAAATCAGTCAAGAGACTCACAAAATCAAAGGATATAAAGTATGACACCATATACCTAAAATGTGTGTGTGTGTTGGGGGGGCGGGTAAAGAATGGGTTCAAACTTAAGCAACCAATGTAATATATATTGCTATATTCAGAAGATGTTATATATAAACCTAGAGGTAACCATAAATCGAAAAATCAGTAACAGATGCGCAAAAACTAAAGAGAAAAGAATCCAAGTATATCACTAAAGAAAGCCAACTAATTATCAGAGAAGAGAGCAAAAGAAGAAAGAAACAGGGAAGAATCACAAAACAAACATAAAACAAGTAACAAAATGGCAATAAATACATACCTGTCAATAATTACTTTTAATGTAAATCAACTAAACATTCCAATCAAAATACATGGCGTGATTAATAGATAAAAAACCATGTGCCATCTATATGCTACCTACCAGAGACTCATTTCTGACCAAAATACACATGCAGACTGAAAGTGAAAGTGTGAAAAAGAATTTATCATGTAAATGGATTTGAAAAGAAATCCTGGGTAGAATTACTTTTAGAACAAAATAGATGTTAAACCAAAGAAGGACACTACATAATCATAAAGGAAACAATCCAACAAAAAGATATAACAGTTGTCAATATTTATGCACCCAACATGTAAGAACCCAAATACATAAATCAGCTATTAACAAACGCAAAAGAAGTAATAGATGCTAATAAAATAATAGTAGGTGACTTTGAAATCCCACTTATATCGATTGATAGATCATCCAAACAGAAAATCAACAAGGAAACAGCGGCTGTGAATGACACATGGAAGCAGATGGCACTAACAGATATATTCAGAACATTCCATCCTAAAACAGCAGAATACACATTCTTTTCAAGTGCACATGGAGCATTCTCCAGAATAGATCATTTGTTAGGCCACAGGAAAAGTCTCATCAAATTCAAAAAGATCAAGGTCATACCATGCATCTTTTCTGACCACAATGCTACAAAACTAAAAATCAACCACCAGAAAAAGTCTGGAAAGAAACTAAATACATGGGGGTTAAATAACATGCTACTAAACAATGAATGAGTGACCCAAGAAATCAAAGGGGAAAGCAAAAAAAATACATGGAGACAAATTAAAATGAAAACACAACAGTCCAAAATCTTTGGGAGGCAGCAAAAGCTGTTCTACAGAGGATGTTTATAGCAATATGGGTCTACCTCAAGAAGCAAGTAAAATCTCAATCAAACAACTTAATCTTACACATAAAAGAGCTAGGAAAAGAAGAACAAAGTCCAAAACCAGCAGAAGGAATGAAATAATAAAGAGTAGAGTAAAAATAAATGAAATGGAAACTAAAATAAGCAAAAGAACACATTGATGAAACCAGGAGCTGGTTCCTTGAAAATATCAAGAAAATTGATAAATTGTTAGCCAGACCCTCCAAAAAAGGGGGAAGAAGAAAAAGTTGTTCTCAAATAAAATAAGAAATGAAATAGAAGAAATTAAAACTGACACCACAGAAATACAAAGGATTATGAGTATGTAATGAAAAATTATATGCCAACTGGACAACCTAGAAGAAATGGATAAAATCCTAGAAACTTATAATGTCCCAAACTCATTTAAAAAATGGAATGTTTAGGGGTGCCTGGGTGGCTCAGTCGGTTAAGCGGCTGACTTCGGCTTAGGTCATGATCTCGTGGTCCGTGAGTTCGAGCCCCGCGTCGGGCTCTGTGCTGACAGCTCAGAGCCTGGAGCCTGTTTCGGATTCTGTGTCTCCCTCTCTCTGACCCTCCCCCATTCATGCTCTGTCTCTCTCTGTCTCTAAAATAAATAAACGTTAAAAAAAATTTTTTAAATAAATAAAAAAAATAAAATAAAAAATGGAATGTTTGGACAGACCAGTTACCAGCAAAGAAATTGAATCAGTCACCAAAAAATCCCCAAGAAACAAAAGTCCAGAACTAGGCAGCTTCACAGGTTAATTCTACCAAACATTTAAAGAAGAGTTAATACCTGTTCTTCTCAAACTATTCCAAAAAATAGAAGAAGAAAGAAAGCTTCCAAATTCATTCTATGAGGCCAGCATTACCCTGACACCAAAACCAGATGAAGACACTGCCAAAAAACAGAACTACAGACCAATATCTCTGATTAACATAGATGCAAAGATCCTCAACAAAATACTAGCAAACCAAATCAAACAATACATTAAAAAATAATTCATTATGATCAAGTGGAATTTAGTCCTGGGATGCAGGGGTGGTTCAATATTCTCAAATTGATCAATGTGATACATCACATCAACAGGAGGAAGGATAAAAAACAACATGATCATTTCAATAAATGCAGAAAAAGCATTTGACTAAGTACAACATCTATTTGTGATAAAAACCCTCAACAAAGTGAGTTTAGAGGGAGCATACCTCAACATAATAAAGGCCTTATATGAAAAACCCACAGCTAATATCATACTCAATGGGGAAAACTTAGAGCTCTTTCTCTATGGTCAGAAACAGGACAAGGATGTCCACTCTCACCACTTTTATTCAACATAGTACTAGAAGTCCTAGCCACAACAATCAGACAGAAAAAAGTAATAAAAAGCATCCATATTGGTAAGGAACAAGCTAAACTTTCACTATTTGTAGATGACATGATACTATATATAGAAAACCTGAAAGACTCCACCAAAAAAGTACTAGAACTAATATATGAATTAAATAAGATCTAAAAATGCAAAACCAATATAAGGAACTCCGTTGAATTTCTATACACTAATAATGAACTAGCAGAAAAAGAAATTAAGAAAACAATCCTATTTACAATTGCACCAAAACATAATGAAATATCTCAGAAGATATTTAACCAAGAAAGTTAAAAACCTGTACTCTGAAAACTATAAAACATTGATGAGAGAAATGAAGATGACACAAAGGGAAATATAATGCATGCTTATGGATTGAAAGAACAAATGTTAAAATGTCCATACTACCCAAAACAATCTACAGATTTAATGCAATCCCTATCAAAATACCAACAGCATTTTTCACAGAGCAAGAACAAATAATCTTAAAATTTGTCTAGAACCAGAAAAAAAAACCTGAATAACCAAAGCAATCTTGAAAAAAGGATAAAACTTGAGGTATCACAATCCCAGATTTCAAGATATACTACAAAGCTATAGTAATCAAAACAGTACGATACTGTCAAAAAATAGACACATAGGTCAATGGAACAGAATAGAGACCAGAAATAAACCCATAATTATGTGATCAATTAATCTTTTAAAAGGAGACAAGATGAATTCCTTCATTTTGTCATTTTGAAGCGAGGAAAGGAATTAATGAGGTAGAAATTTTTAAATTAAAAAAACTTAAAATTAAAAAAATATTAAAATTAAAAATTAAAAACACACATTGACGGTTGTTGGAGGGGTTGTGGGAGGGGGGATGGGCTAAATGGGTAAGGGGCATTAAGGAATCTACTCCTGAAATCATTGTTTCACTATATGCTAACTAATTTGGATGTTAATTTTAAAAAATTAAAAATTAAAAAAAAAGGAGGTGAGAAATTGCAATGGGAAAGCTACATTTTTATTAACAAATGGCATTGGGAAAACTGGACAGCTACATGTAAAAGAATGACACTGAACCACTTTCTTACACCAAATACAAAAAATACACTCAAAATGGATTAAAGATTAAATGTGAGACTTGAAACCATAAAAATCCTAGAAGAGATAACAGGCAGTGGTTTTTCTGATATCAGCTATAGCAACAATTTTCTACGTATATGTCTTGAGACAAGGGAAACAAAAGCAAAAATAAACTATTGGGACTACATCAAAATGTAAAACTTCTGCACAGTGAAGGAATCAATCAACAAAATGAAAAGACAAATATTGAATGGGAGAAGATATTTGAAAATGACATATCCAATAATGGGTTAGTATCCAAAATATATAAAGAATGTATACAACTCCACACCCAAAAGCAAATAATCCAATTAAAAATGGCCAGAAGTCAGGGCACCTGAGTGGCTCAGTCGGCTGAGCATCCGACTTCGGCCCAGGTCATGATCTCATGGTTCATGGGTTCAAGCCCCGCATCAGGCTCTGTGCTGACAGCTCATAGCCTGGATCCTGTTTCAGATTCTGTGTCTCCCTCTCTCTCTGTCCCTCCCCAACTTGTTCTCCCCCTCCTCTCAAAAAAAAAAATAGTAAAAACATTTTTAAAAATGGTGAGAAGTCATGAATAGACATTTCTCCAAAGAAGACATACGGATAGCTAACAGACACACGAAAAGATGCTCAGCATCAGTTATTGTCAGGGAAATGCAATTCAAAACCACAATGAAATATTTATTACCTTACACCTGTCAGAATGACTAAAATAAAAAAACACAAGAAACAACAGGTGTTGACAAGGATATAGAGAAAAAGGAACCTTTGTGCACTGTCAGTGGTAATGGAAACTGATGCAGCCACTGTGGAGAACAGTATGGAGTTTCCTCAAAAAATTAAAAATAAAGTTACCATAGAATCCAGTGATTCTACTACTGAATAGTTACCCAAAGAATACAAAAACACTAAAACGAAAAGATACATGTACCACTGTGTTTACTGCAACACTATTTACAATAACTAATTTATGGAAGCAATCCAAGTGGCCATCAATAAATGAATGTATAAAGAAGATGTGGTATGCACACACACACACACACACACACACACACACACAAATATTAGTAAGAGATGAAAATGAATGAAATCTTGCCATTTTCCACAACATGGATGGATCTAGTGGGTTATGCTAAGTGTATTAACTCAGTCAGAGAAAACCAAACGCCATATGATTTCACTCATATGTCTAATTTAGAAAACAAAACAAAGGGGGAAAAAGACAAACTAAAAACAAGACTCTTAAATATAGATAACAAACTAATGGTTACCAGAAGGGAAGTGGTAGGGGGTTGGGTGAAATAGGTGCAGGGGATTAAGAGTACATTTATCATGATGAGCACTGAGTAATGCACAGAATTGTTGAATCACTGTGTTGGACACCTGAAACTAATATGAGACTGTACATTAATTAAAGTGGAATTCAAAAATATAAATAACAAATAAATATAAAAAAGCAATTTCAAAATAAAAATAGTTAAAAGGTGGTGAATAAATTATAAAAGAGGCAATAGGACATATTCTAGAAATTACAGAAATGAGTTTTCAGAATGCAAGAACTCATTAAATGCTAAATAAAATGTAGAAAGTAAGAACTACCCGTCCACAAGATACATCATTTTGAATGTTAGGATAACAGGGATTTACAGAGAAAGCCTAAAAATTCCTAGAATAAAAATTAAGTTTCCTCACTAAGAACCAAGAATCAATATTCCATTGGACTTTCCAGCAGCAACACTGGAAACTGGAACAATGCCCATAATATTTTCATTAAAGTTTATTTCCATTCTGGAATTCTACATGCAGCCAAACTAACATTCAAGAGTGAGAGAACATTTTCAGGCATGAGAGAATTTTAAAATGTATTTCCAGAAAGCTACTCCAGAATGTGCTTCACTAATTTAAGGGAGTGAACCTACAAAGTGGAAGATTATGATCCAGAAGACAGAGAAGTCAACACAGGAGAGAAAGAGAATTCCTTTATTAACAGAGGATTGTGACAAGACAGCCACGAAGCTGGTCTAAAGAACAATTAAATCGGATTGAATCAGAATAACAGGAGACTCTAGGACAGATGTCTCCAGGAGAAAGGGAGAGGAGATGGAGCTGATAGGTTACCAGATGTGTTTGATGGTATTGAGAAGCATCTATAACTCTATGGGAGAGTTGGGGAATAATTAGCGATTGGTTCACAGAAAACTAAACAAACATAAAGAAAAAGCAATTATTACCTATAGAAAAAATATACAGTAAAGGAATTATTGCATACTACATGCCTCAAGTGTGAACAGTTCTACATAGTCATAATAGTGTTTGACACAAGATATTCATTTAACCAAAAATTATGATACAACTATATTGGAAAGATGAAGAGAGGGACCATATGGGTATGTATAAGTGTACTAAATTCTAATCTTTCACTGTAGGAAGTTAATAAATAATGTGCAAAATAGGTAAATAAGAAATCACAGTATAAACATTTTGTGTATAATTAGGTACATAAATAGAATAAATAGCTACAAGAATTGAAGCTAGTTTTCTCTGAGGAGTGGTTTGGGGGGGGTAGGGAGGAGTAGGGCAGTAGATGTATTTTCTTATAAGTTTTAGTGCTAATTTTACTTTTTAAAATTAAATACATCTATTAAATTGGTAAAAATAAAAATACAGGCAGATCAACAACACATTACTTCTCTGAGAAGTATCCCTTTACAATTTGGATTCTCTTCCACCCCCTAGTTGTAACCTGAAGTGATTTATTCCTTGTTAAGAAATGTCAGGCATTAGGAATCAAGTAAGCACTATATAATTGTGGTGAGCCCAGTATCCATGTGATCACATCACAGCATTCCACTTACATGAGTACTGGTCCTAGTGGAATATTTGTATGTGTATTTGGTAACATTGCATTGTAATTTCTAAACAATGTCAGCATCCTTGAGTAAACAGTTATGAAAGCATGATTAAATGATAAAAATCAAACCCAAGGGCGTTTTAACAGGAGTCATAGTCCTGAAAGTAGAATGAGGATAAGATGGCCTGATTAAAGGAGTATCAGATATGAACTTGGGCCTCAGTGTCCTAATCATTCAGGAATCTTACTTTCCTAAGAATCATCTGACATGAGAGGCAGTCTTCCCCCAGGCAATGCCAGATAGATGAGGCATAACAGCATGGATCCAGAGCAGAGTTATACTGGGCCAATAGCTGCCTGGGCATAAGGGAAGCTGGGCTGAAAAGAGCCCTTCAGTTTTATTATTCATTATCCTAACTTAGTGGCTCCTCAGCCATCTTTCTGACAGCCGGGAGCAGTGACCAGTGGAGCATTCAGTCAACAAATGTTATCATCACTGCAATAATAGTCATGTTATCACCCATGATAATGGTGTTTATTCTGAGAGAAGACTCAGAAGGCTTGAGGTTTCCATTTGGGAAAAACTTAGAGAAGAAAGGTGATGTAAGGAGGATGGGTATGCCAGTAGGGGTGGGAAAAAAACAGGGCATATGGATTTGAGAGTGGAATAAAGGGGTAAAAGACAGTTGGCAGTGAGGAAAGAAGCACGATAAACGCTATACAATACAAGCTAGAAATTTAAAAGACTGGTTTTACAATAGTGTTGAGAATAAGAGGTTTGTCTGCCACAGTCACATTATATCCACTCTACAATGTATTCATTAGTCAGATATACAATTGAGGATAGTTTCAATTATATAGTAGATGCTGTCAATGTTCCTCCTATGTCCTCTTTGATCTACTTACCACATACATTGTATACCAGCCTGAACTCCAATAGCCATTGCATGTGCCTTTGCCAGAAAACTGACCTGGGGCTGCTGGAACAAACTTTGCCCACACACACAACAGTGCCTAAGATTAATATTCCTCCAGGGACAACCTTGAACAAATGGCTGATGGTTATAGAGGCACAAATGTCTTAGGTATCTGGCTTCTTGGGTGGGTTATGCTGTGATGCATGTTTTATCCCATTTCCAAAGTTTCCCAATGGGAATAAACTTAATTTGTCCACTTTTTTAAAAAGCACCTTTTATTAACTGTCTTCCCTTCCCTATATCAGTTCCTCATTCCCACAATGTACCTCCCTAACATACATTCAATTTTCTGCCTCAGGGGAAAACCCAACCAAGACAAACTTCTACTCACTTTCACACATGGTCAGCATCAAAGGTTGATCTGTGGTGTGTTATTCCTGCCAACTGCAACAGGGTCAAGGACAGTCCAGATAACAGACAAAGGATGGTTAGTAATTATAGCTTTTTCCCAAGATGCACCTCTTCCATGGAAAAAGTACTTTTTCTGTCTAATGGGTCCAATCAGCACAGTGTAAACAATTAAGGAAATTCAACACAAAGATGATGATCTCTAAATATAATATATCCAAAGAAGATTATGTCTTTATAAGAGTCTTAGGTTAGAAGAGGCAATGAAAATTTGTTTTTTAATGTAAGATTATATTCCTCTCACACAATTCAAAGCAACATGCTGCATACCAACCAGGATTTGGTATTTTTCATACGTGGGAGCAATCATAGAAATAATACTGGCCTTACTCTATAGAAGATAAATATAATTATGATATATATTCAGAAGACCTATAATGTGATATTTATTTGTAATATATAATATCATAGGTCTATGACATAATCATTACCATGTAGGTAGTTGCACTAATATGTGAGGTACCACTTGAGGGGGCCACTTGTAGGTCTTTGTCTGAGGGCCTGGAGATCCTCAAGGCAAGGCAATGTTTGAAAAGGAGAGTCTGGTGTACAGTTCTCACCCTTTCTGCAAAGGTACCAAACACCAAGAACAATCCCTTAAACCCCAAGATTAAGTGTTTTCCAGTGTCTCCAGAAAAAAAAAAACAATGAAAGAGAGTTGAGGAATGTTCTTGGTCCAAGAACAGTGGTTGTAGCCAGTTGGAAAGAGAGATGGGGTACCCCCTAGCCAAATAATCCTCAAAATGCCTTCTATGTTGGATCTCACATTGGGGCCCAGACCAGGATTCCAAGCAAAGGACACCTTAAAGGATAGTGAATGAGACAAGGGAGTTGATTCTCTGGTGTGATTCTAAAACCCTCCAAGAACAATGCAGAACTGTCTTAAGACATAATAAAAATAAAACCTAAGTAGGAGACTGTTCTTGCTCCCACTGCAGCTCAATGAGTGATTAAATGCAAGAGTGGCTATAACCACATCAGACAGCAGAGAATTTAGTCCATCAAATAATTTAATAAATATTTATTGAACATATACATATGTCAGCAGGATACTGTGATAAATACCAAAGATATAGTGTTTAATAACAAAAAGAATGCATTCTTCCATGGTGCTGACAATGTACCAGGCACTATTCTACTTTCCAAGATTCACACAATACCCTATTAGATACATATGCTTGTCAGCCCCCTTTTAAAGATTAAAGCAGAGGTTAGGAGACTTGCCCATAGCCATACAAATAGTTAGGGCTAGAGCTGGGATTTGAACTCTACAATGTGCTGCCTTCTAAGGAGTCCTAACCTCTATTGGTCTGTTGTCTTGGAATTTATATTCTGGTCTGCAAAAAAGACATCATATAAGACATGAATAATATTTGCAATCATTTCATTTCAATCTTGGTCTAGACCTTGTAGGAGGTGCTATGTACAGAGTGCCATGAGCATATTCAGCAGCTTATTCACTCCATAATTGATAGCCTACTCTGTGCCAGTTTCTGTGGAGGATACTGGAAATTTAATGAGAGCAAAACAGATACTTCCTCTGCTGTCTTGTGGAGGGAAAGGGGTGTCAGATATTATTTAACTAATGGCATACATTTATATGTGACTACAAAGGTGGCAAGTGCTTTGAAGCAAAGCACCAAGCATATAATAGGAGGACTTGACATTTAAAATGAGATCAAATGAGATCTGAAGGATGAGTCACAGTTACCTTGGCAAAGAGAAAAGGAAAACTCATTTCAAGGAGGCGTGTGCCAATGTTCTGAGGTAAGAAAGAAAAGAAAAGGAAAAGAAAAGAAAGGAAAAGAAAAGAAAGGGAGGGAGGGAGGGAGGAAGGAAGGAAGGAAGGAAGGAAGGAAGGAAGGAAAAAGGGGAAGGGAAGGGAATCTAAACCACTGAGGGAAGGCTGGTGCGGCTAGAGAACAGTGAGTGAGAAGGAAAGTGGCATGCAAAGAGGTAGGGGTGGTTGGCAGGGGTCACATGACATCTCAGCCAATCAGCATACTTTTCAAAGTGAAATGTGTGCTGATAATAATTCAACCAGGAGAACAGGCATAAACAGGTATTGATTTGGGTAAACTGGGACAGATGACTAATTTGTAAGGCCTTATAAAGGATTCATTCTCTAGCCTAAGAACAATAAGAAGTCATTGAATGATTTTATTTTTTTTTGAATGATTTTAAATTAAGGGTGGGGAAATGTATAATTATATTTTACTATGATTATTTTTAATAGCACTTTAGCTGTGTACAGAGAATAAATAAGAGCAATAGTGAATGCAGGGGCAAATAAAGGATGTTGTAACAATAATCCAGGTGATGGTACATTAGACCGGAGTGGAAGTAATGGAGATGGTAAGAAAGAGAAGGAAACTAGTGATCATGAGTATTAAACTCAACACAACTTGGAGACTTATTGGATTTGAGGAAGGAATACAGGAAGACATAGGAGCAATCTGGAAACTGCTTAATGAGGTTGGGAGAAATGAGAAAGAAAAGGCCAAATAAAGAACGAAAAAAAAATGATCAAACAAAATGATCAAACAGATTGTCTTCTTGTTTCCTGCTGGAAATTTTATATATTTAGGTTTTACATTCATGTCCCTGAACCTTTCAGTTAATATACTTACATGATGCAGGTTATGGATTAAAGTTTTTCTTCTATTTTTTTTTTCTGTTTGTATATGGATAGCTAAGAATCATGACCTTTGTTAAAAAATACTTTCTCATAAAACACCTTTTCACTTTGAAAAAAAAAAAGGTTCATATGGCCATTTGACTCCTTAGGAAGAATTTGAAGGGGCTAAGAAACCTGCCATCCCAGTGCTAGGGACTACTGTTTATAGCCCCAGTGTTCTCCATGATGGCTCATAGATAAAAACCAGTTTTTGCTGTCTGAACACATACGCACAATTAGACAATGCCTGTATATCTAAAAGATGTACAACTAAGTGAGTGACAGAAGCAGAGAGATGTTGTTCAAGGTTGGCAATGTGATTACAGAGAGGAAATGTATCTTGAAAACAATTTGGAAGAGAGGGAAGGAACCTGGCTTATAAAGGAAATAGTATTCCAGATATAAGAAAAGTCATGTGAGGAAATCCAATTGGACTGTGTGTTAAAAGTATGTTAGTGATTTTCCAAAATTGTTGTTATTTAATGTTTGAGGATGTCTTCTGGGTTTCATTTTTCAAGTATAATTAACATACAGTGTTATACTAGTTTCAGGTGTACAATGTAATGATTCAGCAATCCTTTACATTTCTCAGTGCTCATCAAGATAAGTGTGTTCTTAATTCTCTTTATCTATTTCACCCATCACCCCCTCACCTCACCTCTGGCAACCACAGATTTGGTTTCTGTATTTAAGGGTATGTTTTTTTCTCTTTTTTTTCTTTGTTTTTTATTTGTTTTGTTTCTGAAATTCTGCATATGAGTGAAATCATGTGGTATTTGTCCTTCTCTGACTGACTTATTTCACTTTTGGAGTTCTTTTATTAATAAAAGTGGAAAATAAGGAGCCCACCCCAAAGTAGTTTCCCTTCCAAATTAATCATTTTCTCTTTTTCTGAACCACTGTCAAATACCATCGGATTCCATCCCAAATGAAACAAGCAATTGAGGATGGGGGTGTGGAATCCCCTCAAGGAAATGTGTCCAAAGCATACTACTTTCCTTGTGGATAAGTGAACTCAGAACATAAACTTCTCTTAGCTAGCATATCTTTGTTGTTGCTGTTGTTGTTGTTAATTTTACTTATGTCTGAGTCCAATCAAAGTGAACCATGTTTAAAACAGCTCTCAATCAAATTCAAATTCCTCTTATTGACTTTAATCAAAATGGGGATGTTATCCTTTCTAAAATTATAATCCTCATTCTCATTTGATGTGGACATAATAGTGCAAGTATAAGCAGAAATTCTAATTGTTATTGATATTTCTATAATGGCTCCATTTTTATATTCAGCTGCATGTGTCAGGCTGCTATTTCACTCCTTCTACCAGGAATTCTAAGGGAAAAATAAGAGACAGTGATGTTTCCTAACAGTTTGTCTTTACCAGGTAACAAGTGAATAATTCAAAGTTAAGGGCTTAGTCCTGGGATGAAATCTACAGATTAGCTACTCCTTTTCCCATATTTTGAAAATGTAGAAAATGAATCTCAGAAAAATTACTTGCCCAAACAGCAGAGTCAGAATAAGAGCTTAGCTTCTTGATGCCCAGGCCCTACTCTTTTCACCACATTGCATAATCCTAAAGCTTTGTTGGGCTTCAAGTCTCATGAAGTTTCTCACAAGCTAATAGTGTGAGAGGACTTGATGGTTTATTTAAATAGTATTTTCCAGAAAGAAAATATTCATCTCTTTTAATATCAGTATTCAATTCCTTATAACATTAATATTTAATTAATGTTCTTCTTCCTTAACATGAAGCCAACTATAACTTCTTTTGGCAATTATATTGTATCGAGGGACTTTTCTGTGGTAGAATACAGCTAATTTGATGAAAACCTCACAAATTCAATCTTATGTTGCATTCTCATTTAATCTTCAATTAGATTTAAATCAGAGGAACCAACTCTCTTTGAAACAGTAGAGAATAATAAACATGGTATTTATTTGTTCTTTTTTCAAGTTATAAATCCAACAAAAAATAACAAGATTAATTTGTACTTTATTTTGTTTAAAGCTTTTGAAGAAGAATTACATCTGTCATGTGTGTACAAATAAATATTTTTGTGTTACCTCAGTCCTCCATTGCTGAAAAACAGATGTGGAGTTATGTAAAGGTTAAGAGATGGATATGATTTAATTCAAAACTTATTTTACATGGGAAATAATAACCACAATAACAATAACAATAATCACATCTGGTTTAAAATGTTCTGATATTTGTATTTCATAACAAACAATACACAAATTATTGTTGACCCAAATTACTTCATCTTGAGACTCAATCAATTCCCCTTATTCTTTGGTTATCAAATGAGTTAAAGATTTTGGTTACATAATTGGGTAATATTTATAAAACTGATTTGAACTGCCCCCCAAAAGTCTTTCAGCTATCTTACTACAACTTTAAACTACTATCTTGTCTCATTTATTTTTGAACATCACATGTCTCAGAAGAGTATCTTCTCCCCTTGACTTCCACTTCTTTATTAGTCAATTTTTAATTCTACCTCCATTGAAACTGCATTCCTAAAGGTCACTAATGAATGGCTGGCCTTCCTCGGCCACTAACAAGATCTTTTGGTGTGTTTTCAGTTGTCATTCTTATTGACATTTACCCACGATATTTGACATTGTTAACATTGATATTGTTCTGTATCATCTAAACTGCTAAATTATCCTGGTACCTTCATCCTATTGCATCAGCAGCACCGCTGGTCAGAGTATAGAACTATCGGGGCCTCTCATTTGGAAGAAGGGGAAAACATTGTTAGAAATAAAATGAGACAAAACTACCTTTAGAGGGAATATGTTTTGGTGAGTGAGTTGTCGAAGACATATAGGCAAATTAAAAGAAGAAAAACAGAATGGGAGTGTAACCAAGTAAAGTCAGGTCCCAGCGGAAGCTGAAATATATATGTACCAACCCCAGATGCCCTGGCATTGGAGCTACCTACCTTTCAGTCGTGCCATCATATTGACTTTTAAAAGATACAAAAAACAGGATAATTAAAGGTAAAGCCAGGAGTGGTTTCAAAGGAGTTTGGGTAGGGTCTGTGCCTCAGACAAAGGATGAGACAGATCACAAGAGAAAAAAAAAGTGGATTAAATACATAAAGATCATGTTGGACCTACACACCTATATCTTCTATAGTCTCCTATATCTTCTGGGACCAGTACATTCCTGCTGTTTCTACCTCTATGTTGGTAAAGTCAGTGTTGGTAAAGTATTATCTGGTTGCATATTCATTTTTTTTACTCATTGGCCTAGCTGCCTATGAGGAATGTTGGTCTGGAAAAAAAAAAAAAAAGACAGAAAAGCATTTTCCCAGACTGGCATCAGAGCAACTGGAGGTCCTGCTTTTCAGACTGCTCCCCCTGCCCTGCAACCACCCATTGGGTTGGCTCAGCCAGAGTGAGGAGTGGGAGAAGAACTGACATTCAACACCTTCTTCCCTTCTTTGTTTCTTCCCCACCCCCACCCCGCCTCCTTCCATCCTTCAGTAAATATGTACTGAGAACTTAACAAATGTTAATTACTTTGTTAGACACTGAGGGCACAAAAATTAATAATACTGGCCACCAAACAGAAACAGCTTATGCTCTTAAGGGAAAATGTATATCTTACAAGCACCTTAAATCAACATTTTAAAAAAATTCATGTATTTTAATCCTCATATCTCTCCCAACTCCTACCTGCCCTAGCCCCTCTTCCTGATTTTCCTATTTCTACTCCAGTTAATCAACATTAACCCAAGCTTAAAATTCTAGATTTATTATTAAGTTTCTAAAATTAAGCATCCCTCCCTTCCTTTTCTACTGCCATGCCTCTGGTTCACATCCTTATTAATATCCTCCCAGACTAATGTTCTTGCTAGTCTCCCTGCTTCTAGTTGCTCCACAATTCAATTCATCCTGTTCAAGTCCACCAGATTAATTTTCCTCAAGCATGACACTGAGTATATCCATCTCCTAGATAAAACCATCATGGACTCCACAAAGTGTGTATTCAGAGGACCTGCCAGCTGACTGCAACTTATCTCTCCAGCATATTTTCCACCATTCCAAATGTATATTTTTCTCCGATTATATTTGTGTGGTAGGCTGAGTAATGGCCCCTAAAAATGTCTACACCATAATCCCCAGAGCATATGAATATGTTACCTTGCATAACAAAAAGGATTTTGCAGATATGATTACGTTAAGGATCTAAGATTATCATGGATTATCCAGGTGAGTCCAGTGTAATCACAAGAGTCCTTATAAGAGGGAGACAGAAAGTCAGAGGGAGGAGAAGGCAATTTGACAACAGAAGCAGAGATTGAAGTGATGCAGCCATGAATCAAGGAATGCCAACAGTCTGTAGAAACTGGAAAAAGCAAGGAACAGATTCTTCCCTGGAACTTCTAGAAGAAACCAGCCCTGCTTACATCTTGATTTCAGTCCTGGAAGGTTCATCTTGGACTTCTGATCTGTGTATTGTTTTAGGCTACTAAAATTGTTGCAATTTGTTGTAGCAGTAATACAAATCTAACACAATTCATTAGCAATTGCTCCATAAATGACAGCTACAAAATCTCAGTTGCATACAAACATAAGCATTTACCTCTGGCTCACATGTCTACAGGTCAGCCAGGCTCTACTGGTCTTAGCTGGGTTCTGCTGGCTGCCCACTGTTGGTTCAGTTCACCTCTATTCCGTTACGTCTCATTGTTCCAGAAACAGCAAGTTTCCTAAAACATATCTTTCTCATGTTGAAATAAAAGGATGCAAACCACAAGTCTAAATAGGTAAGTACATTTCAAGTATTTGATTATGTCACATCTGCTGACATTCCATTGGTCATAGCACCTTACCTGGCCAAACCCAAGATCAGCAGGGCAGTAAAATATCACTTGCCTCTAGTGGAAAGAATTTCAAAGTCTCAGGACAAAGGGCATAGATTTAGGGAGAGTTGAGATAATAGGAATCATAACGCAATATACATAGTGGTGTGCTGGTAGACCAGCTTTCAAAAAACAAACAAGAACAAAACAAACAAAAAGAACCCTGATTTATAGTATTTACTGATTTCCATGGTGTAAATATTCCCACCATGGTTGATTTTAAGCAACCAACATGGCATCACAGAACATGAAATTGGGAAGAGATGCACAGAGTATACTCATAACCAGCACCAGTCAGCTCCAGCATAGCATCAAATCTAAATATCAATCAAACCAGTCATTACATATTCCTTTCTGAACAATGTCTCAAGCCATTCTATCTGACTGAATTCTTCCACCTTTCAAATACCAGTTTTTATGCAAAGCTTTTCTGTTTTCCTAACCAGAAATAATTCTACCCTACTTCATTCAGTTTTCTGCAATACATATTGTGCATACAGACATATGACCACTGGCGTTCAAAATAGTAGAAGGTTGGGACTATATATAATACATCTTGAGATCCAAGTGCACTTTACACACAATAAGTATTAATAACTATCTAGTGGGTGAATGGATGAATGAATGATGGGTCACATAAAAAGATAAGAAATATTAATTAGATTTAATTGGGCAGGTGATGTTCTGGCAGAATACTGTTACCTGAAAGGGAGAGGCCAACAAAGAATTCTAAGGAGCCATAACTTAAACCCAGAGAACACAAGAATTCTGAGCATGTGCAGTGGGTGAGTTTTATCTTCCTAACCTATTCAGAGCCGAGTATTTGAAAACCCCCACAAAATCTAATTCTGACGAGACAAAACATTCTCTCCTCAACCATTAGGAGACAGAAGCTCTAACACCCACAGAGAATTTGGAAGCCCTCATTGACAGAAGCAGTGGAAAAGGAGTCTGCTTCATAATCCATAGCAGCTTTGCAGAAATTCTCCATTTTTATTGTTAGGAGGAAGCCACAGCTGTTACCATCTGGCAGCTGTCAAGACCTGGGATTCAAATTGGTAGAACCAGACTTGTTTCCTGTGGAAATACCTTTTTCAATCCTATCACCAAACTCATCTCTGTGAATGAAAGTCTCTTACAACCTCAGTGCAAAGCACACAGATGAATTCTCCTTGAAATTGAGATTGTTACTGAGTCAATTTTTAGAGTTTGTCATTCAAGCACATTCACAGGTAGGCTAAGAAATTATACAGGAACTGTGACTGTCCCCTGTTGCAGTGTTTATGAAATGAAAAATAAGACTCTTTTTTATTGCTTTTGGCCTTTTCTAAAGCTCTTTCATACTAGGAGGAATATAAAATTTATAAAATTTATTAAAAAAATTAAAGGTAGATAGAGTCCCTTTTCTTTCAAACAAAGCATTTTGGTACAGATAACAGACTTGGTACATAAAATACACACAAGGGCCATCTTCCCTTTGTTCATTAAGAGTCATGGATAGCTGTATATGTGTAGGGAGAAAACTTATAGATATAGACAATATTCTTTCTGAAATGAGGCAAATCTGTCTTGTAGAAATATATATCCATCTCTTGGTATATCATGTCAATAATCTCTCTTCCTGCATACCATGAAAGTGGCTTCTCGGGATTAAACAATAAAGCTGGATATTCACTCAAGTGGTGCCAATTAACATGTTCTCATTTGTTCATTCAATTAACTATTCATTGTATACTTACTGTGTTCCTGACACAGTGTTTGACAATAAGGATACCAAGATTAATTTTTAAAAAAGAAAAAAGAGGGGAAAAAAAGAATCCCTATTTTAAAGGAACTAAAAGTCAAGTAGAGAAGATACATATAAGTAGTTAGAGCCTTAGGTGTCCCCATGTCTGATCACACATATACATTGCAAATCTGTTATTAAAGAGTGAAGCCAGTGTTCAAAGGGAGCCATAGTAACAGTGGTACAGATTCAACGGGGTCTTACCCCCACATACTCATTGAAAACCTCAGACTTTTTAAAAGTATACCTTGAACACATATGGTATCTGCCTTTCTCTGTATGGCTTATTTCACTTAGCATCACACTCTCCAGTTCCATCCACGTTGCTACAAAGGGCCATATTTCATTCTTTCTCATTGCCACGTAGTACTCCATTGTGCATATAAACCACAATTTCTTTGTCCATTCATCAGTTGATGGACATTTAGGCTCTTTCCATAATTTGGCTATTGATGAGAGTGCTGCTATAAACATTGGGGTACAAGTGCCTCTATGCATCAGCACTCCTGTATCCCTTGGGTAAATTCTTAGCAGTGCTATTGCTGGGTCATAGGGTAGGTCTATTTTTAATTTTTTGAGGAACCTCCACACTGTTTTCCAGAGTGGATGCACCAGTTTGCATTCCCACCAACAGTGCAAGAGGGTTCCCGTTTCTCCACATCCTGTCCAGCATCTATAGTCTCCTGTTTTGTTCATTTTTGCCACTCTGACTGGCGTGAGGTGATATTTGGTGTGGTTTTGATTTGTATTTCCCTGATGAGGAGCGACATAGAGCATCTTTTCATGTGCCTGTTGGCCATCCAGATACCATATGTGTTCACTCTTATGTGGATCCTGAGAAACTTAACAGGAACCCATGGGGGAGGGGAAGGGAAGAAAAAAAAGAGGTTAGAGTGGGAGAGAGCCAAAGCATAAGAGACTCTTAAAAACAACTGAGAACAAACTGAGGGCTGATGGGGGTGGGAGGGAGGGAAGGGTGGGTGATGGGTATTGAGGAGGGCACCTGTTGGGATGAGCACTGGGTGTTGTATGGGAACCAATTTGACAATAAATTTCATATATTAAAATAAATAAATAAATAAAACACTTATGACTATTTAAAAAAAAAAGTATACCTTGAAGATCTCTGGAAGTCCCCATGGGATATCTCACATATACTTGTGAAGATAGGTACTGTCACCAAGAACCACTATGTCCTGACCCAGGGAACGGGAGTGCTTATGGGCAGTGCTCAATAGTGCATCCCTTTTGGGGAACATTCTGTTACGTTGGATCCTGAGTTTTCAAATATCTTTACAGATATTTAAGTATTCTATTTTTCAATTGTCATGCAAGCCCTTTTCTCCCTATGGGCCTTATACTAGTTCAAGAGACAAATCTAAATGACAAATACCATGCTGTACTCAAAATCCCCATGCCCTTGGAGTTTCTTAGCTATTACTTATTGAACCACCCTTATTGGGCCTGCCTCTTTCTTTCTTCAGGGTGATCTGGCTCACAAAAGGGCCTCTTGACCATTTGGGAAGTCATGATTAAGTATTTCTACAACGTTCTGAGACTCAAGCTAGAACCCTTGCTATTCTTATAATATTTAAGCAGTCTGGTGCAGCCTAGTGGAAAAAATAAAGAAAGCATCCTACAGGAAGTCACACACAGCCTGAGGGTTAACAGATGAATAAAAAGTATCCCAAGTAAAGATGAGGAATGATAATACCAGCAATGAGGTAGAGAAAGCAAAATACTCTGTTTCACTTTAACATTGCATCATATAAGCTATTATGGTTATGTAGTGCACATGGTGGGTATGTGTCCCAGTTCTAGTTTTACCCATTAACATATCATTGATCTAGTCAGTGTCAATGAATTGATAGAATTTGAACACACCAATGTATCATGGTGATACTTATTTGAATATTTTATGGAGATACCACGAGTTACAGTAATATCTATGAAAATCATAATTGATAATTAAATTCAAATACGTATTTTAAGTATAATATATTTAAATTACTCTTCTAGTTTCAAAAATCATTATAAACAAATTTGTTTAAATTAAAATGAAGGCATACAACTGATTCAGAATTGAGAGGAGAAGCAGAAATTAGTACTATGACCAGAACAGGAAAGAAGCAAATTGGAAGAAGGTATGCCACAATCTTCACAATGAATGGCAATTATAATTTGTGACAGCAGAACAAAATGAAAAAAGCTATCTGTGTGTAAAACACTTTAGAAAAAAATTAAGTGGAAAATATTAAGAGACACTTTCAGCAAATACATAGTGAATTTGATAAGTTTTGTATCAATAGTCAAAAAAACCCCAATGAAATGGGTCACTTAAAATCAGAATAAAATGTCCAGCAAATTTTTAAAAAGTAATTCATAACCTTGGCTAGCTTCAAAATGAATGGCTTGGATTCCTGAACAAAAAATAAACTCATACTTACAGAAACAGTAAAATATCATTTCAGTTATGAAAATTGTGTTAGAAACTTACAAGGAAAAGATTTTAAATGATATTTTACAAAGTGAAAGTCAGTTATACCAGCAAACAATTACCTGTGGCATACAAGAATTTTCTAACAATTTCAAAGATCAATTGATTCAAAATCTGAAAAATTGCATGTACTTTTCTGTAGCTTTAGATTAATTATGCAGTGTGAGTGGCACTGCCCAATAATACTTTGGGTACATTTTGTTTCAAAGGACTTATGAATTTATAAAGAAACTATGTCAATTAACAGCCTAAAAATCAAATTTATGGTGTAGATATTTTTAAGTCTCTTACATCTGTCAAAAAATAGAAAAAAATAATTTCTATCATAACAGATGATGCTTTGGCTATGTTAGTTTAGAAAATACAGATTTATTGAATTTTTAAACAAAAGACTGATGTTTCCCTTATTGCTTTGTTCCGCTGTATAATGCGCATTGAAAATATTTGTGCTCAGTTTTCTGAAGCAAACCTAAGAAAAGTGTCATGGATACAGTTATTAAAATTGTTTGGTACACATGCAAATGCTATGAGTCATTGCCAGTTTATGGAACTGTTTACAGAAATAGAAGACAATGATCGTCTGGTCTTTGCCAATACTTATTGGCTGAGTTGCAGAAGAGCTTTGAAAAGATTTATTGTACAGTACTTTTAAGTAAAATTCAAGGTTTTCTTAAAGCCAAAGGAACACTTGCCAAATAGTCAATAACCAAAGGCAAAAATGGATGTGGGATTTACATTTCTTCACTGATATCAAACAGCACATGAATACACTAAAGTTTTTATCCTGGCTTTATTGAAATATAATGTGCATACTATATAATTCACCCATGTAAAGGGTACAGTTCAATGATTTTTTAACATACTCACAGAATTGTGTAGTCATCACTACAATCTGATTTTAGAACATTTCCATCACCCCAAAAGAAATCTCATATCTGTTAACAGTTATTGCCCAATTCCCTCCCAGTTTCTCCCTTTTATCTGCTGCTGGCAGCCACCAGTATACTTTCTGTCTTTATGTATTTGCTTGTTTGGGACATTTCATATAAGTGGAATCATACAATTTGTGGTCTTTTATGACATTTTTCAATCATCATAATGTTTTCAATGTTCATCCATGGTGTGCATGTATCAGCACTTCATTTCTTTTTATTGATGAATATCATTCCATCATATAAATATGCAACATTTTATTTATCCATTCCTCAGTGATAACATTTGTATTGATTACACATTATGGCTATTATAAATAATGCTGCAATGGATATTTGTGTACAAGTTTTTGTGTAGATGTATGTTTTCATTTCTCTTATATGTATACCTAAAAGTGGAATTGCTAGGCCATATGAAAACTTTATAAGGAACCACAAAACTCTTTTCCAAGGTGGTTCCACTATTTTAAATTCTTACTAGCAGTATATGTGGAGGTCTCATCTTTCCACATCCTTGCCAACGTTATTTCCTTTTAGATTTTAAATTTAGATTCCTCTTAGTTAACATACAGTGGAATATTAATTTCAGGTCTAAAATATATTGATTCAACACTTCCATACAATACACCTGGTGTTCATCACAAGTGCACTTCTTAATCCTCATTTCCTATTTAACTCATCCCCCATACCCATTCCCTTTCTGGAAATCATCAGTTTGATCTCTATAGTTAACAGTCCATTTCTTGGTTTTTCTCTTTTTTTTCCCCTTTGCTCATTTGTTTTGTTTCTTAAATTTCACATATGAGTACAGTAAAACCTTGGTTTGCAAGCATAATTTGTTCCAGAAACATGCTTGTAATCCAAAGCACTTGTATATCAAAGTGATTTTTCCCATTAGAAAGAATGGAAACTCAGATGATTCATTCCATAACCCAAAAATATTCATATAAAAATGATTAAAATACTATAATACAATACAAAATAATAAAGAAAATACACAATATAAGGAAAAATAAATCTGCGGTTACCTTTGAAAAACTTCGGGGTTGGTGTGGGGGAGACAAGAAAGAAGAGGGTTATTGTCTAGGACATCTTTCACTATCACTAACAGAATCACTGATATCTATTGGCTCAGTGGAATCTTTTTCTTTTCATGCAACTTTAACAAGGAACCTATCCAATGACACTTGCTTTTACCTCATTTTGGAGATTTTATGGAAATGTAATCATTTTTATTGTTAAAGAGATCCATCACTTGCACTGCTACAGCCTTATTCGGGTGCTGCTTTTCTACAAAATTTTGTACTGTTTCCTACATTTTACACGTCTCCCTAATCTCATTTGAAGTGAGGAATTCCTCTGCCTTTTTCTCCTCCTTTTCTGCAGACGAGATGCAGAGGGAGATTTCTTATAAAATCTTGCAATTTTGGCCCCTTGCATACCTCATTCGTACTTCTCCATGATTTCCTTCTTAACTTCCACTGTAATCATCCCCATTCTTCTTACCACCCTTCTTTCAACCTTTTTCTGCATGGGGGCCATTGTATACAATTGCATGGGATGTTGACTATACTACAGTATTAACAAACTCTTGTCATATACTCTATTTAATGTAACTGGCAATAAAGCAGCAGAGGAAAGGGTCTTTATCTGTAGGCAGCCGAACCTAGAATGAAACAAAGCATTCTTAAGCTTACTCTTGTATGGAAAAGCAAAGGACTATCCGTAGGTGATTTGAAGTGACAAAAAATACACTAATACCAGTTGTGGGTACCTTTCAATGTTCTGAAAAATCACTGATTTCTGCCAAACACCATGCCTTGAGACCGAGCATCCAAGCATGGGAGATGATCACCAGCAATCCCGCAGTGAGAGAGAGAGAAAAACCATTGGCTCAGTTGTGATCATGTGATCTTTGGCATCATGTACTACTTATATTGCAAGACATCGCTTGATTATCAGGTTAAAATTTATTAGAAATGTTTGCTTGTCTTGAGGAACACTTGCAGAATAAGTAAGTCACAATCCAAGGTTTTACTGTATTTGTCTTTCCCTAACTTATCTCACTTAGCATAATCATCTCTAGCATCATCCATGTCCTTGCAAATGGCAAGATTTCATTCTTTTTTATGACTGAGTAATATTCCATTGTATATACATACCACTTCTTTATCCATTCATCAGTTGGACTGATTCCATAATTTGGCTATTATAGATGCTGCTGCTATAATATCAGTGTGCATGTATCCCTTTGTATCAGTATTTTTGTATCCTTTGGGTAAATACCTAGTAGTGAAATTGATGGATTGTAGGGTAGTTCTATTTTTAATTTTTGAGAAACTCCATAGTGTTTTCCCGAGTGGCTTCACCACTTTGCCTTCCCACCAATAGTGCAAGAAAGTTCCTTTTTCTTCACATCCTTGCCAACACTTGTTGTTTCTTGAGTTTTTTATTTTAGCCATTCTCACAGGGGTGAGGTGATATCTCATTGTAATTTAATTTGTATTTCCCTGATGATCAGTGATGTTGAGCATCTTTATATGTATCTGTTGGCCATCTCCATGACATCTTTGGAAAAATGGCTATTTATGTCTTCTGCCCATTTTTATTTTATTTTTTATATGAAATTTATTGGCAAATTGGTTTCCATACAACACCCAAGTGCTCATCCCAAAAGGTGCCCTCCTCAATGTCCATAACCCACTTTCCCCTCTCCCCCACCCGCCATCAGCCCTCAGTTTGTTCTCAGTATTTAAGAGTCTCTTATGGTTTACCTCCTTCCCTCTCTGTAACTTTTTTTTTCTCCACCTTCCCCTCCCCCCTGGTCTTCTGTTAAGTTTCTCAGGATCCACATAAGAGTGAAAACATATGATATCTGTCTTTCTCTGTATGACTTATTTCACTTAGCATAACACTCTCCAGTTCCATCCATGTTGCTACAAAAGGCCGTATTTCATTCTGTCTCATTGCCATGTAGTATTCCATTGTGTATATAAACCACAATTTCTTGATCCATTCATCAGTTGATGGACATTTAGGCTCTTTCCATAATTTGGCTATTGTTGAGAGTGCCGCTATAAACATTGGGGTACAAGTGCCCCTATGCATCAGCACTCCTATATCCCTTGGATAAATTCCTAGCAGTGCTATTGCTGGGTCATAGGGTAGGTCTATTTTTAATTTTTGGAGGAATCTCCACACTGTTTTCCAGAGTGGATGCACCAGTTTGCATTCCCACCAACAGTGCAAGAGGGTTCTCTTTTCTCCACATCCTCGCCAGCATCTATAGTCTCCTGACTTGTTCATTTTAGCCACTCTGACTGGCGTGAGGTGATATCTGAGTGTGGTTTTGATTTGTATTTCCCTGATGAGGAGTGACTTTGAGCATCTATCCATGTGCCTGTTGGCCATCTGGATGTGTTCTTTAGAGAAGTTTCTAGTCATGTATTCTGCCCATTTCTTCACTGGATTATTTGTCTTTTGGGTGTGGAGTTTGGTGAGTTCTTATGGATTTTGGATACTAGCCCTTTGTTGATATGTCATTTGCAAATATCTTTTCCCATTCCGTCAGTTGCCTTTTAGTTTTGTTGATTGTTTCCTTTGCAGTGCAGAAGCTTTTTATCTTCATGAGGTCCAACAGTTTATTTTTGCTTTTAATTCCCTTACCTTTGGAGATGTGTCAAGTAAGAAATTGCTGCGGCTGAGGTCAGAGAGGTGTTTCCCTGCTTTCTCCTCTAGGGTTTTGATGGTTTCCGTTTCACATTCAGGTCCATCATCCATTGAGTTTATTTTTGTGAATGGTATAAGAAAGTAGTCTAGTTTCATCCTTCTGCATGTTGCTGTCCAGTTCTCCCAGCACCATTTGTTAAAGAGACTGTCTTTTTTCCATTGGATATTCTTTCTGGCTTTGTCAAAGATTAGTTGTGTCTTCTGCCCATTTTTAATTGGATTATTCATTTTTTAGGTTTTGAGTTGTATAAGTTCTTTATATATTTTGGATACTAATCCTTTATCTGATATGTCATTTGCAAATATAGTCTCCCATTCTGTAGGTTGCCTTTTAGTTTTGTTGACTGTTTCCTTCACTGTGCAGAAGATTTTTATTTTGATGAAGTTCCAATAGTTTATATTTGCTTTTGTTTCCTTTGCCTCAGAAGACATATCTAGAAAGATATTGCAATGGCCAATGTCAAAGAGGTTACTGCCTGTGCTCTCTTCTAGGGTTTTGATTATTTAAGGTATCACATTTATATCTTTAATACATTTTAAATTTGTTTTATGTATGATGTAAGAAAGTGGTCCATTTTCGGGGCGCCTGGGTGGCGCAGTCGGTTAAGCGTCCGACTTCAGCCAGGTCACGATCTCGCGGTCCGTGAGTTCGAGCCCCGCGTCAGGCTCTGGGCTGATGGCTCGGAGCCTGGAGCCTGTTTCCGATTCTGTGTCTCCCTCTCTCTCTGCCCCTCCCCCGTTCATGCTCTGTCTCTCTCTGTCCCAAAAAATAAATAAAAAACGTTGAAAAAAAAAATTTAAAAAAAATTTAAAAAAAGAAAGTGGTCCATTTTCACTCTTTTGCATGTTGCTGTCCAGTTTTCCCAGCACCATTTGTTGAAGAGACTGTCTTTCCCATTGCATATAGTTGCCTCCTCTTTGAACATAAATTGACAATATAGTTGTGGGTTTATTTCTGGGTTTTCTAGTCTGTTCTATTGATCTATGTGTCTGTTTTTATTCCAGTAATAATCAAAATGTAATGTTTTGATCACTGCAGCTTTGTAATATCATTTGAAGTGCAGAATGCCTCCAGCTTTGCTTTTCTTTTTGAAGGTTGGCTATTTGAGGTCTTTTGTGGTTCCATACAAATTTTAGGATTGTTTATTCTAGCTCTGTGAAAAATTTTGTTGGTATTTTGATAGAGATTGCATTAAATGTGTAGATTGCTTTCAGTAGTATAGACATTTCAAAAATATGTGTTCTCTCAATCCATGTACATGGAATATGTTTCCATTTCATTGTGTCATCTTCAATTTCTTTTATCAGCATTTTCTACTTTTCAAAGTACAGGTCTTTTACCTCTCCATTTATGTTTATTCCTGGATATCTTAATGTTTTTGGTGTAATGGTAAATGGGATTGTTTTTGTAATTTCCTTTGCTGCTGCTTCATTATTAGTATAGAGAAATGCAACAGATTTCTGTATGTTGATTTTGTACCCTGCAAATTTACTGAATTCATTTATCAGTTCTAGCAGTTTTGGGGGTGGGGTCTTTCAGGCTTTCCATCTAGACTATCATGTCATCTGCAAATAGTGAAAGGTTTATTTCCTAGTTGCCAATTTTGATGCCTTTTATTTCTTTTTGTTTTGTGATTGCTATGGCTAGGACTTCCACTAGTATGTTATATAACATTGGTGAGAGTGGATATCCTTGTCTTATTCCTTACCACATAGGACAATTTCTCAGTTTTCCCCCATTAAGGATGATATTAGCTGTGGGTTTTTCATAGATGGCCTTTGTTATGTTGAGGTATGTTCCCTATGAACCTAATTTTTTGAGCTTTTTTAAAATTTAAATTCAAGTTAGTTAACATGCAGTGTAGTCTTGGCTTCAGGAGTAGGATCCAGTGATTCATCTCTTACATATGACACCCAGTGCTCATCCTGAAAACTGCCCTCCTTAATGTCTATCACCCATTTAACCCATGCCCCCGTCCCTACCCCTTCAGCAACCCTCAGTTTGTTCTCTCCATTTAAGTCTTTTATGGTTTGCCTCCTGATATGTTTTTACCTTATTTTTACTTCCTTTCCCCCATGTTTGTCTGTTGAGCTTCTCAAATTCCACATGTGAGTTAAATCATATGATATATATCTTTCTCTGACTGACATATTTGCTTAGCATAATACCCTCTAGTTCCACTCACGTTGTTGCAAATTCCATTGTGTATATATATACCACATCTTCTTTATTCATCCATCAGTCAATGGATATTTGGGCTCTTTCCATAATTTAGCTATTGTTGATAGTTTTGGTGCAATTATAAATGGGATTTATTCCTTGATATCTCTTTCTGCTGCTTCATTATTGGTATTTAGAAATGCAACCGATTTGTGTATATTGATTTTATATCCTGTGATTTTGCTGAATTCATGCATCAGCCCTAATAGTTTTTTGGTGGATTCTTTAGGGCTTTCCATGTAAAGTATCCTGTCATCTGAAAAGAGTGAAAATTTGGCTTATTCCTTGCGAATTTGAATGGATTTTATTTCTTTTTTTGTCTGATTGCTGAGGCTAGGACTTCCAACACTTTGTTGAACAACAGTGGTGAGAGTGGACATCCTTGTCATGTAATTGATCTGAAGAGGAAAGCTCTAAGTTTCTCCCCATTGAGGATGATATTAGCTGTGGGCCTTTCATATATGGCCTTTATGATGTTAAGGTATGTTCCTTCTATCCCTACCTTCTTGAGGGTTTTTATCAAGAAAGGATGCTTTATTTCATCAAATGCTTTTTCTGCATCTACTGAAATGATCATATGGTTCTTATCCTTTCTTTTATTAATGTGGTGTGTCACATTGATTGATTTGAGAATATTGAGCCAGCCCTGCAGCCCAGGAATAAATCCCACTTCATCACTGTGAATAATTTTTTTAATGTACTGTTTCTATTTCTATGTTTTCTATTTCTATTTGCTAGTATCTTGTTGAGAATTTTTGCTTCCAGTTTCATTAGGGATATTGGCCTATAATTCTTTTTAGTGGAGTCTTAGTTTGGTTTTGGAATTAAGGTAATGCTGGATTCATAGAATGAGCTTGAGAGTTTTCTTCCCACTCATATTTTTTGGAACGGTTTGAGAAGAATAGGTATTAACCCTGCTTTAAATGTCTGGTAGAATTCCCTTGGGAAGCCATCTGGCCCAGGACTCTTATTTGTTGGAAGTTTTTTGATAACCGATTCAGTTTCTTTCCTGGTTATGGACCTGTTCAAATTTTCTATTTCTTCCCGTTTGAGTTTTGATAGTTTATGTCTACGAATTTGTCCATTTGTTCCAGATTGTCCAGTTTGTTGGCATATAATTGTTCATAGTATTCTATTATAATAGTTTGTATTTCTGTGGTGTTGGTTGTGATCTATCCTCTTTCATTCGTGATTTTATCTATTTGGGTCCTCTCTATTCTTTTTGAGAAGTCTGGCTAGGGGTTCATCAATTTTGTTTATTCTTTCAAAAAACCAGCTCTGAGTTTCATTGATCTGTTCTGCCATTTTTTGTTTTTGTTTTTTTGGGGGGGAATTCTATATTGTTTATTTCTTCTCTAATCTTTATTATTTCCCTTCTTCTGATGACATTGGGCTTTATTTGCTGCTCCTTTTCTAGCTCCTTGAGGCGTAAAGTTAGGTTGTATATTTGGGACCTTTATTGCTTCTTGAGATGGGCCTAAATTTGCATTGTATTTTCCTCTTAGGACTGCCTTGGCTGCATCACAAAGGTTTTGGACTGTCATGTTTCATTTTCATTTGCTTCCATACATTGTTAAATTTCTTCTTTAATTTCCTGCTTAACCCATTCATTGTTTAATGGGATGTTGTTTAACCTCCATGTTTGAGGGCTTTCCAAATTTTTTCTGGTGGTTGATTTCAAGTTTCCTACTGTTGTGATATGAAAATATGCATGGTACAGTATCATTCTTTTTGTACCTGTTGAGGGCTGTTTTGTGACCCCATATGTGATCTATTCTAGAGAATGTACCATGTGAACTCAAGAAGAATATGTATTCTGCTGCTTTTGGATGAAATGTTATGAATATATCTGTTAAGTCCATCTGGTCCAATATGTCATTCAGACTCATTGTTTCCTTGTTGATTTTCTGATTAGATGGTCTGTCCATTGTTGGATGTGGGGTATTAAAGTCTCCTACAATTATGGTATTATTATCAATAAGTTTGCTTATGTATGTGATTAATCAATTTATATATTTGTTTTAAATCTAGTTTGGCTGATATAAGTGTGGCTACTCTGGCTTTCTTTTAATGTCCATTAGCATGATATATAGTTCTCCATCTCGTTACTTTCAATCTGCAGGTGTCCTCAGGTCTAAAATGAGTGTCTTGTAGGCAGTATATAGATGGATCTTGATTTTTTATCCATTTTTAAATCCATTGTCATTTGATTGGGACATTTAGTCCATTTACATTCAAAGTGATTATTGAATGATATGAATTTAGTGACATTGTGTTATCTGTAGTTTTCATTTTGTGGTGATGTTCTATGGCCCTTTTTAGTCTTTCCTGCTTTCCACTCACAGAGTCCTCTTTAGGATCTCTTGTCGGGCTGGTTTAGTAGTCACAAACTTCTTTAGTTCTTGTTTGTCTTTAGTTCCTATCTCTTCTTCTATTCTGAATGATAGTGTTGCTGGATAAAGGATTCTTGGCTGCATATTTTTCCTATTCATCACATCGAATATTTCCTGCCACTCCCTTCTGGCCTGCCAAGTTTCAGTGGACAGTTGTAGTACTAACCTTATATGCCTACCCTTGTAGGTTAAAGACTTTTTGTCCCTAGTGCTTTCAGAATTCTCTCTTTATCTTTGTATTTTGCCAATTTTACTGTTACATGTTATGGTGACCTTTTTTGTGGATTTTCAAGGGAGTTCTCTGCACCTCTTGGACTGGGATGCCTGTTTCCTTCCCCAAATTTGGGAAGTTCTCAGCTATAATTTGTTCAAATAAACCTCCTGCCCCTTTTTCTCACTTTTCTTCTTCTTGGAATCCTATGATATGGATATTGCTTCATTTCATGGAATTGCTTATTTCTCTAATTGTCCCCTCATGATCTAGTCATTTCCTTTCCCTCTCTTTTTTCAGCTTCATTATTTCCATAATTTTATTTTCTATTTTTCTATTTCTATTTATTTCTATTTTTCTCTGCTTATTCAGTCTTTGCTGCCACTGTATAAAGTTTATTTTGCATCTCAGTTATAACATTTTGAAATTCATCCTAACTAGTTCTTAGGTCTTTGATCTCTGCAGCAAGGGTTTCTCTGGTGTCTTCTATGCTTTTATCTAGCCCAGCTATTAGTCTTATGACTGTTATTCTAAATTCTTGTTCAGATATATTGTTTATATTTGTATTGAGCAATTCTCTGCCTCTGATTTCTTCTTGACCTTTATTTTGGGGAGAATTTCTCTGTCCTGTCATTATGGTTAAGTTTCTTCCTTTTGCATGTTTTAAAAGCTTGTTATGTGTCCTACACCTGAGAGTACTACTATATTAAAAAGTATAGGCACTTTCCAGGGCCTGACACTCCAGGAAGTGTTTCTGATGTGTGTTGCATGCACTCTGATGTTGCGTTTTGGCTGCTCCATCCTACTGGTCAGTCGTCTGCAGAACTCCTCCTTGCTTGTACTGGTGGTGTGTTTGGGCCTTTAACTAGGTGTGCTTTAATTTGTTTGCTGAAGTAACCCTGAGGGAAAAAAGGTTGGTGGGGTTGGGGGAAGCCTGATCCCATAAAAAAAGAAAAAGAAAAGGGGAGAAAAGAAAAACAAACGGAGAATCAAAAAGCTATAAGGTTAATTCCAGAGAAAGAGAAAGGAAAATATAGAAGAGGAAGAAAGAAAAAAGACATAAAAAGAATAGAATAAAAGTGACTCATCAAAAAAATATATATTTATATATTATATATTATATATTAATATATATAATACGTATATTATATATGTATATATAATAAGAATTGACAAAAAAATAAATCAGAAACTATGAGCCTGATTCCAAAAGGAAAAAAGAAGGGGGAGGAAAGAAAAAGAAAAAAAAAGAAAGAAATAGGAAAAAAAAAGAAATAGTTGTCTGCTGGCGCCTGGGGCTGGTGGCTGTGCTGATCTGGAGGAGAGGCTAGCTGTCTTGGGTCAGTCAGTCTTGCTCCAATAAATAAGCAGTTGCCAGGCACAGAGGCTTGGGGTTTGGTATAAGTGTGCCCTGCCTCCACTGGGCGGGTACTGCGCTGCTCTCTGAAGTCCCATCATGTTGGTGTTGGGGGAAAGTGGCATCACCCCAATCTCTCCTCCCTGGACCAGGTATCTCAAGCCACACTCTTCAGCAGCCCTCACAGAATAATGAGGGTGGTCAGCTTGCCCTGCTCCACAGTTCTCCAAAGCGTTCTTGGTGCTCGGCTGGGATTCAAAACCCGATGACTTAAAAGATCTAGCCTGGGGCGCCTGGGTGGCTCAGTCGGTTGAGCGTCCAACTTCGGCTCAGGTCACGATCTCGCGGTCTGTGAGTTCAAGCCCCGCGTCAGGCTCTGGGCTGATGGCTTGGAGCCTGGAGCCTGCTTCCGATTCTGTGTCTCCCTCTCTCTCTGCCCCTCCCCCGTTCATGCTCTGTCTCTCTCTGTCTCAAAAATAAATAAATGTTAAAAAAATTTTTTTTTAAATAAATAAATAAAAGATCTAGCCTGGTGCAGCTCCTCTCTCCTGCTCTGGAGTACAGCCTCTCTACCCTACCAATGAAAGACCCTTGGCTGAGATGGCAGGGTCTTTTGTCCTTGGGGTGGCAATAGACCCTCTTCTCAAAGTACTCCAGGAAGGGGACTGTTCTCTCCCAGGGCACCCCTGAACTCACTACACCATGCTACACACTCTGGGGCTGGTCCCTCTGCTCTGTATAAAGTCATGCACTTCTGAAACCTCTGAGTTCCAGCTCCAAAGGCTGTAAATAAATAAATGAATGAGTGAATGAATGAATGAATGAATGGTGCTCTCTGTATTTCTTGTTCCCCGGTCTGTAGCCCAGGGAGGTTTTCCTCTTGTGCTAACTCAATGCTGCACTTTCACACCCCCTCACTCTTTACCTTCTGTCTCTCCACAGAAGGGGTTCCCTCTCCTCTGTGCCTATGCCATTTTATCTCTCCCAATTCACATACACACACCTCGATCTTACCAAGCTGTCTCCTTCCAACTGTGGAGATCTTTCTGTCATTCCACAGATCGATTTCCCGGGTGTTCCAAGTGATTTGACCTCAATACAGCTGTGTTTGAAGGACAAGGAAAATCCCGGTCACCCTACTTCTCTGCCATCTTAAGTCTTGGGTCTGTTGAGGGTTTTTTATAATGAATGGATGTTGTACTTTGTCAAATGCTTTTTCTGCATCTATTGATATGATAACATGGTTCTTCTCATTTCTTCTATTAATGTGGTGTATCACGTTGACTGATTTGTAAATATTGAACCACCCTTGCAACCGGGGAATAAATCCCAGTTCGTTGTGGTGAATGATTTTTTAAAATGTATTGTTAGATTCAGTTTGCTAGTATTTTATTGGTAAGTTTTGCATTCATGTTCATCAGGGATATTGGCCTGTACTTCTCTTTTTTAGTAGAGTCTTCATTTTGTTTTGGTATCAGGGTAATGCTGACCTCATATAATCAATTCGGAAGTTTACCTTCTTTTTCTATATTTTTGAATAGTTTGAGAGGAACAGGTATTATCTCTTCTTTTAAATGTTTGGTAGAAATCCCCAGTGAAGCCATCTAGTCGTGGACTATTGACTGTTGGAAGTTTTTTGCTTTCTGATGAAATTTCTTTCCTGGTTATCACTGTGTTAAGGTTGTATATTGCTTCCTGTTTCCGTTTTGGTAATTTGTGTGTTTCTAGGAAGTTGTCCACTTCTTCCAGGTTGACCAATTTGTTGGCATATAGTTTTTAATGAGATTCTCTTAAGATTGTTTGTATTTCTGTAGTGTGGTTGTTATTTATCCTTGCATTTGTAATTTTATTTGAGTCCTTTCTTTTTTCTTTTTGATAAGTCTGGCTAGAGGTTTGTCAATTTTATTGATTTATTCAGAGAACCACCTCCTGGTTTCATTGATCTCCTATTTTTTTATTTTATATATAATTTTTTCTTCTCTAATCTTTATTATTTCCTCCCTTCTGCTGGTTTAGGCTTAATTTCTTGTTCTTTTTTGAACTCCTTCAGGTGTAAGTTTAGATTGTTTATTTGAGATTTTTCTTGTTTCTTGAGGTAGACCTGTATTGCTATATACTTCCATCTTAGGACTGTTTTGCTGCATCCCAAAAGTTCTGGATCATTGTGTTTTCATTTTCATTTGTTTCTATGTATTTTTTAATTTCTTCTTCGATTTTCTGTTTGTCCCATTCATTGTTTAGTAGCATGTTGTTTAACTTCCATGTATTCTTGGTCTTTCCAAATATTTTCTTGCGGTCAATTTCATGTTTCATAGCATTGTGGTCAGAAAATATACATGGTATGATCTCAATCTTTTTGCACCGTTTGAAGCCTTATTTGTGACCCAGTAAGTAATCTATTCTGGTGAATGTTCCATGTGCACTTGAAAAACAATTTGTATTCTGCTGCTTTAGGATGAAATCTTCTGAATATATCTCTTAAGAACATCCGGTCCAGCATGTCATTCAAAGCCATTGTTTCCTTGTTGATTTTCTGTTTAGATGATTGGTCCATTGATGTAAGTGGGGTGTTAAAGTCCCCTCCTAATTCCTTTCTATTTGCTATTAATTGTTTTTTTATATATCTTTGTGCTTTCATGATGGAGGCATAAATACTTACAATTTTTATATATTCTTGTTGTATTGTTCCCTTTATGACTATATAATGCCCTTTTTTCTCCCTTTTTACAGTCTTTGTTTTAAGGCCTAATTTGTCTGATATAAGTGCTGCTCCTTCAGCTTTCTTTTGACATCCATTTGCATGATAAGTATTTCTCCATGCCCTCACTTTCAATCTGTAGATAACTTCAGGCCTAAAATGAGTCTCTTGTAGTCAGCATATAGTTTTTTAACCCATTCTGATACCCTATATCTTTCTTTTTTTAATTAGAAAATTTATTGTCAACTTGGTTTCCATACAACACCCAGTGCTCATCCCAACAGGTGCCCTCAATTCCCATCACCCACCCACCCTCCCACCCCCCCATAACCTTCAGTATGTTCTCAGTTTTTAGGAGTCTCTTATGTTTTGGCTCCCTCCCTCTCTAACTTTTTTTTCTTCCCTTCCCCTCCCCCATGGTCTTCTGTTAAGTTTCTCAGGATCCACACAGGAGTGAAAACATATGGAATCTGTTCTTCTCTGTAGGACTTATTTGACTTAGCCTAACACTCTCCAGTTCCATCCATGTTGCTACAAAAGGCCATATTTCATTCTTTCTCATTGCCATGTAGTATTCCATTGTGTATATAAACCACAATTTCTTGATCCATTCATCAGTTGATGGACATTTAGGCTCTTTCCATAATTTGGCTATTGTTAAGAGTGCTGCTATAAACATTGGGGTACAAGTGCCCCTGTGCATCAGCATTCCTGTATCCCTTGGGTAAATTGCTAGCAGTGCTATTGCTGGGTCATAGGGTAGGTCTATTTTTAATTTTTAGAGGAACCTCCACACTGTTTTCCAGAGAGGATGCACCAGTTTGCATTCCCACCAACAGTGAAAGAGGGTTCCCGTTTCTCCACATCCTGTCCAGCATCTATAGTCTCCTGTTTTGTTCATTTTTGCCACTCTGACTGGCCTGAGGAGATAACTGAGTGTGGTTTTGATTTGTATTTCCCTGATGAGGAGCGAAGTTGAGCATCTTTTCATGTGCCTGTTGGCCATCTGCATGTCTTCTGTAGAGAAGTGTCTATTCATGTATTCTGCCCATTTCTTCACTGGATTATTTGTTTTTTGGGTGTGGAGTTTGGTGAGCTCTTTATAGATTTTGGATACTAGCCATTTGTTGATATGTCATTTGCAAATATCTTTTCCCATTCCGTTGGTTGCCTTTTAGTTTTGTCGATTGTTTCCTTTGCTGTGCAGAAGCTTTTTCTCTTCATAAGGTCCCAATAGTTCATTTTTGCTTTTAATTCCCTTGCCTTTGGGGATGTGTCAAGTAAGAAATTGCTGCGGCTGAGGTCAGAGAGGTGTTTCCCTGCTTTCTCCTCTAGGGTTTTGATGGTTTCCTGTCTCACATTCATGTCCTTTATCCATTTTGAGTTTATTTTTGTGAATGGTGTGAGAAAGTGGTCTAGTTTCAACCTTCTGCATGTTGCTGTCCAGTTCTCCCAGCACCATTTGTTAAAGAGACTGTCTTTTTTCCATTGGATATTCTTTCCTGCTTTGTCAAAGATGAGTTTGCCATACTTTTGTGGGTCTAGTTCTGGGGTTTCTATTCTATTCCATTAGTCTATGTGTCTGTTTTTGTGCCAATACCATGCTGTCTTGATGATGACAGCTTTGTAGTAGAGGCTAAAGTCTGGGATTGTGATGCCTCCTGCTTTGGTCTTCTTTTTCAAAATTACTTGGGCTATTCAGGCCTTTTGTGGTTCCATACAAATTTTAGGATTAGTTGTTTTAGCGTCGAGAAGAATGCTGGTGCAATTTTGATTGGGATTGCATTGAATGTGTAGGTAGCTTTGGGTAGTATTGACATTTTAACAATATTTATTCTTCCAATTCATGAGCACAGAGTGTTTTTCCATTTCTTTATATCTTCTTCAATTACCTTCATAAGCTTTCTATAGTTTTCAGCATACAGATCCTTTACATCTGTGGTCAGGTTTATTCCTAGGTATTTTATGCTTCTTAGTGAAATTGTGAATGGGATCAGTTTCTTTACTTGTCTTTATGTTGTTTCATTATTAGTGTATAAGAATGCAACTGATTTCTGTACTTTGATTTTGTATCCTGCAACTTTGCTGAATTCATGTATCAGTTCTAGCAGACTTTTGGTGGAGTCTATCGGGTTTTCCGTGTATAATATCATGTCATCTGAAAAAAGTGAAAGCTTAACTTCATCTTTGCCAATTTTGATGCCTTTGATTTCCTTTTGTTGTCTGATTGCTGATGCTAGAACCTCCAACACTATGTTAAACAACAGCGGTGAGAGTGGACATCCATGTAGTGTTCCTGTTCTCAGGGAGAAAGCTCTGTTTTTCCCCATTGAGGATGATATTAGCTGTGGGATTTTCATAAATGGCTTTTATGATGTTTAAGTATGTTCCTTCTATCCCGACTTTCTCGATGGTTTTTATTAAGAAAGGATGCTGAATTTTGTGAAATGCTTTTTCTGCATTGATTGACAGGATCATATGGTTATTTTCTTTTATTAATGTGATGTATCACATTGATTGTTTTGGGAATGTTGAACCAGCCCTGCAGCCCAGGAATAAATCCCACTTGATCATGGTGAATAATTCTTTTTATATGCTGTTGAATTTGATTTCCTAGTATCTTATTGAGAATTTTTGCATCCATATTCATCAGGGATATTGTCCTGTAATTCTCTTTTTTTACTGGGTCTCTGTCTGGTTTAGGAATCAAAGTAATGCTGGCTTCATAGAATGAGTCTGGAAGTTTTCCTTCCCTTTCTATTTTTTGGAAGAGCTTGAGAAGGATAGGTATTATCTCTGCTTTAAATTTCTGGTAGAATTCCCCTGGGAAGCCATCTGGTCCTGGACTCTTATGGAGCTATGGAGCCTATGGAGATTTTGGATAACTGATTCAATTTCTTCGCTGGTTATGGATCTGTTCAAGCTTTCTATTTCTTCCTGTTTGAGTTTTGGAAGTGTGTGGGTGTTTAGGAATTTGTCCATTTCTTCCAGGTTGTCCAGTTTGTTGCCATATAATTTTTTTATAGTATTCGCTGATAATTGTTTGTATTTCTGAGGGATTGGTTGTAATAATTCCATTTTCATTCATGATTTTATCCATTTAGGTCATCTCCCTTTTCTTTTTGAGAAGCCTGGCTAGAGGCTTATCAATTGTGTTTATTTTTTCAAAAAACAAACTCTTGGTTTCCTTGATCTGCCCTACAGTTTTTTAGATTCTATATTGTTTATTTCTGCTCTCGACTTTATTATTTCTCTTCTGCTGGATTTGGGGTGTCTTTGCTCTTCTGCTTCTATTTCCTTTAGGTGTGCTGTTAGATTTTGTATTTGGGATTTTTCTTGTTTCTTGAGATAGGCCTGGATGGCAATGTATTTTCTTCTCAGGACTGTGTTCGCTGCATCCCAAAGTGTTTGGATTGTAGTATTTTCATTTTCATTGGTTTACATGTGTTTTTAAATTTCTTCTCTAATTGCCTGGTTGACCCATTCATTTTTTAGTAGGGTGTTCTTCAACATCCATGCTTTTGGAGGTTTTCCAGACTTTTTCCTGTGGTTGATTTCAAGCTTCATAGCATTGTGGTCTGAAAGTATGCATGGTATGATCTCAATTCTTTTATACTTAGGAAGGGCTTTTGTGTGACCCAGTATGTGATCTATCTTGGAGAATGTTCCATGTGCACTACTCGAGAAGAAAGTATATTCTGTTGCTTTGGGATGCAGAGTTCTAAATATATCTGTCAAGTCCATCTGATCCAATGTATCATTCAGGACCCTTTTTCTTTATTGATCCTATGTCTAACTGATCTATCCATTGTTGTAAGTGGAGTATTAAAGTCCCTTGCAATTACCACATTCTTATCAATAAAGTTGCTTATGTTTGTGATGAATTGTTATATATATTCTGGGCTCCCGTATTCGGCGCATAGACATGTATAATTGTTAGCTCTTCCTGATGGATAGACCCTGTAATTATTATATAATGCCCTTCTTCATCTCTTGTTACAGCCTTTAATTTAAAGTCTAGTTTGTCTGATATAAGTATGGCTACTCCAGCTCTCTTTTCACTTCCAATAGCATGATAGATAGTTCTCCATCCCCTCACTTTCAATCTGAAGGTGTCCTCAGGTCTAAAATGAGTCTCTTGTAGACAGCAAATAGATAGGTGTTGTTTTTTTATCCATTCTGATACCCTATGTCTTTTGGTTGGTGCATTTAGTCCATTTACATTCAAAGTAATTATTGATAGATATGTATTTATTGCCATTTTATTACTTGTTTTCTTGTTGTTTCTGAAGATTCTCTCTGATCCTTTCTTGTCTTTGTCATTTTTGGCCTCTCCTTTGTATTCACAGAGTCCCCTGTAATATTTCTTGCAGGGCTGATTTAGTGGTCAAGAACTCCCTTCATTGTTGTTAGCCTATGAAACTCTTTATCTCTCCTTCAACTATGAATGATAGCCTTCCTGGATAGAATATTATTGGTTGCAGATTTTTCCCATTCAGCACTTTGAATGTATCATGCTATGCCCTCTGGCTTTCCAAGTTTCTGTTGAGTAATCTCCAGCTAGCATTATGGCTTTTCCCTTACAAGTTAATGACTTCTTTTGTTTTGCTGCTTTTAATATTTTTTCTTTATCACTATATTTTGCAAATTTAATTACAATATGTATTGGTGTTGGTATCCTTTTGTTGATTTTGATTCGATTTCTCTGTGCTTCCTGGATTTGGATGTCTGTTTCCTTCCTTGGATTAGGGAACTTTTCTGCTCTTATTTCTTGAAATAAGTTTGCTGTACCCTTTTCTGTCTTCTTCATCTTCTTCTTCTTCTTCTTCTGCTTCTGCTTCTGCTTCTGCTTCTGCTTCTGCTTCTGCTTCTGCTTCTTCTCCTTCTCCTTCTTCTCCTTGGCTTCCTATAATACAAACGTTATTATGTTTGATGGAATCACTGAGTTCCCTAAGTCAGGCTTGCATTGCACACTTCTTCTTTCTCTCTTTTGTTCAGTTTTGTTATTTTCCATTACTTTGTTTTCTATGTCACTAATTCATTCCTCTGCTTCTTCCAGCCTGCTATTCGTTGCATCAAGCCTGTTTCCAATTTGTTTATTGCATTCTTCGTTTCTGATTGATTCTTTCTTAATTGTTTTACCTCTGTAGTAAGGGTCTCGTTGATGTCTTCCATTCTTTTCTCAAGCCCAGTGAGAATCCTTAGCTTTCTTTCTTTCTTTCTTTCTTTCTTTCTTTCTTTCTTTCTTTCTTTTCTCTTTAATTTTTTTAATTTTATTTTTAAAAAATTTTAATAATTTACATCCAAATTAGTTAGCATATAGTGCAACAATGATTTCAGGGGTGGATTCCTTAGTGCCCTTACCCATTTAGCCCATTCCCCCTCTGACAACCCCTCCAGTAACCCTGAGTTTGTTCTCCATGTTTATGAGTCTCTTATGTTTTGTCCTCCTCCCTGTTTTTATATTATTTTTGTTTCCGTTCCCTTAAGTTCATCTGTTTTGTGTCTTAAAGTCCTCATATGGGTGAAGTCATATGATATTAGTCTTCATCTGACTGACTAATTTCGCTTAGCATAATACCCTCCAGTTCCATCCACATAGTTGCAAATGGCAAGATTTCATTCTTTTTGATTGCTGAGTAATAATCCATATATATATATATATATATATATATATATATATATATATACACACACACATTTTATCCATTCATCCATTGGTGGACATGTGGGCTCTTTCCATACTTTGGCTATTGTGGATAGTGCTGCTATAAACATGGGGATGCATGTGTGCCTTCAAAACAGCACGCCTGTATCCCTTGGATAAATACCTAATAGTGCAATTGCTGGGTAGTAGGGGAGTTCTATTTTTAATTTTTTAAGGAACCTCCATACTGTTTTCCAGAGTGGCTGCACCAGCTTGCATTCCCAGCAGCAATGCAAAAGAGACCCTTTTTCTCCACACCCTCACCAACATCTGTTGTTACCTGAGTTTTTAATGTTAGCCATTCTGAAATGTGTAAGGTGGTATATCCCATTGTGGTTTTGATTTGTATTTCCGTGATGATGTACAATGTTGAGGATTTTTTCCTGTGCGGTTGGCCATCTGGATGTCTTCTTTGGAAGGGTCTATTCATGTCTTTTGCCCATTTCTTCACTGGATTATTTGGTTTTTGGGTGTTGAGTTTGATAAGTTCTTTATACATTTTGGATACTAAGCCTTTATCTGATATGTTGTTTGCAAATATCTTCTCCCATTCTGTTGGTTGCCTTTTAGATTTGCTGATTATTTCCTTCACTGTGCAGAACCTTTTTATTTTGAAGTCCCAATAGTTCATTTTTGCTTTTGTTTCTCTTGCCTCTGGAGATGTGTTGAGTAAGAAGGCTGCAGCCAAGATCAAAGTGGTTGTTGCCTGCTTTCCCCTCAAGTATTTTGATGGCTTCCTGTCTTACATTGAGGGCTTTCATCCATTTAGAGTTTATTTTTGTGTATGATGTAAGAAAGTGGTCCAGGTTGATTCTTCTGCATGTCACTGTCCAGTTTTCCCAGAACCACTTGCTGAAGAGACTGTCTTTATTCCATTGGATATTCTTTTCTGCTTTGTCAAAGATGAGTTGGCCATATGTTTGGCCATATGTGGGTCCATTTCTGTGTTCTCTATTTTGTTCCATTGATCTGAGTGTCTGTTCTTGTGCCAGTACCATACTGTCTTGATGATTACTGCTTTGTAGAATAGCTTGAAGTCTGGGACTGTGATGCCTCCTGCTTTGGTTTTCTTTTTCAACATTGCTTTGTCTATTCACGGTCTTTTCAGATTCCATGAAAACTTTAGGATTATTCTGTTCTAGTTCTGTGAAGAATGCTGGTGTTATTTTGATAGGGATTGCATTGAATATGTAGATTGCTTTGGGTAGTATCGACATTTTAACAATATTTGTTCTTCCTTTCCAGGAGCATGGAATCTTTTTCCATGTTTTTTGTGCCTTCTTCAATTTATTTCATAAGCTTTCTATAGTTTTCAGTGTATAGATTTGTCACCTCTTTGGTTAGATTTATTCCTAAGTATTTTATGGTTTTTGGTGCAATTGTAAATGCGATCTATTCCTTGATTTCTCTTTCTGTTCTTCATTGTTGGTGTATAGGAATGCAACCGATTTCTGTGCGTTGATTTTATATCCTGAAACTTTGCTGAATTCATGAATCAGTTCTAGCAGTTTTGGTGGAATCTTCTGGGTTTTCCATACAGAGTATCATGTCATCTGTGAAGAGTGAAAGTTTGACCTCCTCCCGGCCGATTTGGATGCCTTTTATTTCTTTGTGTTGTCTGATTGCTGAGGCTAAGACTTCCAATACTATGTTGAATAACAGTGGTAAAAGTAGACATCCCTGTCTTGTTCCTGACCTTAGGGGAAAGCTCTCAGTTTTTCCCCATTGAGGATGATATTAGCACTGGGTCGTTCATATATGGCTTTTATGATCTTGAGGTATGATCCTTCTAGCCCTACTTTCTTGAGGGTTTTTATTAAGAAAGGATGCTGTATTTTGTCAAGTGCTTTCTCTGCATCTATTGAGAGGATCATATGGTTCCTGTCCTTTCTTTTATTGATGTGATGAATCACATTAATTGTTTTGCAGATATTGAACCAGCCCTGCCTCCCAGGTATAAATCCCACTTGGTCGTGGTGAATAATTTTTTTAATGTATTGTTGGATCCAGTTGGCTAATACCTTGTTGAGGATTTTTGCATCCATGTTCATCATGAAAATTGGTCTATAGTTCTCCTTTTTAGGTGGGTCTGTCTGCTTTTGGAATCAAGGTAATGCTGGCTTCACAGAAAGGGTTTGGAAGTTTTCCGTCCATTTCTATTTTTTGGAACAGCTTCAAGAGAATAGGTGTTAACTCTTCCTTAAATATTTGGTAGAATTTCCCTGGAAAGCCATCTGGCCCTGGGCTCTTGATTTTTGGCAGAGTTTTGATCACTAATTCAATTCCCTTACTGGTTATGGGTCTGTTCAAATTTTCTATTTCTTCCTGTTTCAGTTTTGGTAGTGTATATGTTTCTAGGAATTTGTCCATTTCTTCCAGATTACCCATCTTATTGGCATAAAGTTGCTCATAATATTCCCTTATTATTGTTTTTATTTACGCTGTGTTGGTTGTGATCTCTCCTCTTTCATTCTTGATTTTATTCATTTGGGTCCTTTCCTTTTTCTTTTTTATCAAAGTGGCTAGTGGTTTATCAATTTTGTTAATTCATTCAAAGAACTAGCTTCTGTTTCATTGATCTGTTCTACCATTTGGTTTGGTTTGGTTTGGTTTCGATAGCATTAATTTCTGCCCTAATCTTTGTTATTTCCTGTCTTCTGCTGGTTTTGGGTTTTATTTGCTCTTCTTTTTCCAGCTCCTTAAGGTGTAAGGTTAGGTTGTGTATCTGAGATCTTTTTCTTCCTTCTTTAGGAAGGCCTGGATTGCTATATACTTTCCTCTTATGACCACCTTTACTGCATCCCAGAGGTTTTGGGTTGTGGTGTTATCATTTTCGTTGGCTTCCATATACTTTTTAATTTCCTCTTTAATTTCTTGGTTAGCCCCTTCATTCTTTAGTAGGATATTCTTTAGTCTCCAAGTATTTGTTACCTTTCCAAATTTTTTATTGTGGGTGATTTTGAGTTTCATAGCGTTGTGGTCTGTAAATATGCACGGTATTATCTCTATCTTTTTGTACTTGTTGATGGCTGATTTGTGTCCCAGTATATGGCCTATTCTGGAGAACGTTCCATGTGCACTGGAGAAGAATGTATATTCTGCTGCTTAGGATGAAATGTTCTGAATATATCTTTTAAGTCCATCTGGCCCAGTGAGTCATTCAAAGCCATTGTTTCCTTGTTGATTTTTTGATTAGATGATCTTTCCATTGCTGTGAGTGGGATGTTGAAATCCCCTACAGTTATGGCATTACTATCAATGAGTTTCTTTATGTTTGTGATTAATTGATTTATATATTTGGGTGCTCTCATATTTGGTGCATAAATGTTTACAATTGTAAGGTCTTCTTGGTGGATAGACCCCTTGATTATGATATAATTCCCTTCTGCATCTCTTGTTACAGTCTTTATTTTAAAGTCTGGATTGTCTGATATAAGTATGGCTACTCAGGCTTTCTTTTGTTGACCATTAGCATGATAGATGGTTCTCCACCCCCTTACTTTCAGTCTGAAGGTGTCTTTAGGTCTAAAATGGGTTTCTTGTAAACAGCATATAGATGGATCTTGTTTTATTATCCATTTCTTTACCCTATGTCTTTTAATTGGAGCATTGAGTCTATTGACGTTTAGAGTGAGTACTGAAAGATATGAATTTATTGCCATTATGAGGATTATAGAGTTGGAGTTTCTGCTAGTGTTCTCTAGTCCTTTTTAATCTTTGTTGATTTTGGTATTTATTTATTTATTTATTTATTTATTTATTTATTTATTTATATTTTCATCTTTTCTCCCCTCAGAGAATCAGTCCCCCTTAAAATTTCTTGCAGGTCTGGTTTAGTGGTCACAAACTCCTTTAATTTGTGTTGGTCTGGGAAACTTTTTTTCTCTCCTTCTATTTTGAATGACAGCCTTGATGGGTAAAGAATTCTTGGCTGCATACTTTTCTGATTCAGCACATTGAATATATCCTGCCATTCCTTTCTGGCCTGCCAAGTTTCTGGGGATAGGTCTGCTGCAAACCTGATCTGTCTTCCCTTGTAAGTTAGGGACTTTTTTTCCCTTGCTGCTTTCATGATTCTCTCCTTGCCTGAATATTTTGTGAATTTGACTATGATGTGCCTTGATGGTCGGGTTTTGTTGAATCTAATGGGGGTCCTCTGTGCTTCCTGGATTTTGATGTCTGTGTCTCTCCCCAGGTTAGGAAAGTTTTCCACTATGATTTGCTCATGCAACACTTCGACCCCTATTTCTCTCTCTTCCTCTTCTGGGACCCCTATGATTCTGATGTTGTTCCTTTATAATGAGTCACTGATTTCTCTGATTCTTAAATCGTGCTCTTTTGCCTTCATCTCCCTCTTTTTTTCTGCTTCATTATTCTCCATAAGTGTGTCCTGTATATCACTGATTCTCTGTTCTGCCTCATTCATCCTTGATGCCTCAGTATCCATCCATGATTGCAGCTCGGTTATAGCATTTTTATTTTATTCTGACTAGTTTTTACTTCTTTTATCTCCGGAGTAAGGAATTCTAGTCTATCTTTGACTCCAGCTAGTATTCTTATTATCGTGATTCTAAATTCTGGTTCAGACATCTTGCTTGTATCTGTGTTGGTTAAGTCCCTGGCTGTAGTTTCTTCCTGCTCTTCCTTTTGGGGTAAATTCCTTCGTTTTGTCATTTTGAAGAGAGAAAAGGAATTATTGAGGTAGAAAAATTACAATTAAAAAATTACAATTAAAAATATTATAATTAAAAAATTAAAATCACACACACACAAGGAAAATCGCATAAGTGATGCTAGATTCTAGGTGTGTTTTTGTCTGGGTGTTGAAAGTGGTTTGATAGATTAGAGAAAAAAGGGGAGAAAAGGAAATTGAGAATTTAAAGTAAATGAATACACTGCAGTAGACTAAAATGAATGATGAAAGCAAAATAGAATTTGAAAAAATTACACAAAAGTAAAGAATATAGTAGAAAAATAAAGAAAAATATTTTAATAAAAATTTAAAGTAAAAATGAATTTTTTCTCTGTGTATTCAAGAAAAAGAAAAGAAATGAAAAAGTTAAAAAAAAGAAAAGACGGGGAAATTGTTTCAAAATTTGGAAAAGTGAATACAGTGTAGTAGACTAAAATAAAATGATGGAAGTAAAATAGAATTTGAAAAAATTTACATAAAACTAAAAAATATAGTAAAAAATTAAAGAAAAATATTTTTAATAAAAATTGAAAATAAATATGAATTTTTCCTCCTTTTGTATTCAAGAAAAAGATAAGAAGTGAAAAAGAGAAGAAAAAGAAAAGAAAATTGAATAGATGGAATTGTTAACAGATCGAAATAGGACCATGAAGCGCTTTATAGTCCATAAACTAAGCAGCCGGTGAGTCTTGTGTTCCTGAAGAGCGAGGTTGGCCCAGTTGGGCGGAGCTTAGTGTAACGGCTCTGTTCTCCAGTAGATGGCGCTGCTAGCCTACTTGGGTTGATTGTTGTGGAGTTTGTAGGTGCGTATATACATGCGCGGGAGCAGTGAAAATGGCGTCACCTAGCTATCCAGTCTCTAGTATCGGAACTCTGTTCTCCCTGATCAGCAATTGTGCACCTGTCCTCTTTCTTCAGCTTTCGTCCACTCCCTGCTTTTTCACTGCCCGTGACCAAGCCCCAGGCAGTACCTCTCTTCCGAGTTTTGTCTCTGATGCGATTGTTTTCCTTGGCCACTTATTTCTGAAGGACTGCAGCTTTGACCGATTCAGCCCCTCTACGGGAGCGTCTCACTGAGCAATGGCTGAATGCCGGCTTCACCCAGGAGTGCTTGCTGGACCCTGCTGCTGACAGTGCCCCAAGACTGTGGCCAGGTGCCAGCCAGCCCCAGAAAAAGTGTGGGAGAAAGTGTAGCAGCAGCATTTCAGGGATTATGAAAAATCACAACACACATCTGGCACCAGGCTTCACCCTTAATGACCTTGTTCCAGCACCAGCGAATGTGGGCTTTCTCTGGGGTCTGCTTGGATCAGGTGGCCTCAACAGTCTCCACCAAATGTCCTTCCAGCAGTGGAACAGCTTTTCCCCATGTGGCCTAAGAACCTTCCAGAACCCCTTCTGTTCCTGGGGATCCACCCCTCCTACCAGAGCACCGCCAGGTATGGAGCTGTGGAGTTGCAGACTCTGTGTTCCCCTTGTTTACAGTCTTAATGGAATTTAAACCCTCTCCTTTATCCTTCCTCCCTTTTTAGTTTAGTCCCTGTGGCTGTTTCCAATTTTCCACTTTCTCTCCAGCTGCTTTTGGGGAGGGATGCTCGTCCCATATTTTCCCTCTGTCTCTGTCCTCTCTCCACACACAAAAGTGGTTCCCCGTATGCAGCGGCTTCTCACTCCCCACGTTCACCTCTCAGTGCCACACACCTGCTGAATTCAGTGATTCAGATTGTGCAGATTGTTGTGTTAATCCTCAGATCAGTTTTCTAGGTGTGCAAGATGTTTTATTGTTTGTCTGGCTGTATTTCATGGATGTGAGACACACAAAAAACTTCCATGCTGTTCTGCCATCTTGGTACCCCCCTTTCTTTCTTTCTTTTTCTTTCTTTTTTATTTAAAACCATATTAGTTAATATATAGTGTCATAATGATTTCAGGAATAGAATTTAGTGATTCATCACTTACATATAACACCCAGTACTCATCGCAACAAGTGCCCTCCTTAATGCCTATCACCCATTTAGCCCATCCCCCCACCCAACACCCCTCTAGCAACCCTCACTTTATGTTCCATATTTAAGAGTCTCTTATGGTTTGTCTCCCTCTCTGTTTTTATCTTATTTTTCCTTCCCTTCCCCTATGTTCATCTGTCATGTTTCTTAAATTCCAAACATGAGTGAAGTCATATATTTGTCTTTCTCTGACTGGCTTATTTTGCTTAGCATAATACACTCTAGTTCTAGCTAGGATTCTCGCTTTAAATTCTCCATCAAGCATGTTGTTTATATATGTTTCACTTAGATCTCTGGCCTTGGTCTTATCTTGTTCTTCCATTTGAGATAAATTTTCTGTCTTGACATTTTGTCTAAGTCTTTGCCTTCTTCTGTGTGTTAGAAAAGCAAACTAAGTTTGCTCCTAAAAGTAATGGCATTATTTAGAAGAGGTATTTGGTAGTGCCCATGGCCTGGCACTTCAGGGAGTGTCTCTGGTGTGTACTGGGTGTGCTCTGTAGTTGTGTTTGGTCTGCTCTGTCCTTCAGGCCAGTCATTTTCATAGGCTCTCCTTGTCTTCTTTGGGCAGTGTTTAGTCCTTGGCCTGAATGTGGTGACTTTTAACTAGGTGTGCTCTGGTCTGCTTGTGACATGAGACCTGATACCAACTCCACTGGAACTATGGCCCTGTAGAACTCTCTGGTCAGGAGATGTTGTGCGGGCACGGGTTTGTGCTGGTGTTCTGGGGTAGGGGCCCAATGTGCTGGGACTAGGGCAAGCTTGACTGACGAGGGCAGTGCCACCAGAGTGCAGGCTCTGCACTTGCTTGGTGTAAGCAAGTTAGGAAGCCATTGTCCTAGCTGAGCTGTTTCCCACATGTGGCTCTGCATTTATGCAGAGGGATGAGGCTGGGAAATGGCATCAGCCTGTTCCTTTGTTCCCAGAGAGACATCTCTGTTAACACTGCCTCTCAGGGACATGCTCCGAGAAGAGTACATATCTTCCCATGTGTGCCCTAGGCACACTTCTGATCACTATTTCCATGTTGTCTGTCCCCAGGTTATTTGCCTACCTTCTCTCTAGGAGCAGTGCAGTGCCCCCTGGGCTCTATCCCAGCCAAGGCTCCTGACCTTTAAAACTCGAGCCTTTAAGCCCTGCTGTTTTCAAGAAATCATGGAATTCAGCACCTCTTGTTTTCCAAGCCAATGGCTTTAGGAAAATGTTTTCCTTGTGAACTCCCCTGTGTGTTCATTCCTGTTTCTCTCTTTCTTGCCCTTCTCTGTGACCACTGCTCCCTCCCCCTCCACAATACCCACAATCTGTTTCTTTCCTAAACCACATCTCTGCACTTCCTACCTTCTTCAATGTGACCTCCTCTCTCCCTCTAGTTGTGGAGTTTGTTCTGTCAGTCTTCAAGGCTATTTCTGGGGTATTTGGGATGAATTGATAGTTATCTAGTTGTGTTCATCGATTGAGATGAGCCTAGGGTCCTCCTACTCTGCCACCATCTTGAAAATCCACCCACACTGTTATTATTTGGGGGGTGGGGGTAGATAAATACTAATTTAATTCTAGTAAGCACAGAAAACTTGCTCTGATAAAGCTTTTAAAAAATGTTTAATTATGTTATATTAGTTTCAGGTGTAAAACATTGGGATTTGACCATTAAATATGTTACGAAATGCTCATCATAAGGATAGTTACTATCTGTCACCATAAGAAGTTATTACATTATTGACTGTATTCTACTTGTACTATGTTGTACTTTTCATCCTTATGACCTATTTATTTTATAACCAGGAATTTTACCTATTAATTCCCTTCACTATTTCACCCATTCCTTCACCCCCATCTGCTTTGGCAACCACCAGTTTGTACTTTGTTTTTATCAGTCTGTGTCTGTTTTTTGTTTCTTTGTTTTTCATCTGTTTTTTCTTTTAGGTTCTACATATAAGTGAAATCATATAATATTTGTTTTTCTCTGTTTGATTCATTTCACTTAGTGTAATTTCCCCCTAGCCAATCTATGTTGTTTCAAACATCAAGATTTCATTCTTTTCTTTAAAGTTTTTATTTATTTTGAGAGAGAGAGAGAGAGAGAGAGAGAGGGAGAGAGAGAGAGAGGGAACACACACATGAGCAGGGGGAAGGGCTGAGAGAGGGAGAGACAGAGAATCCCAAGCAGGCGCTGCACTGTCAGCATGGAGCCCAAATCAGGGCTCAAACTCATGAACCATGAGATCATGATCTGAGCCAAAATCAAGATTTGGATACTTAAAGGACTAAGCCACCCAGGTACCCCAAGATTTCATTCTTTTTTATAGCTGAGTAATATTACACTGTGTATATGCCACATCTTTATTTATCTATCAATGACACAGATTGCTTCTGTATCTTGACTATTATAAATAACGCTGCAATAAACATAGGAATGCATATATCTTTTCAAATTAGTTTTAAATATTCTTCAGGTAAATACCCAGATGTAGGTTTACTGGGTTGTATGGTATTTACATTTGTAATTTTTTTTGAGAAAGCTTCATGTTTTCCATAGTGGCTGCACCAAGAGTTCATGGGTGTTTCTTTTTCTCCACGTCTTTGCCAACATTTGTTATTTCATGTCTTTTTCATACTAGCCATTCTGGATGGTATGAGATGTTATCTCATTGTGGCTTTGAGTTGCATTTCCTTGAAGATTAGTGATTTTGAGCATCTTTTCATGTGTCTGTTGGCCATCTGTATGTCTTCTTTGAAAAACGTCTCTCCAGGTTCTCTGCACATTTTTAAAACCAGATTATTTTAATTTTTTGGATGTTGAGTTGTATGAGCTCTTTATGTATTTTGGATACTCCCTTGCCAGATATGTCATTTGAAAATATTTTCTCCCATTCAGTAGGTTATCTTTTTGTTTTGTTGATAATTTCAAACTTCACTGTGCAAAAGTGTAATCCCCATTAGTTTGGTGTAGTCCCAATTGTTATTTTTGCTTTTGTTTCCCTTGCCTGGAGAGACACACCAGAAAATATTGCTAAGGCTGAAGTCTAAGAATTGACAGCCTATGTTTTTTTATGGAGTTTTATGGTTTCAGATCTTTCATTAAAGTTAATCCATTTTGAGTTTATTTTTGTGTTTAGTGTAAGAAAGTGATCCAATTTCATAATTTTGCATGTAGCTGTCTAGTTTTCCCAACACCATTAATTGAAGAGATTGTTTTTCATCACTGTATATTCTTGCTTCCTTTGTTGTAAATAAATGGCCATATACTAATGTGTTTATTTCTGGGCTCTTTATTCTGTTCCATTGATCTGTGTGTCTATTTTTGTGCCACAACACAAAAATGTTTCAATTACTACAGTTTTGTAGAACAGTTTGAAATATAGGAGTGTGATACCTCCAACTTTGTTGTTTCTCAAGATTTCTTTGGCTATTCAGAGTATTTTATGGTTTCATACAAGTTTTAGAATTATTTGCTCTGGTTCTGTGAACAATGCCATTGTTATTTTGTTAGAGATTTCACTGACTCTCCACATCTTCACCAACACTTGTTGTCTCTTGCTTTTTTAAATTTTATTTTAGCCATTCTGACAGATTTGAGGTGATTATCTCATTGTGGTTTTGATTTGCATTTCCCTAATGATAAGTGATACTGAGCACGTTTTCATGTATTTGTTCACCATCTATATCACCTTTGGAGAAATATCTGTTTATTCTTCTGCCTTTTTTTTAAATTGGATTACTTGATTTTGGGTGTTGTGTAAATTCTTTATATATTTTGGATACTAACCCTTTATTGGATGTGTCATTTGCAAATATCTTCTCCCATTCAGTGGGTTGGCTTTTTGTTTTATTGACTGTTTCCTTTTCTGTGCAGAAACTTTTTATTTTGATGTAGTCCCAGTAGTTTCCTTTTGCTGTTGTCTCCCTTGCTTCAAGAGACATATCTAGAAAAATGTCACTACAGTCATAAAAATTATTGCCTGTGCTAACCTCTAGGATTTTTATGGTTTCAGGCCTCACATTTAGCTCTTTAATCAATTTTGACTGTATTTTTTGTGTATGGTGTAAGAAAGTAGTCCAGTTTCATTCTTTTACATTATGCTGTCCAGTTTTCACAACACCATTTGCTGCTGAGACTGTATTTTTCCCATTGCATATTCTTGCCTTCTTTGTTGAAGATTAACTGACCACATAATTGTGGGTTTATTTCTGGGCTCTCTATTCTGTTCCATTGATCTGTGTGTCTTGAAATCTGGGATTATGATACCTCCAATTTTATTCTTCTTTTTCAAGATTTCTTTGGCCTTTCAGCGTCCTTTGTGGTTCCATACACATTTTAAGACTATTTGTTCTAATTCCATGAAAAATGCTATTGGTATTTTGACAGGAATTGCATTAAATCCATAGGTTGTTTTGTGGACATTTTAACAATATTTGTTTTTCCAATCCACGAGCATGGATTATGTTCCCTTTGTTTGTGTCACCTTCCATTTCTTTCATCATTGTTTTATAATTTTCAGAGTACTGGTTTTTCACTTTTTGGTTAAGTTTATTCCTAGATATTTTATTTTTTGTGTGTGTGCAATTTTAAATGAGACTATTTTCTTTAATTCTCTTTCTGCTAATTAATTATTAGTGTATAGAAATGCAACAGATTTCTGTATATTGATTTTGCATCCTGTGATCTTATTGAATTAATACATCAGTTCTAGTAGATTTTTGGTGGAGTCTTAGGGTTTTCTATATAGTAAATGTTTTATTTCTTTCTTACCAATGTGGATGCCTTTTATTCCTTTTTGTTGTCTAATTCTTGTGGCTAGGACAATCAATACCATCTTGAATAAAAGTGGTGAGAGTGGACATCCTCGTCTTGTTCCTGATCTTCGGGGAAAAGCTCTAAGTTTTTCTCCACTGAGGATGATGTTAGCTGTGGATTTTCATATATGGCTTTTATTTTGTTGAAATATGTTCCCTCTAAACCTTTTTGAAGGATTTTATCATGAATGGATATTGTACTTTGTCAAATGTTTTATCTGCATCTACTGAAATGATTATATGGTTTTTATCCTTTCTCTTATTGATATGATTTAACATATTGATTGATTTGCAGATATTGAACTATCTATGCATCCCATAAATAAATCCCACTTGATCGTGGTGAATGATTTTTTTAATGTATTGTAGGATTTGGTTTGCTGATATTTTGTTGAAGATTTTTGCATCTATCTGCATCAGAGATATTGGCCTGATATTCTCTTTTTTGTAGTGTTTTTAGCTGGTTTTGATCTCAGAGTAATGATGGCCTCATAGAATTAATTCTTAAGCTTTCCTTCCCCTTCCACATTTTGGAATACTTTGAGAAATATAGGTATTAACTCTTCTTTAAATGTTTGGTATGATTTACTTGTGATGACTTCTAGTCCTGAACTCTGGTTTGTTGGGAGTTTGTTATTACAAGTTCAATTTCATTGCTGGTAATCGGTCTGTTCAAATTTTCTGTTTCTTCATGATTGAGTTTTGGGAGATTATATGTTTCTAGGAATTTATCCATTTCTCCTAGGTTGTCTAGTTTGTTGGCATATAATTTTTAATAATATTCTCTTAAAATCCTTTGTGTTTCTGTAATGTTGGTTGTAATTTCTCCTCTTTCATTTCTGATTTTATTTTTTTGAGTCTTTTCCCCCTTTTTTTGATAAGTCTGGCTAAAGGTTTATAAATTTTGTTGATCTTTTTAAAGAAACAGCTCCTGGTTTCATTGATGAATTCTATTGTTCTTTTAGTTTCTATTTCATTTATTTCTTCTGTAATGTTTATCATTTCCTTCCTTTTACTGGTTTTGAATTTTGTTTGTTCTTCTTTTTCCCACTTCTTTAAGTCTAAGGTTAGGTTGTTTGAAATTTTCCTTGCTTCTTGGAGTAGGCCTCTATTGCTATATACTTCCCTCTTGCAACAACTTTTGCTGCATCCCAAAGATTTCAGAGTGTTTTGTTTTCATTTGTTTCCATGTATATTTTTTACTTATTCTTTGATTTTTGGTGACCCATATATTGTTTAGTAGCGTGTTATTTAACCTCTATGTATATAGTTTTTTCAAGATTTTTTTGTGGTTCATTTCTAGTTTCATAGCATTGTGGTCAGAAAAGATGCATGGCATGACTTCTATCTTTCCAAATTTGTTGAGACATGTTTTGTGGCCTAATATGTGATCTATTCTGGAGAATGTTCCATGTGCACTTGAAAAGAATATGTATTCTGCTCTTTTTGGATGGAATGTTCTGAATACATCTCTTAATACCATCTGATTCAGTGTGTCATTCAAAGCCACTGTTTCCTTATTGGTTTTCTGTTTGGATGATCTATCTTTTGGTGTAAGTAGGGTGTTAAAGTCTTTTACTATATTGTCATACTATCTGTTACTTGTTTTATGTTTGTTAATAGCTGCTTTATTTATTTGAGTGCTTCCTTATGAGTGCATAAATATTGACAATAATTATATCTTCTTGTTGGATTTTCCCCTTTATGATTATGTAGTGTCCTTCTTTGTCTCTTGCTACCTCAGGTTTCTTTTCACATCCATTTGCATGATAAATGCTTCATTAACCACTCACTTTCAATATGCATGTGTTTATAGGTCTGAAATGAGTCTTTTATAGGCAGCATGTATGGTCTTGTTTTTTTTTTTTTAATGTTTATTTATTTTTGAAGGAGAGAGAGACAGAATGTGAGCAGGGTTGGGCAGAGAGAGAGGGAGACACAAAATCTGAAGCAGACTCCAGGCTCTAAGCTTTCAGAACAGAGCCCAATGCAGGGCTTGAACTCACAAGCTGTGAGATCATGACCTCAGCCAAAGTTAGATGCGTAATGGACTGAGCCACCCAGGCTCCCCAGTGGGTCTTGCTTTTTAATCCATTCAATCACCTTATGCCTTTTGATTGGAGTATTTAGTCCATTTGCATTAAAAATAACTATTGATAGGTATGTACTTAGTGCCATTTTGTTACTTGCTTTATTATTGTGTATTTCTCTGTTACTTTCTTCTCTTTCTCTGTTCTCTTGTGGTTTGATAGCTTTCTTTAGTGATACACTTGGACTCCTTTCTCTTTATTTTTTGCATATCTATTGCCAGTTTTGCCAGTTTTTCATTTGTGGTTACCATTAGGTTCATACATAGCGTCTTCTTCATATAGCATCATATTACATTGATGGTCACATGAGTTTGAACTCATTCTAAAAGCACTAAATTTTTACACCTCTTCTACCCTTATGTTTGAGGTATACGGTGTCATTCTTTACATTCTTTTATTTTGTGAATCCCTCGACTAATTTTTAGAGAGTTTTTTTTTTACTTTATTTTACTGCTTTCATGCTTTAATTTTATCTCTTTTATGTTTCCTACTTTTCTTACTCCTTATGGCCTTTGCTTTCCACTCTATGAGTACCCTTTAACATTTCTTGTAAGGCTGGTTCAGTGGTCATTAATTCCTTTAACTTTGTTTGCTTGGGGAATTCTTTATCTCTCCTTCTATTCTGAATGATAACCTTGCTGGATAGAATAATCTTGGCTACAGGTTTTTGTCTTTCAACATTTTGAATATATGATTAAAATATATATTCCTTTTTAGCCTGCAAAGTTTCTGGTGAGAAATCTGCTGATAGCCCTACTGGGCTTTCCTTATATGTAACTGTTTTCTTTTCTCTTGCTGCTTTCAAAATTCTAGCCTGCAAAGTTTCTGCTGAAAAATATGCTGATAGCCCTATTAGGTTTTCCTTATAAATAACTGTTTTCTTTTTTCTTGATGCTTTTAAAATTCTCTCTTTATCACTGCTTTTAGTTAGTTTAATTACTGTGTCCTGATGTTCATCTCCTTGATTTTGTTAGGGGCTCCCTGTGCCTCCTAGATCTGGGTATCTGTTTCCTTCCCCATATTCATGAAGTTTTCAGCTATTATATCTTCAAGTAAATTTTCTGCCCCCTTTTTGTCTCTTTTCCTTTTGGGATCTCTATAATGTGAATGTTATCACACTTGATGGTACTGCTGAGTTATCTATCTATCTGTCTATCTATCATCTCACCTGTTCACCTTGATTGCTCTCCATTACTCTGTCTTCCAGTACTCTGATGCATTATTCTTATTCCCTAGTCTACTATCTGTTCTATCCTAGTGTATTTTTTTTTAATGTATTTTATTTTATTTTTGGGACAGAGAGAGACAGAGCATGAGCGGGTGAGGGGCAGAGAGAGAGGGAGACACAGAATCGGAAACAGGCTCCAGGCTCCGAGCCATCAGCCCAGAGCCTGACGCGGGGCTCGAACTCATGGACCGCGAGATCGTGACCTGGCTGAAGTCGGACGCTTAACCGACTGCGCCACCCAGGTGCCCCTATCCTAGTGTATTTTTAATTTCATTTATTGTGTTCTTCATCTCTGATTAGTTCTTTTTTTAGGTTTTCAGTCTCCTTGTTTTTTATTTATTTATTTATTTTTTTTTTTAATATATGAAATTTACTGTCAAATTGGTTTCCATACAACACCCAGTGCTCATCCCAAAAGGTGCCCTCCTCAATACCCATCACCCACCCTGCCCTCCCTCCCACCCCCCATCAACCCTCAGTTTGTTCTCAGTTTTTAACAGTCTCTTATGCTTTGGCTCTCTCCCACTCTAACCTCTTTTTTTTTTTTTTTCCTTCCCCTCCCCCATGGGTTTCTGTTACGTTTCTCAGGATCCACATAAGAGTGAAACCATATGGTATCTGTCTTTCTCTGTATGGCTTATTTCACTTAGCATCACACTCTCCAGTTCCATCCACGTTGCTACAAAAGGCCATATTTCATTTTTTCTCATTGCCACGTAGTATTCCATTGTGTATATAAACCACAATTTCTTTATCCATTCATCAGTTGATGGACATTTAGGCTCTTTCCATAATTTGGCTATTGTTGAGAGTGCTGCTATAAACATTGGGGTACAAGTGCCCCTATGCATCAGTACTCCTGTATCCCTTGGATAAATTCCTAACAGTACTATTGCTGGGTCATAGGGTAGGTCTATTTTTAATTTTCTGAGGAAACTCCACACTGCTTTCCAGAGCGGCTGCACCAATTTGCATTCCCACCAACAGTGCAAGAGGGTTCCCGTCTCTCCACATCCTCTCCAGCATCTATAGTCTCCTGATTTCTTCATTTTGGCCACTCTGACTGGCGTGAGGTGGTATCTGAGTGTGGTTTTGATTTGTATTTCCCTGATGAGGAGCGACGTTGAACATCTTTTCATGTGCCTGTTGGCCATCCGGATGTGTTCTTTAGAGAAGTGTCTATTCATGTTTTCTGCCCATTTCTTCACTGGGTTATTTGTTTTTCGGGTGTGGAGTTTGATGAGCTCTTTATAGATTTTGGATACTAGCCCTTTGTCCGATGTGTCATTTGCAAATATCTTTTCCCATTCCGTTGGTTGCCTTTTAGTTTTGTTGGTTGTTTCCTTTGCTGTGCAGAAGCTTTTTATCTTCATAAGGTCCCAGTAATTCACTTTTGCTTTTAATTCCCTTGCCTTTGGGCATGTGCCGAGTAAGAGATTGCTACGGCTGAGGTCAGAGAGGTCTTTTCCTGCTTTCTCCTCTAAGGTTTTGATGGTTTCCTGTCTCACATTCAGGTCCTTTATCCATTTTGAGTTTATTTTTGTGAATGGTGTGAGAAAGTGGTCTAGTTTCAACCTTCTGCATGTTGCTGTCCAGTTCTCCCAGCACCACTTGTTAAAGAGACTGTCTTTTTTCCATTGGATGTTCTTTCCTGCTTTGTCAAAAATGAGTTGGCCATACGTTTGTGGGTCTAGTTCTGGGGTTTCTATTCGATTCCATTGGTCTATGTGTCTGTTTTTATGCCAATACCATGCTGTCTTGATGATGACAGCTTTGTAGTAGAGGCTAAAGTCTGGGATTGTGATGCCTCCTGCTTTGGTCTTCTTCTTCAAAATTACTTTGGCTATTCGGGGCCTTTTGTGGTTCCATATGAATTTTAGGATTGCTTGTTCTAGTTTTGAGAAGAATGCTGGTGCAATTTTGATTGGGATTGCATTGAATGTGTAGATAGCTTTGGGTAGTATTGACATTTTGACAATATTTATTCTTCCAATCCATTAGCAGGGAATGTCTTTCCATTTCTTTATATCTTCTTCAATTACCTGCATAAGCTTTCTATAGTTTTCAGCATACAGATCTTTTACATCTTTGGTTAGATTTATTCCTAGGTATTTTATGCTTCTTGGTGCAATTGTGAATGGGATCAGTTTCTTTATTTGTCTTTCTGTTGCTTCATTGTTAGTGTATAAGAATGCAACTGATTTCTGTACATTGATTTTGTATCCTGCAACTTTGCTGAATTCATGTATCAGTTCTAGCAGACTTTTGGTGGAGTCTATCGGATTTTCCATGTATAATATCATGTCATCTGCAAAAAGCGAAAGCTTGACTTCATCTTTGCCAATTTGGATGCCTTTGATTTCCTTTTGTTGTCTGATTGCTGATGCTAGAACTTCCAGCACTATATTAAACAGCAGCGGTGAGAGTGGGCATCCCTGTCGTGTTCCTGATCTCAGGGAAAAAGCTCTCAGTTTTTCCCCATTGAGGATGATGTTAGCTGTGGGCTTTTCATAAATGGCTTTTATGATCTTTAAGTATGTTCCTTCTATCCCGACTTTCTCAAGGGTTTTTATTAAGAAAGGGTGCTGGATTTTGTCAAAGGCCTTTTCTGCATCGATTGACAGGATCATATGGTTCTTCTCTTTTTTTTTGTTAATGTGATGTATCACGTTGATTGATTTGCGAATGTTGAACCAGCCCTGCATCCCAGGAATGAATCCCACTTGATCATGGTGAATAATTCTTTTTATATGCTGTTGAATTCGATTTGCTAGTATCTTATTAAGAATTTTTGCATCCATATTCATCAGGGATATTGGCCTGTAGTTCTCTTTTTTTACTGGGTCTCTGTCTGGTTTAGGAATCAAAGTAATACTGGCTTCATAGAATGAGTCTGGAAGTTTTCCTTCCCTTTCTATTTCTTGGAATAGCTTGAGAAGGATAGGTATTATCTCTGCTTTAAACGTCTGGTAGAACTCCCCTGGGAAGCCATCTGGTCCTGGACTCTTATTTGTTGGGAGATTTTTGATAACCGATTCAATTTCTTCGCTGGTTATGGGTCTGTTCAAGCTTTCTATTTCCTCCTGATTGAGTTTTGGAAGAGTGTGGGTGTTTAGGAATGTGTCCATTTCTTCCAGGTTGTCCAATTTGTTGGCATATAATTTTTCATAGTATTCCCTGATAATTGTTTGTATCTCTGAGGGATTGGTTGTAATAATTCCATTTTCATTCATGATTTTATCTATTTGGGTCATCTCCCTTTTCTTTTTGAGAAGCCTGGCTAGAGGTTTGTCAATTTTGTTTATTTTTTCAAAAAACCAACTCTTGGTTTCGTTGATCTGCTCTACAGTTTTTTTAGATTCTATATTGTTTATTTCTGCTCTGATCTTTATGATTTCTCTTCTTCTGCTGGGTTTAGGCTGCCTTTGCTGTTCTGCTTCTATTTCCTTTAGGTGTGCTGTTAGATTTTGTATTTGGGATTTTTCTTGTTTCTGGAGATAGGCCTGGATTGCAATGTATTTTCCTCTCAGGACTGCCTTCGCTGCGTCCCAAAGCGTTTGGATTGTTCTATTTTCATTTTCGTTTGTTTCCATATATTTTTTAATTTCTTCTCTAATTGCCTGGTTGACCCACTCATTCGTTAGTAGGGTGTTCTTTAACCTCCATGCTTTTGGAGGTTTTCCAGACTTTTTCCTGTGGTTGATTTCAAGCTTCATAGCATTGTGGTCTGAAAGTATGCATGGTATAATTTCAATTCTTGTAAACTTATGAAGGGCTGTTTTGTGACCCAGTATATGATCTATCTTGGAGAATGTTCCATGTGCACTCGAAAAGAAAGTATATTCTGTTGCTTTGGGATGCAGAGTTCTAAATATATCTGTCAAGTCCATCTGATCCAATGTATCATTCAGGGCCCTTGTTTCTTTATTGACTGTGTGTCTAGATGATCTATCCATTTCTGTAAGTGGGGTGTTAAAGTCCCCTGCAATGATCACATTCTTATCAATAAGGTTGCTTATGTTTATGAGTAACTGTTTTATATATCTGGGGGCTCCGGTATTTGGCGCATAGACATTTATAATTGTTAGCTCTTCCTGATGGATAGACCCTGTAATTATTATATAATGCCCTTCTTCATCTCTTGTTACAGCCTTTAATTTAAAGTCTAGTTTGTCTGATATAAGTATGGCTACTCCAGCTTTCTTTTGGCTTCCAGTAGCATGATAAATAGTTCTCCATCCCCTCACTCTCAATCTAAAGGTGTCCTCAGATCTCAAATGAGTCTCTTGTAGACAGCAAATAGATGGGTCTTGTTTTTTTATCCATTCTGATACCCTATGTCTTTTGGTTGGCGCATTTAATCCATTTACATTCAGTGTTATTATAGAAAGATACGGGTTTAGAGTCATTGTGATGTCTGTATGTTTTATGCTTGTAGTGATGTCTCTGGTACTTTGTCTCACAGGATCCCCCTTAGGATCTCTTGTAGGGCTGGTTTAGTGGTGACAAATTCCTTCAGTTTTTGTTTGTTTGGGAAGACCTTTATCTCTCCTTCTATTCTAAATGACAGACTTGCTGGATAAAGGATTCTCGGCTGCATATTTTTTCTGTTTAGCACACTGAAGATATCGTGCCAAGCCTTTCTGGCCTGCCAAGTTTCAAAGGAGAGATCAGTCACGAGTCTTATCGGTCTCCCTTTATATGTGAGGGCACGTTTATCCCTTGCTGCTTTCAGAATCTTCTCTTTATCCTTGTATTTTGCCAGTTTCACTATGATATGTCGTGCAGAAGATCGATTCAAGTTACGTCTGAAGGGAGTTCTCTGTGCCTCTTGGATTTCAATGCCTTTTTCCTTCCCCAGTTCAGTCTCCTTGTTGAGGGTCTCACTGAGGTCCTCCACTCTTTTCTCAAATCCACTGAGTATCTTTATGACCATTATTTTCAATTATCTGTCAGCAATATTACTTATCTCCATTTCATTTAGCTCTCTTGCTGTGACCTGTTCTTTCACTTAAAATATATTCTTCTTTCCTCATTTTGTCTAAATCTCTGTGTCTGTTTCTATGTGTCAGGAAAGTCAGCTATGTCTCCTGCTCTCGAAAGTAATGACTTTATGAATTAGAGGTCCTCTAGTGCCCTTCAGTGCAATGCCACTGTTCATCAGAGCCTGACTCTTCAGGGGTGTCTCCTATTTGTGTTTCCTATGCCCTACTGTTGTGTCTTAGCTGCTTTTCTCAGTCCAGTCATCTGCAGTGACTCTCATTGCCTGCTGTGGGCAGTGTTTTGTCCCTGTGCCATTAGTTGGTCAGTCTGGGCCCACTTTGGGCTTGAGTTGAGTCAGACCAGGCATTTGTCAGAGATGCAGTAGCACCAAACTGCAGGGCATTTTCCCTGTGTTTTCTAATGTGAAATGATATGTAAAAGATGCACTTATAATTGATAACATTATATAAGTTGACTACAAAAATACTACAGGAAAAAATTGAAAAAACGCTTTCTTATGTTGGTTAATTGACTTGTTTTTCAATTTATATATTTCTTTGAGCCTGTTAATCTCACTGAGTTGACACAATATTTAGTGAATTTAGTTAACTTGGGAAGATATAGTTTTGAAATTGATATGCTTTTTATTCAAATCAAATCATTGCTTCTAAAAGCTTTAAACCAGTTTTGTCAATGTGGATGCAAATAGTAAAGGCACATGATTTTTTATGGTACTTGCTTGATTTAAGTTATTGAAAAACTGTTGAGTATGTTTGGAAGAACTTAGGTATGTGAATCTACGTTTTCAACTGAAAATTATATGAAATCTAAATCCAGTTCAATTATTCCCAATATAAATTTAGCTCACAAATTGAGATATATTGTAAGTACAAAGCATACACCAATTTTCAAAGACTAATATGAAAAAATAATATAACACATATCAACAATATATTTTTCATCTTGATTATATGTAGAAATGATAATATTTTCATTTATTAGGTTAAATAAATTATGTCATTTAAGTTCATTTGACCTCTTTCCTTTTCCTCTTGGTAATAATTAATTTCAATGATCTATATGGCTAAGGGAAATACTGGGAGCAATATTCTGCATATAGAGATATATAATGAACTGAAATAGGAAGGCAGTCATGTTATCTTGAAGTTAAGTTGCCCAAACTGAAACTTACCTGCTGATTCACTGTTTGCTTAGACAAGTGCACTCCCAAATAGAGAAATCTTTGTGAAGATCAGAAGTGGGTAGAATCTTGACTAGTAGGAAAGGGTTTAAGACCAACTTGTTAGGCTTCGGTACTTTTGAAAATTTTTGTCTATCTACATATCCCTTCATTTTCTGGGATACCATGTCATGTATGGAATATGCAGACAATTTTTGAAGCAAATATATATAAGCAACTAGGGAATACACATGACCAGCATGTGAAATTGTTTCCACTTTGCAGCCAGCAGGATGTAACCGGAAGAATTGAACAGGAAAAATACGTACTACAGAGAACAATTTAGAAATTTTATTACAAGAGGTAAATTGATTGTTAAATGGAAGATTCCAAAAGAAACAGCAAAGAACTATTTTTATAATATACATATACTTCCTTTAAGTATAAACACATTTAAAGTACATATTTTAAAATATGTGTGTATATATAAAAACATACATATATATACATATAGAACGATATGTAACACAACGTTCACAATATTAATAGTGGTTATCTATGGAAAGCAGAATTACAGGTGATTTTTAGATTCTCTTCTTTTTGCTTGACTGTGTTTTATAAATTATCTACAGTGAGCATGTATCCCTTTTATTCTGAGGGGGAAAAAGTCTTTTAAAAAGTAATCTGAAGACCTTCTACCTGTGTAATTGAAAGCTACAGTCTTCTGAGCAGAGCATAACCAGAAATGGAAGAAATTACAAAGAATAAACAATCATCACCTTCCCTCAACACATAGCATAAAGATGAAAAGGCCTTCCAGCAAATTAAGTCTCAGTGAAATTCTCCAACAGCCACTTTCAGCTCAGCAGGAAAGCACACATTTTTTCTTTGTTGCTTGGCTTAAGATGTCTGGTCACAGGCTCACTGGAGCGAGGTGATACCAACCAGCCTCTCCCAAGCTCACCCAGGACATCGTTATCTGTGTGGTGCAGTGTAGCAGGCAAGGCTACGCTTTGCAGAATATCCCCCACTGACTCTGCTCCTGAAAACACATGAAAACCCCATTAACAAATTCTTAAAGTTTGCTACTGTGTGCTAATTTTAAATATTGCTCTCCTTCTCTTAAAATGCAAACACAATGGCTTTCTTTGGGGGAGTAAAATGTACAGAAAATGAGTTAGGGTCATGGGTGAAGGGTGGGATTCAGTTTAAATGTCTACTTTTAGATTTCCATGGTCAACTGCACAGTAAAGAATTTTCTCAAGTGACTTTCTTGGTTATAAAGCTTTTCTCTCTCAGCTCCAAACCCATCCTGCCCTGTTCTGTTCTTTTCTCTGAGGTAGGAGCTGAGAGTCAGCCAGACACTCTTCTCCTTGGTCAGCTTTGCCCTATTAGACTCTGCCAATAGGGAGCGCATGAGAGAGTCTGTGAGGATGGTGGAGGGAGAGGGAACTTATCCCCATTTGCTCACTGTCTCTGTCAGCATCATTCATGTAAGAATTCCTCACCATGGCACTGGCATTTGTTTCCCCAAAGATATCAGCACCAGTTGAGCAGTACCCCCTCCTCCAAATTACTAAATTTTAATAATCCCAACCTCTTCTCTGTATTTCCCAGTCCTAGAGGTAGGAACAGTTTATTACAGTTGTAACCTTTTGCCTTTCTGGATCTCCAACACTTGGTTAACAATTTGTTATATTAAACTCTTTCTGTTGAAACAGCTAATGTGTTTTTTGTCTCCTGACTAAAACTGACAGATTCAGTCAGAGAACTTAGTCTCGAAAAAGGTGAGGAGCATATTAATAGGACATACTAGGCCACTCTGTTCAGTTCTAACAGTTGGGCTTCTAAATAAGGAGATGCAACAAATAAATGAAACCATGTGTATTTATAAAACATGCATATTACTAAGGGTAGCTCTACAGATGTTTCAGTAATTGGGACCAGCTGTGGCTGGAGTAATCTAAGCTGTGTAGTTAGTTCAAGAAAACTTGGAGAAGGAAATGAATTTAAGGGATGAATGATACAATCTCTCAGAGAGGAGGAAGGCCATTCTGGTATGGTCATTGGCGTCTGCATAGGCTTGAATGGGAAAACAAATGAGTCACATGTACAAGGAAACTAGGGTAGTCCTCCATCATCAACCTCCTTCCCAGCACGTAGCACAGAACCTGGAACATTGTACATGATCAATAAATATTTGCTTAATTATTGCTCTCAATAACTGAATTGTATTGCTGGTGTGCAGATGTTGGGTAATCTTACCCTTGGAAGCCTTACTTATGCATGGCAATTCGGAATTATAGCAAGTTCACAATAATAGAAGCCAGGATTCTGGACAAAGATACCTGGAAAGTATGGTAAGATGATGGGAAGTTTGGAGACAACCAGGAACTATTGCCTGAGTGCAGAAACAACCCCTGGATTTCAGCACTGATGATGAAAAAGGTAAGGAAATGAAAGAAAAGTAGGCAGAATCTACAGTACCTGGAGATCAATTTGAGGAAAAAAGAGAAGAGAAAAAGCTTTTGTTCCAGTGTTATGAATCTGAGAAAGAAGAACTGCATAGGACTTGAGGAATGTCCAAATGGATATTGCTTGTGGGCAGAAGGGGAAAATGATACTAAAAGAAAGGAGAAATTTTCAAGCCTGGAAATGAAGATGTATAACCCATAAATACATGTAAATTGTGACTGATAGTCAGCAGTGTGAAAAAGAGAGGGAACTCCAAAGGCAGAAGAAACAACTCATATACCTAAAGGATTTTTAAATATAATTTACAATGGCCAGTTATTCTGTTTATATACTGGGAACAAACAAACAAAACTGGGCTTAAACTAGAGCTTGTTGGATTTAGATCAAATCCAATATTTGCTGACAATGAGAAAGTTACAAAATCTCCTTTTCTAGACTTTGTAAAAAATAACACTCTTATTTGTCTGTGGTGGTATGACTGTGGACCTACATAAACTTATTGGAATATAACTTATTATTTGATTTACCTTCTGTCATTATGATTTCCTAGGACTTTTAGGGGTTGGTTAATTCACTCAAGGTCATGTATAGTGAGAGGCAAATAGAAATCAGTTTGCCAAACTTGAAGTGGGTTTCATCTCAAATGGTCATTTTGTATCTATTCCCTTCAAAAAATAATGAACAGAAAGAGTGCATCCTCTTGCATGTCTGGTGATTCCCACCTAGAGAGAACTGTCCCTGGCTCCTTATTTTTCTCACTGACTTGGAGCAGCAGAAAGGGTAGGCAGTTAAGGTTGAGGAGAAAGATGCCAACTAGCTTATTTTTCTAAAAAGATTAAAACTGTACTTTCTGCTAACTTCAGTCAAAGAAATGCAAACTCTCAACAACAAAAATAATAACAGCAAATATTTCTGAACTTTGGCACTCCATTGACAACTCCATGATAAGGATTTTTCAGACATCATTTCATTTAATCTTCACAATAACCTAATGAGATAGATACTGTTTTTCATGGGTTAAGTTGTGTCCCCTTCAAAAATTTACATGTAGAAGTCCTAACCTCCAGTACTTCAGAACGTGACCTTATTTGGAAATGGGTTTGTTGCAGATATAATTAGTTTGGATGAGTCATGCTGGAGTATGGTGGGCCCCTAATCCAATATGATTTCATGTTCTTATAAAAAGAGCACCAGGGGCGCCTGGGTGGCGCAGTCGGTTAAGCGTCCGACTTCAGCCAGGTCACGATCTCGCGGTCCGTGAGTTCGAGCCCCGCGTCAGGCTCTGGGCTGATGGCTCGGAGCCTGGAGCCTGTTTCCGATTCTGTGTCTCCCTCTCTCTCTGCCCCTCCCCCGTTCATGCTCTGTCTCTCTCTGTCCCAAAAATAAATAAAAAACGTTATAAAAAAAATAAAAATAAAAAAAAAATAAAAAGAGCACCATATGAAGAGACAGATACACAGGTACAGAGAGAACACCACATAAAGATTGGAGTTATGCTGCCACAAGCCAAGGAACTACCAGAAGCTACGAGAAAAGCCTAAAATAGATCTTTCTCTAGCAGCTTCAGAGGGAGTGTGGTCATGCCAACATATTCATCTTGGACTTTTAGCTTCCAGAACTTTGAGACCATAAATTTCTGCAATTTAAGCCACTATGTTTGTGATACTTGATTACTAATATACTAATACACTAATATTACTAATAGCAAACTAGTATACTATCATTATCCCATTTTGTTGATGAGAAAAATACGTGATAGCTAGTAACATGGCTTCAAAGCCTGAGTTTAAGAGGCTTTATGACCACCCTCCCTTACATACCATTCAATATGAAAGTGGTGATAAAGGAAGCTTATAAAATGGTGATAGTAATAGCTGAATAATTCCCTGACAATATCTTGAATTAACAGGAACAAGAAGGTATTTTTCTAGATACATCACATAACACACACATACATACACAGGAAATCTAGACCTTAAATGCTGTATCCTTGATCCTGTAAAAAGAACCACGGTGTTTTGAGCCCCAGATGTAGACTGAGGAGATGTGAATTTCCAGCCTCGTTACCAACACTGACCATGAGGGGTTTTTTTCACCCCAGTCTCAGTTTCCTTATATGTAACAGGTGGTGAAAACTTTCTCCAGTTGTGAGAATTATGTAAAAATGTGTAAGAATGCACTTTGAAAACCATACAGTGGTGGGCAAACATAACTAGAATTTGACTAAATTTCAACTACCCATAAAGAACATAACAAAATGAGGGGCACCTGGGTGGCTTAGTCAGTTAAGCATTCGACAGACTTAGGTCATGATCTCACTGTTCACGAGTTGAAACCCCGCATTGGGCTCACTGCTGTCAGCACAGAGCCCACTTCAGATCCTCTGTTCCCCTCTCTCTCTCTGCTCCTGCCCTCCTCATGCTCTCTCTCCCAAAAATGAGTAAACATTTTTATTTTTAAAAAAAGAACATAACAAAGTGAAAGTGATAGCAATTATACTGATATGTAAAAGTATGAATTTTTCTCAGTGATATGACAAATTTCCATACATTATTCCTAAGCATATGTGTCTTTTCACTTCCAGTAGGGTAAAGTTACTTTAATAACAAAGCTATGGTGGCTCCACCACCATCTCCCACAAATGCACACCAAAGTTGGCCTTGAGTGTCCTAGCTTGTAGTTCTAATTGGAAACTGCTACAACTGTATCTGGTAAGAAATTAACTTAGCTTTGCAGTTAATAACACAAAGGCTTTGTTTGGGATTCTTTGAAGAGCTGGGTTTTCAGAATCCTTTTCACTGCTTTCCAATAACCAACCAGCCTAGAACTGAATTGGACCTCCCACTGCCTCATGCACATCTGGTGTTTTCTAATGAAGAGAGGAAGGCAAGGAAAACAGGCCTTTTGTTAAAGGCAGAGGAAGTTTTCTGTTTTCATTCCAGAGCCAATAAGCAGCAGCCAAACAGGAGAGAGAACAATGAACTACTATTGGGCTTATCTTCCAAATGCACCTGTTTGTAATAATCCAGTGACCGCCAAATCTGCTGGTATTTGACTGAAAACAGAGTCTCCTTTGAGAAGCACCTTGAAATCTTGCAGAACTGGAGAGAAAAGAGAATCCAGTCTGGCTTGCAGTGCACAACTTAGAAATGTGCATTGATATTGTCTTATTGGGCACATTAAGGGATCAAGATTAGGAGTACTTGCAAGCTTATTCAAAGGAGTACCGCTTGAACAACAAAAAAAACCTTTTCTCATGCTGCCATGTTTTGTAATCCCTTAGCTCCATTCTCCTTCCAACCCCAGAACAACAGAATTATTAGGAAAAGTGTCAACTTAGTGTCACCCTCTAATTCAGAGATGCCTGTTCCCTGAGGGAACATCATCCGCTCATGAGCCCTTGATGTCTGCTATGGACCAAATGTTGTTTCTCCCCAAAATTCAGATGTTGAAACCATAATCCCCAATGTGATGATACTTGGACATGGTGCCTTAGGTCATGAGGGTAGAGCCCTCATGAATGAGATTAATGTTCTTGTAAGGAAAGACACAAGAGAAATGATTTCTCTGCATCTGAAGACACAGCAAAAGGAAAGCCTTCTGTGAACCAGGAAGAGAGCTTTTACCAGAATCTGACCATGCTGGTGCCCTGATCTCAGAATTATCAGCCCTTGGAACTGTGAGAAATAAATTTCTGTTGTTTGAGCCATTCAGTTTATGGTATTCAGTGTGCTTTTGTTAAAGCAACCCAAACTGAACAAGACAGCACCCCATAACATTTAAGACCCAAAACATATTCAGTATATAACCAGAGAAAGGTCTGGTTATAATTCAAGATTTTGATACTAAAGATTTCATGTCCATCCTTCCCCATCAGCGTATGGACATCAATATATTGAATAATATACAAAATTCATGTATAAAATACTAATGGCAGGAGGAGGGAAATAAAAGTGAAAAAGCAAGTTTTTCTGAGTGTACCTATTTAACTGTTTGAATTAGTAAAGGTAACACATAAATCCTAAAGTTTCAATGGCTTAACATCGTAAAATTTAGTTCTTGTTGACATAGTAGATCAATGTGGTTATTTCTTCTAGGCAACTGGGGGCAGTCATTCAGGAGCAAGCTAATATAGACTATCCCATCTTTTACATATGGCTTTTAAGGTCTCCCTGAGTATCAATATCCAGACATGCAGACAAGAAAGGAAAGAGAGAGAGAGAATGAGAAGGGGGTGGGGGAGGGAGGGAAACACTTGGGAAATTTATATGATTAGGCTTGATAGAGAAGTATATTCCACTGACTTGAACTCATCACATAACAACACCCAACTACAAAGAAGGATACAGAAATGTAGTATTAGTGCCCAAAAATTAAAAATTAATGAAAGGGATGAAGAGAGAAAGAGAGAGAGAGAATAAAGCTGATGATCAAGCAGCAGTCTCTGCCACAACTGATTTTTTTGATGCAGTATTATAGACATGTGTCTAATCCAGAAAAGCAAAATGAAAGGAAAATTGACCATTGCACACTGACTTAAAATCCCCACTCTTAAAGCACAAAGTCTAAAACAGTCCTCCTGTATCAGTTAGCTATTGCTTCATAATATACCACCCCAAAATTGAGTATCTTAAAACAATATTTACTTACTATTACAGCTCACATGATAAGGGGTAGGCCAGGGTTTATCTGACCTTTGTTGGACTTGCCATGCATTTACATCTGCAAGTTGGCTGGCCTGTTGAGTTGTCTACAGGTCATTTGGGAGCTCTGCACTAGGGTGCACTAGGCTGAACATCTTAGGCCGCATGTCTGCTCTACATGGCTATCATTTGCCTCCTGAGTCTATCAGATGGCCTGAATATGTCTTTCTCACAGTAAAGGTATAAGTGCACGAGAGGCACCAGGAACACACAAAGCTACTCGAGGCCTGAGTTCAAAACTAGGGCATCATCAATTCTACTTCATTCTCCTGACCAAAGCAAGTCACATAACTGAGATCAAACTCAAAGGGTAGGGAAATAAATTCTGACTCTAATGTTAGGAATAGCAAAGGTGCATGCCAAAGGACATGAAAACAGAAAAGGGTGAAAAATAGGACTATCAGTGTCATCTAGCACATCCCCAATTCCACCTGAAGCTACCCTAACAGCAGTTAAGCTCAAAGGAAACACTGATGGTTGTATTTCTTTTTGCCCCGGTTTTATTGAGATATAATTAACATACATCACTGTTTCCAATTAAGGTGTACAGAATGATGATTTGACTTAGCATATATTGTGAAATGATTACCTCAATAAGTTTAGTTAGTGTCATCTCATATAGATACAAAAAACTTTCTCCCTGTGATAGAATTCTTAGGATCTACTCTCTTAACAGTTTTCAAATATATATACCATACAGCAGTGTTAACTGTAGTCATTATGATGTACATTACATCCTTAGAAATTATTCATCTTATAACTGGAAGTTTATACATTTTGATCTTTAACCAATTCTCCCCCCCCCCACTTCTGGCAACCACAAATGCAATCTCTTTTTCTGAGTTTAGTGGGGGGTTTTGTTTTCTTTTCTTTTGTTTTAGATTCCACATATGAGATTATACAGTATGTGTCTTTCTCTGCCTGATTTATTTCACTTACAGTAATGCCCTCGAGGCATACCCATGTTGTCATAAATAGCAGGATGTTTTTCTTTTTTTATGGCTGAATAATATTCCATTTTCATATTCCATTCTGTAACTTCTTTATCCGTTAATACATCAATGGACACCTAGGTTGTTTCCATGTTGGCTATTGCAAATAACACTGCTATGAACATGGGAATGAAGATATCTCTTTGACATAATGTTTTCATTTCCTTCAGATATATTCCCAGAACTGGAAATGCTAAATCATATGGTAATTCTATTTTTAAGTTTTTGAGGAACATGCATACATCTTTCCATAGTGGTTGTACCAATTTACAATCCTACCAACAGTGTTCTCTTTTCTCCACAACCTTGCTAGCATTTGTTATCTCTTGTATTTTTGATAATAACTATTCCAATAGGCATTAGGTGATATCAAATTGTGGTTTTGATTTGCATTTCCCTTCTGATTGGTGATGTTGAGCATCTTTTTGTGTACTTGTTGGCCATTTGTATACCTTCTTTGGAAAAAAATGTCTATTAAAGTCCTTTGACCATTTTTTTAACTGGACTATTTGCTTGTTTTTTCTTTGCTACTGAGTTGTATGAGTTCTTTATATATTTTAGATATTAATCCCTTATCAGATATATGGTTTGCAAATATTTTCCCATTCTATACATTTTCTTTCCATTTTGTTGATTTCTATTGATCTGCAGAAGCTTTTTAATTTGATGTAGCCCTATTTGTTTATTTTTTTATTCTGTTGCTTATGTTTCAGTTGTTATATCCAAAAAATCATTGCTAAGACCCATGTCAAGGAGCTTTTTTTGGTATGTTTTCTTCTAGGAGTCTTTTGGTTTCTGGTCTTATATTTAAGTCTTTAATTCACTTCAAGTTAATTTTGTGAGTAATGTAAGATAGGGGTCTAATTTCATTCTTTTATGTGTGAATATCCAATTTTCCCAGCACCATTTATTGAAGAGACTGTCTTTTCTCCATTGAGTATTCTTTGTTCCCTTGTCAAATATTAGTGACCATAAATGAATGGGTTTATTTTGGGTCTCTTGATTCTGTTCCATTGATATATGTGTCTGTTTTTATGCCAACACCATAATGTTTTGACTGCTACAGGTTTATATACTACAGCTTTATAATATAGCTTGAAATCAGGAAGTGTGCTACCATTTGCTCTTTCTTTCTCAGAATTTCTTTGGCTATTGGGGATCTTTTGTAGTCACATGTAAATATCAGGATTATCTTACTACTTCTGTAAAAAATGCTATTAAAATCTTGATAGTGATTGCATTGAATGTACAAATGACTTTGGATAGTCTGGGTATTTTAACAATATTAGTTCTTTCACTCCATGGACATGGCATACTTTTCCATTTATTTGTGTTGTTTTCTATTCTTTCATCAATGTCTTGTAGTTTTCAGTGTAGAGATCTTTCACCTCCTTGGTTAAACTTATTCCTTAATACTTTACTTAAATTTCTTGATGCTATTGTACATGGGATCATTTTATTTATTTCTTTTTCAGATAATTTATTGTTAGTGTATAGAAACAATGCTGATTTTTGTATGTTAATTCGACATCCTACAACTTTATTGAATTCACTGATAAGATCTAACAGATTTTTGGTGGAGTCTTGGATTTTCTTTTCTTTTCTTTTTTATTTTTTAAAATTTACATCCAAATTAGTTAGCATATAGTTCAACAATGATTTCAGGAGTAGATTCCTTAGTGCCCCTATATATAAAATTATGACATTTGCAAATGGAGACAATTTTGCTTCTTTCTTTCCAATTCTCACACCTTTTATTTATTTTTCTTGTCTGATTTTTCTGGCTAGAACTTCCAGTACTGTGTTGAATAGAAGTGGTAAGAGTAGGAATCCTTGTCCCTGATCTTAGAGAGAAAGCTTTCAGCCTTTTACCATGAGTACAATAAGCTTGTCATATATGGACTTTTTTTGTTGAGGTACATTCCTTCTATATCTAACTTATTAAGAGCTTTTATCATGAGTGGATGTTAAATTTTGTCAAATGCTTGTCTTCATCTATTGAGATGATCGTATGATCTTTTTTTTCATTTTGTTAACATGATGTATCACATTTATTGTTTTGCAGATGTTGAACAAATCTTGTATCCCAGGGATAAATCTCATTTTATCATGGCGAATAAACCTTTTAATATGCTGCTGAATTTGGTTTGCTAGTATTTTATTGAAAATTTTTGCATTTTTGTTCATTAGAGATATTCACTTATAGTTTTATTTTCTTATATGTCATTTTCTTACTTTGCTTTTAGGGTGATGCTGGCCTTGTAAAATGAATTTGGGAGTGTTCCTTCCTCTTTGATTTTTTGGAAAACTTCAAAGAGGACTGGTGTTAATTATTTAAATATTTGGTAGAATTCATCAGTAAAGCCATCTGGTCCTGGGCTTTTCTTTCTTGGGAGATTTTTTTATTACTGATTCAATCTCCATATTAGTAATTGGTCTGTTCAGATTTTCTATTTCTTTATGATTCAGTCTTGGTAGGTTGTATGTTTCTAAGAGTTTCCCCATTTCTTCTACATTGTCCAGTTTGTTGGCATATAGTTTTTCATAGTAGGTTCTTATGATTCTTTGTATTTCAGTGGTTTCAGCTGTAATGTCTTCTGTTTATAATTTTGTTGTTTTGTGTCCTCTCTCTTTTTGCCTTCGTAGCCCAGGTAAAAATTTGTCAATTTTATTTATCTTTTCAAAGAACCAACTCTTAGTTTTGTTCATCTTTTCCATTGTTTTCTGTTCTCTATTTCATTCATCTCTGCTTTTAAGTTTATAATTTCCTTCCTTCTGCTAACTTTAGGCTCAGTTTGTTCTTCTTTTTCTAGTTCCTTAAGACACAGACTTAGGTTGTATATTTGAGATCTCTCTTGGTTTTTGCTTTTGTTTTTGTTCTGGGGGTTTGGGTGTTTTGTTTTTGTTTTGTTTTTGGGAACCTCTACACCCAACTTGGGGCTCGAACTCATGATGTGGAGATCCAGTTGCATGCTCTTCCAATTGAGCTATCCAGGCACCCCTCTTTTGTTTTTTAATGTAAGTGTTTATTGCTATGAACTATTGCTTTTGTTGCATCCTATAAGTTTTGGTATGTCGTGTTTCCATTTTCATTTGTCTCAAGATACTTTTTTATTTCCCGTTTAATTTCTTTTTTAATCCATGGTTTGTTCAGGAGAGTACTGTTTCATTTCCATGAACTAATGAATTTTCCAATTTTCCTCCTGTTATTGATTTCTATTTTCATTCCATTGTGGTCAGAGAAGATACTTGGTATTATTTAAACCTTCTTGAATAAAGAAGGTTTATTCTTTATTCTTCTTGCTAAAACTTGTTTTGTGGCCTAACATATGATTTATCCTAGAAAATGTTCCATGTGCACTTGAGAAGAATGTGTATTACGCTGTTGTTGGATAGAATGTTCTGTATATGTCTACTAGGTCCATTTGGCATCAGTGTTTCCTTACTGATTCTCTGGATGATTTGTCCATTGTTGAGAGTGGGATAGTAAAGTCCCAAAATATAACTGCATTGTTGTTTATTTCTCCCTTTAGCTCTGTTAATTTTTTGCTTTATATGTTTAGGTACTCTGATTTTGGGTGCATAAATATTTACAAATGTTATCCTGATGGATTGACCCCTTTATCATTATATAATGACCTTCTTGGTCTTGTTTAACATATTTACTTTAAAGATATTTTGTCTGAAAAAAAGTATAGCTACACCTGGAATTTTTTGGTTACCATTGGCTTTAAATATATTATTGATGGTTATGTTTATGATAAGAATGAATAAACTGAATTATAATCACTCCCAATATGCAATCTTCACAGTAGACAGGTAAACAGAAAAACAACACTGGCTGATAGAGAGTCCAAGCCGTCTATCTAATTGACAAGCATTAGTCATCCCTTCTAACATAAGTTAGTATACAAATGATATTGCTGGTTCAAGTCCAATTAGAAAAGAACATATGAAATATAAGCTTAATTTTAAGCCACTCGTGACTTAAGGGAAAGACTTTGCCTGGGACCAGTTTCCATAAGCATTTGTCAATCCTGGGGAGTGGGAGTGGGACAGTGTGATGATTAATTTTATGTGTTAACTAGACTGCTCTATGGATTGCCCAGACTTTTGATCAAACATTATTCTAGGCATGTCTGTGAGAGTATTTCTAGATAAGATTAACATTTAAATCTGTAGACTGAGTAAAGCAGACTGCTTTCCCTAATATGGGTAGATCTCATCCAACTGAATGAAGAACTGAATAGAACAAAAATGGCAGAGTAAGAAGGAACTCCTCCTGTCAGCCTACTGAGCTGGAACATCAATCTCTTCCTGTCTTTGATCTTGAACTAAAAATTTGGCTCTTCTTTCGTCTTGAGCCTACCAGCTTTCAGACTGGAATGTATACCATCAGTTCTCCTGGGTCTCCAGCTTGCCAACTGCAGATCTTGGGACTTCTCAGCCTCTATAATTACATGAGCCAATTCCTTATTTTATATCTATCCTATTGGTCTGAAAAACCCTGATTAATACAGGCAGCAAGAAGTATGGTTCATTTGGAGCTTTAGCAACCTTTGGAAGGCACTTGGGAAATATAAACCATGCCCTTGAAAAGTAAAGCTCCAGTTTGTTTTCCCAACTTGTCTAGCTTCAAAACACCAGCGGCTATTAACATTGATCTGTCTGGACTGCGTTCATAAAGATCTGTAAACTGATCAGAGGGGAAATTAAATTAGACTGTAATTCGGCAGCACTCTGAAGAACATTAGCTTGCAAGAACACCCAGGAGGGCCAATTAGAACCACCATGGATTATCTGCCCATGGACTACAAACATGTTCTTTCTCATTCCATGAGACCTGAAATGCTACTTGGGTAGTGCCTGTCTCATTTGGAGGGTTAGTGCTGCTTGTATCTAGAGGTGTTGATCAGGCATCCACATTAGGAAATGCTTAAAGTAATCCTATTAGCAGAACTGGACTAGGGAATAAAGCCAGTTCAGTGATGCAGCTAAGGTCGAAAAACTAGTCATATGATCTCAGTGGGGGAAAAAAAGTGATCTCTGCCAGTGGACAGTGAGAGAAGGAAAATAAACAAGACAGAACCAGCAGGGCAAATAATTCTCAAAGAAGAAGGACCCCTCCTCACCTAGCTGAAGTTCACAGTTAATTTCTAAATCCCCAGATAGAAAAGGAAAGGGACAGTAACATATTCTGTGCCTACCTTATGCCAAATGCCTGCACACATGGCTTTATTTCATCTTTGCAACATCCCTCCCAATTTTATAAATAAATTAACTGATGCTTAGAGAGATTAGGATAATTGCCCAATATCGTATCAGTAGAAAGTGAGATTCCTTGGATTCTGGCTCAATTCTGCCAGAATCTAGATCCTGTGTTCTTTCCACTACATCACACAGCGTGTATGTCTAAGGAAATGAATGAAGTAAAGGGAAAGTAGAAATGGCTTAGAGCAAGCAAGGAGGTGTGACTGCTTGCATTGCATCAAGGAAAAACATAATTAAAGGTAATAGTGGTTGCCATAAAAAGCTAAACCAAAGTGTATGAAAGAGAAAAGAAGCCTGCACATGTTGAAAAAAAGTAGCCCAGGAAGCCCTGTGATGTGCCACATAAGAGCCACATCCCGGAGTGTTCTCTACTGGGAAGCACAGCGTCAGAGACAGGTAGCTCATCAGACAGATAAAGAAACACATTGAATTTAGAGAAATTAACCCAAAGTAGTAGTCTTGTGCCTACTTTACACCCTGGCAAAGAGAGCTGAGTAATATGAAAAGCTTGGAGCTGACAAAGATGGTCCTCAGGGTCTGGACTGGCCTCCAGAAAGACTTAACTTTTACTCCAGTGTCCCATGAGCAAGTTGACCACAGATATGCTCAACATGTTTATCTAGACTCTGAGTTTCCAAGAGTCATCTCATCTTTCTGGAATGTGATCAAATCTCTTTTACCTCATACTTTAGTCAGACGGACTATTTATTGTTCAAAATGTCAGGCATTCTCTTTTAGACCTTTAGGCATGTTGCTCCCTCTACCACAAATCTCCTTTCCTCATACTTAACTACATATAGCTCTAATATTGACTCATAACAGAGCCCAGCTTACTTCTTGGGTGAAATCCCCCTTCAAGGAAGCCCTCATTGCCCCAACTTCTGGGAATGTTTTTGTAACAACCTTCGGCTCGAAGTCCCTTTAGGGACTGCTTCACCTGAAAAAAGCATCCTCACACAAATTAATGCTCCTTCTCGCAGTATCCTATATCCAGTGACTAATCAGTGTTAAAATATTAAGGTCAGGCCATCTTCACCCAAACAGGGACAACTATGAATGGTCATATACCCTGCAGACCTCCCCACGGAGCTGGCCACACCTACTCTTGTACCTGCATTGAAGTTGACTTCTTTACTCAATTCTGCTTCCATCCTCTCCTTTCCACAAATATTTGTTCCAAGGACACTCTTAAATGTCCTGCACATTAAACTCAATCTCAGAGTCTACTTCTTCACAAAACCAATCTGTGACATATCTGCCCTATCAGAAGAGTGATAAAATGGGAGAGAACAGGAAAAATACTAACCATTCCCCACCAGTGAACCCCATCAAAAACAACTAAATATATTTCTAATCCCCTAAAATTTCAATAAATTCAAGAACTCCTGTACCAGTCTGAGCTTAGTTAGGAAAACAGAGGCACCACATTTATTACAAGAATAGGGAATTTAACATGGAAATCAAGATTTATACAGATGTGGGATTTTCTGAGAGAGTGAAGATCTCTAAGAGATTGTAGCCAAACGACTGACATTGAAGTTGGTGAAGGGGGCTGAAAAGCAGGAAGTGAGAACATCCCAGAAACCACCATTCTAATCACCAAAGTGGGATCTCATGGAAAGATCTGAAAAGCTAACAAATCAGGAAAATCCACTGTATATAATAAAACTGTGGTATCTACAATCCACAACAGCCTAATAATTATAACTTCTTTCATTTCTACCTTTCAAATGTCACAGGAGTACCTCTCCTTTAGCAAGTTCTAACCCAAATCATACAGCAAAGAGGATTCTGGAAAATATATTCCCCTATCTTAGGAGTGGTAGTGAAGCCAAATGACACAGACAATCCAGAATAACTCTTTAAACAAATAATTAAGTTCATCTACCCAAATCCATGTTTTGTCCTCTTTATCTCTCCCCACATGAGGTGGCTTCTGGTCTCTACAAAAGTCATTATTTCTGAGTAGGGCCTCTGGGCAAAAATATGAGTGCCTGTCCTCTCCACGTACAATGAATGTGGCTTAAGCCACTGTGATTACTGTTTATGGAAAAGAGACAAAATCCAGTGAGTGGGCTTAGAATCGGGAGAATTTAGAGAAACTTGAAATATGTTTCAAGTTGGACATATGGTCAGCTTTCTTTCCCTTAGTCTTAATTACCCAGATTAATGAACATCTGTTAACCCAGGCACAGCCTAAAAAGCTCCCATCCATGATGGAGAATTTACTCTGGTATCAGAGTCATAAAGTAGCTCCTATGAAAAGGAACCTTCAACCACTTTAAAGGCAAATTCCAGAGTACATGTCTTTTATCTCTTAGTTAACTTTATTCCTAGATATTTTATTGTTTTTGGTGCAATTGTAAATGGAATTGATTGTTTCCTTCCTTCCTTCCTTCCTTCCTTCCTTCCTTCCTTCCTTCCTTCCTCTCTTTCTCTCTCTCTTTCTTCTTTATTTCTCTCTCACTCTCTCTCTCTCTCTCTCTTTCTGAAAAACTCAAATCTTTAATTTTTTCCCCTTGCCTGGTACAGCCCAGACTCAAGACACCTGAGTTTTGCAAACACAATACACATGTCAACCCCTGGGCCCTTGAATCATCAGGTTAAGTGCAGGCAGGGGAGGCCCCTCTGACACCCCCTCAAAGTGCATCACAGACTGGCCCCCATGTGGCCCATCAGCACCCTGACAAGTTCATGGGCTGTAATGGAATTGTTTTCTTAATTTCTCTTTCTGCTCCTTTATCATTAGTGCATAGAAATGCAACAGGTTTTTGTACATAGTTCTTATATCCTGAGATGTTACTGAATTCATTTATAAGTTCTAGTGATTTTTTTTTGGGGGGGGGAATCTTTAGGGGGTTTTACATATAATACCATGTCATATGCAAATAGTGAAAGTTTTACCTCTTCCTTACCAATTTGGATTCCTTTTATTCTTCTTTGTTGTCTAAATGCTGTGGCTAGGAATTTCAGAACTATGTTGAATAAAAATGGTGAGAGTGGACCTACTTATCATGTTCCTGACCTTAGGGGAAAAGCTCTCACTTTTTAACCAATGAGTATGATGTTAGCTGTGGGTTTTTCATATAATTATTTCATTTATTTTTATTTATTTTACATTTATTTATTTACATTTATTTTCATAAAATTATTCTCATTTATTATGTTGTTATGTGTTCCCTCTGGACCTACTTTGTTAAGGGTTGTCATCAGGAATGGAAGTTGTACCTTGTCAAATGCTTTTTCTGTATGTATTGAAATGATCATATCATTTTTATCCTTTCTCTTATTGATGTGATTGTATCATGTTGCTTAATTTGTGAACATTGACCCACCCTTGCATCAGGAATAAATCCCGTTTGATCTTGGTGAATTACTTTTTAATGTATTGTTGGATTTGGTTTGATAGTGTTTTGTTGAGGATTTTTGCATCTATGTTCATCAGAGATAATTATTGGCCTATAGTTCTCTTTTTCTGTGGTATTTTTATCTGGTTTTGGTCTCAGGGTAATGCTGGCTTCATATAATGAATTTGGAAGTTTTACTTCCTCTTCTAATTTTTGGAATACTATGAGAAGAATAGGTATTAGCTCTTCTTTAAATGTTTGGTAGAATTAGCCTATGAAGCCATCTTGTCCTGGACTTTTTTTTGTTAGGATTTTATTATTATTACTATTATTATTATTACTGATTCAATTTCATTGCTAGTAATCAGTCTGGTCAAATTTTCTATTTCTTCTTACTTCAATTTTGGGAGGTTGTGTGTTTCTAGGAATTATCCATGTCTTCTAGGTTATCCAGTTTGTTGGCATATAGGTTTTCATAATACTATCTTACAATTGTTTGTATTTCTGTGGTATTATTGTTATTTCTCCTCTTTCATTTCTGAGTTTGTTTACCTGGGTCCTCTTTCCTTTTTTTTATAAGTCTGGCTAAAAGTTTATCAGTTTTGTTGATCTTTTCAAAGAACTAATTCCTGGATTCATTGGCTTGTTCTATTGTTTCTTTAGTTCCTCAATCATTCATTTCTGCTCTATCCTTATTATCACCTTTCTTCTACTGCTTTGGGGTTTTTTTCTTTTTTTCTTTTTTTTTTTTTGGAAGTTTATTTATTTTGAAGGAGAGAGAGACAGAGTGTGATCAGGGAAGGGGAAGAGGGAGAGGGAGACCGAGAATCTGAAGCAAGCTCCAGGCTCTGAGCTGTCAGCACAGAGCCTAACGCGGGGCTCAAACTCAAGACCCTGACTTGAGCTGAAGTCGGAGGCCCAACTGACTGAGCCACCCAGGCACCCCTGGGGTTTGTTTTTTCTTGTTTTTCTAACTCCTTTAGGTATAGGATTACATTTCTTTTTGAGATTTTTCTTGCCTCTTGGTATAGGTCTGTATTGTTATAAACCTCTCTTAGAAGTTTTTGCTGCATCCCAAAGCTTCTAGACTTTGTGTTTTCATTTTCATTTGTTGCCATACTTTTTTATTTCTTCTTTGATTTCTTGGTTGGCCCATTGTTTAGTAGCATGTAATTTAACCTCCATGTTTGTGTGCTATTTCCAGATTTTTGCCTGTGGTTGATTTCTAGCTTCATAGCACTGTGGTCAGAAAAGATGCATAGTGTGACTTTGATCTTTTTGAATTTGTTGAGACCTGTCTTCTGTCCTAATATGTGATTTATTCTGGAGAACGTTCCACGTGCACTTGAAAAGAATGTATATTCTGCTCTTTTAGGATGGAATGTTCTGAATATATCTGTTAGTACCACCTGGTTCAGTATATCATTCAAAGCCATGGTTTCCTTGATTTTGTTTGGATGATCTGTCCATTGATGTAAGTGGAGTGTTAAAGCTCTGCCCCCCCAACTATTAGTATTTTACTATTATTTCCTTTATGTTTGTTATTAAATGTATTTGGGTGTATCATGTTGGGTGCATAAATATTGACAATTGTTATATCTTCTTGGTGGATTGTTCCCTTTATGATTACTTAGTATCCTTCTTTGTCCCTTGTTACAGTCTTTGTTTTAAAGGCTATTTTGCCCAATATAAGTATTGCTACCCTGGCTTTCTTTTTACATCCACTGGCATGATAAATACTACTCCATTCTTTCACTTTCACTCTGCATGTGGCTTTAGATCTGAAATGAGTCTCTTGTAGGCAAGATGTAGATGGATTTTGGTTTTTTTTTTATCCATTCATCACCCTATGTCTTTTGATTGGAGCATTTCATCCATTTACATTAAAAATAATTATGGATAATTGTGTATTTATTGCCATTTTGTTACTTGTTTTGTGGTTGTTTTTGTAGTTGTTCTCTGTTCCATGCTTCCCTTGTTCTCTTCTCTCACAGTTAGCTTTATTTAGTGGCATATTCAGATTCCTTTCAAATTATGTTTTGCATATCTCTTTTTTTAAATATGAAATTTATTGTCAAATTGGTTTCCATACAACACCCAGTGCTCATCCCAACAGGTGCCCTCCTCAATGCCCATCACCCACCCCCCATCAACCCTCAGTTTATTCTCAGTTTTTAAGAGTCTCTTATGGTTTGGCTCTCTCCCCCTCTAATTTTTTTTCCTTCCCCTCCCCCAGGTCTTCTGCTAAGTTTCTCAGGATCCACATAAGAGTGAAAACATATGGTATCTATCTTTCTCTGTATGACTTATTTCACTTACCATAACACTCTCCAGTTCCATCCACGTTGCTACAAATGGCCAGATTTTATTCTTTCTCATTGCCACATAGTATTCCATTGTGTATATAAACCACAACTTCTTTATCCATTTATCAGTTGATGGACATTTAGGGTCTTTCCATAATTTGGCTATTGTTGAAAGTGCTGCTATAAGCATTGGGGTACAAGTGCCACCATGCATCAGCACTTTTGTATCCCTTGGGTAAATTCCTAGCAGTGCTATTGCTGGGTCATAGGGTAGATCTATTTTAAATTTTTTGAGGAACCTCCACACTGTTTTCCAGAGTGGCTGCACCAGTTTGCATTCCCACCAGCAGTGAAAGAGGGTTCCCATTTCTCCACAGCCTCTCCAGGATCTGTAGTCTCCTGATTTGTTCATTTTAGCCACTCTGACTGGCATGACATGGTATCTCAGTGTGTTTTTTTTTTTCATTTTTTTTTTTCAGTGTGGTTTTGATTTGTATTTCCCTGATGAGGAGTGATGTTGAGCATCTATTCATGTGCCTGTTGGCCATCTGGATGTCTTCTTTAGAGAAGTGTCTATTCATGTTTTCTGCCCATTTCTTCACTGGATTACTTGTTTTTCGGTTGTGGAGTTTGGTGAGTTCTTTATAGATTTTGGATACTAACACTTTGTCTGGCATATCTCTTTTTTTAATATTTATTTATTTATTTATTTTGAGAAAAACGGAGAGAGCATGAGCAGGAGAGGGGCAGAGAGAGAGGGAGAGAAGAGAATCCCAAGCAGGCTCTGCACTATCAGTGCAGAGCTGGATGCGGGCCTTGATTTTACCAACCGTGAGATCACAACCTGAGCCAAAATCAAGAGTCAGACATTTAACCAACTGAGCCATCCAGGCACCTCTAGTTTTTGCATACCTATTACTAGTGTTTGGTTTGTGATTACCACTGAGTTTGTATATAACATCCTCTGCATATAGCAGTCCACATTAAGTTGATGGTCACTGAAATTTGAACCCTTTCTGTGCTCTCCCCAGCCCCACGTTTTAGGTATATGGTGTCATATTTTACATCCTTTTATTTTATGAATCCCTTGACTAATTTTTACAAATATACTTTTTTTTACTGCTTTTGTGCTTTCTACTTTTATTACTCCTTTGTGTGGTCTTTCCTTTCCACTCAACGAGTCCCCTTTAACATTTTTTTATAAGGCTGGTTTAGCAATTGTGAATTCCTTTAACTTTTGTTTGTCTGGGAAACTCTTTATCTCTCCTTATGTTCTGAATGATAGCCTGGCTGGATAGAGTATTCTTAGCTGCAGGGTTTTTCCTTTCAGCACTTTGAATATATCATGCCACTCCCTTCTAGCCTACAAAGTTTCTGTGGAAAGATCAGCTGATAGCCTTATGGGGTTTTCCTTGTATATAACTATTTTCTTTTCTTTTGCTGCTTTAAAAATTCTCTCTTTATAACTACTTTTTACCATTTTAATTACTATGTATCTTGGACCATACTATGTGGACCTCCTTGGGTTGATTTTGTTGGGAGCTCTCTGTGCTCCTGGGTCTGGATTTCTGTTTCAGCTATTAGTTCTTCAAATATGCTTTCTGCCTCCTTTTGTTTCTCTTCTTCTAGGATCCCGGTAATGTGAATATTATTATGCTTGATAGTGATGCTGAGTTTTCTAAGTCTATTTTCATTTTGTATTACTTTTAGTTGCTCATCTGTTCAGCTTGATTGCTTTCCTTTATTCTGTCCTCCAGATCACTGATCCATTCTTCTGCATCCTTTATTCTACTCTTCATTTCCTCTAGTGTAATTTTAATTTCATTTATCGAGTTCTTTATCATGGATTAGTTCTTTTTTATGTTTTCTGAGTCTTTGTCAAGGGCCTCACTGAGGTCCACCACTCTTTTCTCAAATCCAGTAAGTACTTTTATGACCATTACTTTAAATGTTCTATTAGGCATATTATTTATCACAATCTCATTTAGCTCTTGTGCCATGATTTTGTCTTGTTCTTTCATTTGGGACATATCCCTCTGTTTCCTCATTTTGTCTAACTCTCTGTGTCTGTTTCTCTGTGTTAGGAAAGCCAGCTACATATCCTGCTGTTGGAAGTAGCAGCCTTATGAAGAAGAAGTCCTGTAGTGCCCTGCAGTGCATGTCTCCTGTTTGCCAGAATCTAGTGCTTCAGGGGTGTCTCCTATGTGTGTTTCATGCACCCTACCATTCTGGCTGAGCCACATTTTTCCGCAGTCCAGTCATCTGCATTGACTCTCTTTGCCTGTTGTGGGCAGGGTTTTGTCTCTGCATTGTTAGTGGTCAGTCTGGAGTGCCTTGGGCTTGAGTTGAGTCAAACCAGGAATTTGCTGGAGATAGAGTAGCACCAAACCTCAGAGTGCTTTCCCTTTTTTACACATTGAGAAGCTTTTGTTGGTGGGTGGGAATACAGTCAGACCAGCTGTCTTCCCCCAGCCCACTGCTTGGGTTGCAGTCTTACTGGTGTGTGTCGTCGTCTTTCTCTTTCCCTGGGCCAGCAGTCATTTTGAAGTGGTTCTGGCTCCTTTAGAGGCTGCTTGCACACTTCCACATTTTTGGCATCACTTTGGATGGGCTCTGGCCAAGAGCCTATTGAAGGGGAATATCTGCAGAGGCATGAGGTGGTGGGATGCAGTGTTATCAAGGTTTGCACAGGTCTGCTATGGGAAGAAGCCTGGAGTGGAGGGCTGACTGGAGGATGTGTGTCCTCAGGAAAACATGTGCGTGGGGTATGCTGTTAGCAAGTTAGGTAGTAATTTTTAATGCCACAGTGGTTCCTGCAGGTGGCCATGTGTTTAGGCCGAGGGGTGGGAGAGGGAAATGGCTCCAGCCAGCTCCTTTGTTCCTCCAGAATTCTCCTAATAATCCCTGCCCTTCCAGCACACACTATGAGAATAGTAAACAAATCTCCCTTGGGCATACCTCAGGCTCTTTTCCAACTTCTGCTTCTATGCTGTATCTCTAGGGCTGTTCTATGTGCTATCTCTTTAAGAGTGGGGACTCAGTTCCCTCTTGCTCTCCTGGTTCTCCTAGAACCAAGCCTGCTGATTTTTAAAGTTCCAGGTTTTTAGTCTTGCTTGTAAGAACTTGTGAAATTGAGCCCCCTGTTTTTCAAAACCAAATATTATGGGGATTCATTTTCTCCTTGAGGGTTCCTTGCTCCAAGAGTCTGTCTCCACTGTCTGTGCCTGTGGCATTCTTCCATCCTAAAGACAGTCCTGTGGGTCTGTTTAGTCTCTGACCTTGTCTGCACCCTTCCTACACTCTTTGATGCAGCCTCTTCTCTACATTTAGCTGTGGAGAGTTTGTTCTGCCAGTCTTTGGGTCATTTTCTGGGTTATTTACACTGATGTGAGTGTTATTTAGTTGTATCCATGAGATGAGATGAGCTTAGGGTCCTTTCACTTCCATCTTCCCTTGTGTCTGTGAGAACATTTTTTTTTAAAGTCTTTCTTCCAGGAAACAAGATCAGCAGTCCCTGTAACATTGAATAAAGCTAAAAGAAAAGGTAGTAATAACCTCCTTTGTATTCCTTTCTTTCTGAACATCAAATCACATATTTAGATTATTTTTCTGTTTGTTTTGTTGTGTTATATTTTCACTTTTAAGTGTGCCCCAGGACCTTGCTACTTCCAGTGTGGTCTTTGGACCAGCAATATCAGTACCACCTGGGAGTGTGTAGAAATGCAGAATCTCAAGCCCCAGGCCATACCTGCTGAATCAGAATCTGCATCTTAACATGATGACCAGGTGATCCCTACACCTTATGAAGTGAAAGTGACCACAGCAAGTGAAAGTATGAGATTTTCATATACCTGAGGGCTTCCTAATGGAGATTATTTATGCCACATGTTCTGCTTGCTTTAAGCCAGAGACTTTTATTCTTTAGGAAAGCAGGTGACTTCTTTGCCTTAAAACTTAAGCTTAATCATCTTGGGAACTTTTGTGATCCCATGACCTCAAATTAAGGGGCCTGGTTTCATAACTTAGGGCAATGTGATAATGTTCCCATATTCAGTATGCCTTCACTGAACCTTGGTCTCATCCCTTCTACTCTTTCTGCTCCAGGTTGAGGCAGGGCCGTTTGGTTTTGCAAAAGTAGTCTAGGAGTGATCTCTGGATGGTCTGAATGATAAGAATTCTTGAGGACATTTTCCATGTCTAGATTTAGACCATAATCATTATAGCACATGTTTACAGTGCTGTGCCCATACCATTTTCATGCACACCTGCTCCTGGTAGGCGTGCTTTCCCTCCCAACAGTCAACACCTGTATCTTTGTTGGCTGGCTGCCCTCTGGCTGTCACACTCTGGTTTGCCTGTGTGCACGAAAAGCCCAAAGTGCCTGAGAATTTACTTCTTCCCTTCATAGCCCCTTATCTAAGCCTAATTTGTAGAGAAGACAAATACTCAAGACCTCTTGGACTTGAAGTTGACTGGACAATGCTGAAGTGTGACCTATGTACTATTTCCAGAACTTTTTCTGTGGTACATTGATACCATATGGTTGCTTGATCTCCTTTTCTTCCTGTTCCCACTTCCCTAGTGTTTTTTTCTAGAAACATGTCCTACTAAATCATTGTCACATGAATTCTTGTCTCAGACTCTGCTTCTGGGGAACCCAACTTAAAATAGTCACCTTTGTGGCCTTCCCTGTTATATACCAAGGTTTGTAAATTGATATTAAATGTATTATTCTCTATATTTATTAAATACCCTCATGTAACAGGCACTGAGCCTGGGTTGGAAATAGAGTGGTAGTAATGCCTGGGTGAATCTGAAAAACTAGGAGTTTGCCAGGAAAAGGCGCTGTAGACAGAAAGGACAAAGGAAAGGCCAAGCAAGTTAAACTATCCTAAGATCCCAACATGAAGTGCAAAGTAAGGAGTGGGAAGAAGTGAGGGTAAAAGTGTAGACAAAGGGAGAAAACATAGGGCCTTGAGAGCTATGTTAAAAATACATGTACATCTCATTGTATTTTTGATTTGTATTTCCCTGATGATGAGTGATGTTTAACATCTTTTCATGTGTCTGTTAGCCTTCTGGATGTCTTCTTTGGAGAAGTGTCTATTCATGTCTTCTGCCCATTTCTTCACTGGATTATTTGTTTTTTGGGTGTTGAGTTTGATAAGTTCTTTATAGATTTTGAATACTAACCTTTTAGCAGCTATGTCATTTGCAAATATCTTCTCCTCTGCCAATGGTTGTCTTTTAGTTTTGTTGCTTTCCTTCACTGTGCAGAAGCTTTTTATCTTCATGAAGTCCCAATTGTTTATTTTTGATATTGTTTCCCTAGCCTCAGGAGACATATATAGCAGGAAGGTGCTACAGCTAATGTCAAATCCTGCCTATGTTCTGTAGGATTTTGATAGTTTCAGGTCTCACATTTAGATCTTTTGTTAATTTTGAATTTATTTTTTGTATGGTGTAACAAATGGTCCATCTTCATTATTTTGCATGGTGCTGTCCAGTTTTCCCAACACCATTTGTTGAAGAGACTGTTTTTTTTCCATTGTATATTCTTTCTTGCTTTGTGAAAGATTAATTGACCATATACTTGTGAATTCATTTCTTGGTTTTCTATTCTATCCCATTGATCTATGTGTCTATTTTTGTGGCAGTACCACACTGTCTTGATGACTACAACTTTGTATTATAACTTGAACTCCAGAATTGTAATGCCTCCAGCTTTGCTTTTCATTTTCAAGATTGCCTTGATTATTTGGGGTATTTTGTGGTTCCATGCCGATTTTAGGATTATTTGTTTCAGTTCTGTAATAAAATTCTGATGCTACCTCACATCTTTCAGCATGACTAAAATTAACAATACAGGAAAAAACATACGTTGGAGAGGATTTGGAAAAAGGGGGACTCTCTTACACTGTTGGTAGGAATGCATACTGGTGCAGCCACTCTGGAATACAATATGGAGGTTCCTCAAAAAGTTAAAAATAGAACTACCCTATGATCCAGCAATTGCACTACTAGGTATTTACACAAAGGATACAAAAATACTGATTTGAAGGGGCACATGCACCCTGATGTTTATAGCAGCATTGTCAACAACAGCCAAATTATGGAGAGAGCCCAAATGTCCATCGACTGATGAATGGATAAAGAAGATGTAGTTTATATATACAACGGAATACTACTTGGCAATGAGAAAGAATGAAATCTGGCCATTTGCAGCAATGTGGATGGAACTGGAGGGTATTATGCTAAGTGAAATAAACCAGGCAGAGAAAGACAGATACCATATGTTTTCACTCATATGTGGATCTTGAGAAACTTAATAGAAGACCCCTTAATAGGGGAGGGGAAGGGGGGAAAAAGTTACAGAGAGGGAGGGAGGCAAACCATAAGAGACTCTTAAGGACTGAGAACAAACTAAGGGTAGATGGGGTGTTGGGGAGAGGGGAAAGTGGGTGATGGGCAGGGAGGAGGGTACTTGTTGGGATGAGCACTGGGTATTGTATGGAAACCAGTTTGGCAATAAATTATATTAATAAAAAAAGAAGATGTGGTGTATACATACAGTAGAATATTACTCAGCCATAGAAAAGAATGAAATATTGTCATTTGCAATGACATGGGTGGGGTGTATTATGCTAAGTGAAATAAGTCAGTTAGAGAAAGACAAATACCATACGACTTCACTCATATGTGGAATTTAAGAAACAAAACAAATGAACATAGGGGAAAGAAAAAAGGAGAGGGAGGAAAACTATAAGAGAGACTCTTAACTATAGAGAACAAGCTGAGGATTTATGGAGGGAAGATGGGTAGGGGGGATGAGCTAAATGGCTGATGGGTATTAAGGAGGGCACTTGTGCTGAGTACTGAGTGTTATAGTTAAGTGATGAATCATTAAATTCTACTCCTGAAACTATATATTACACAATATATTAGTAAATATTACACTATATGTTAACTAACTAGAATGTAAATGAAAACTTGAAGCATACAATCAATCAATCAATCAATAAAATACATGGACATCACCAGAGGTAATCTGTTAAAGCGTTCAATTTAAGCACAGAATGGAAAACCAATAGAGACAGATTTTCATTTGAGCCAATCACCCTGCATTTAAGAAAAATCAGTTAATAGACTGGTAGTAATCTAGACTTGACATCACTAACTAGAAGTGATGGGTTCAAAGCTGCTGAGACTAAATGTTCTTTTCACAAAAAAGAAATAGTAGTTATTTGACATGATAGAAGTGTTAACCAAAGCTATGGTAATAATTATAATGCAATATACAAATGTATCAAATCAATATGCTGTATACCCTAAACTTACACAATGTTATATGTCAATTATATCTCAAAAAAGAGAAGTATTTAGAAACAAAATAATTACATCTGAAAAGTAATATGGTTTATCTCAAAATATGTGATATTCAGAAAGCATTAACTTTTACAGTGAACCACAAATATTGGCCCTTGTTGTATATGAGCTCTCATCCTGAATGATATGACTCACATGGAATTTTCTCAAGATTTTGGAGATCTGCAAGGATTGTGCTGGCAGATAAACCTAGAAGCACAGAACCTAGAAGGCAGATCTTAAAGAATAAGAGACATCCGGTGCCAGATTTGTCAGCAGGCTCCCACTTCCCTAATACAAGAAAAGAGGCCTGGAGTAAGCCACACCAAACAAGAAGTAAGGTCAAGGCAGCTGAAATAATATGAAGCAAACATGTATTGAGAAGGTCAGAAAATGACATACTGAAATAAAAAAAAATTATTCTCCCCCCACCTCAAATTACTGCAAATTCATTTGCCCTGTGAATTACCTTACTTAAAATTAAGATTTTTAAAACTGCCAGATTGTCCTTCAACTAGAAGTCATCTAGAAGAGATACATTACCTATTCCTCTGTCCTTAGCAAGTGGGTACCTAGCAATAATCCTTCAGAGGATTTGCAGATTGATTTTTCCCACCTATTAGTCATCAGTGCTAATAATTTCTTGTAGCATCTTAATGTCAAAGTAATTGGACAGAACAAAAGGAGTTAGAGCAGTTATTCTCAACCTTCACCACATAGTAGAGTCACCTGAGAGCTACAAAAAAGTACTGATGCCTGAAGTCCAATCCAGATTTAATTGATCTGGGGCTTTGGACATCAGAATTTTTTTAACTCTGAGTGATTCTGATGTGCAGGTAGGATTGAGAATCACTGCCTGGGACACTGGCCCCAAAATGATCCTAGCTGGACAAGAGCAATATGTACTCTTTTTTTCATTCCCTAACAGTCCTATAGAGTCTGAATAGAGGGTAGCACTCACATTTTGGCATAGGCAAGCAAGAATACTGGAAATATCACTTTATTTTATCCAAATTGTCTCCTGTCTATCTCCTTGGGTGCCCTAGACATAAATTAAAAAACAGTCATATAGCTTGTATAATTTTCTCCAATAAGGAAAGGGTCTGTCAGTGAAGTGGACGCATTTTCAGACACCAAAAGTGATCTCAGTGCTTTTCTCACTGCATGTTAAAATCTAACAGCATGAGCTACTTTATCTTGAAGAAGTTACCTCATTAAATTTTGGAAAGAAAAAAATCACGGAGACAAAACTTAATAATAACACACAGAAATGTAAAATACTAAAACTAAATAAGGAAATATGTATATGCATTCTGGCAGAGTGAGAAAGTTGTAGCTAAATATAGCCTTAATACCCACGAGGGTGGCAAAATTGAGGGATGATGCTTGTGATCACATGATATTAATGAAAATGCTTTTCAAGAGATTGAATACTTACATTTCAATGAAAAAAACTCCGTTCAATAGGAGGGTGATAAAAGAGCCTAAGAATTCTAAGTCTAGAGTGACTGTAAGTCAAAGCCAAATCTCACAGTATAAGGGCTAAATTTTAGGGAGTGCTATGTGTGCAAAGTGCTGTGTGAAACATTTTATTCCCACAGTGTACCTAGGAAGTATATATTACTAATTCCATCTTGAAGATACTATATAGGGATACTAATAGTTTCTTCTTCAGTTTTGTGAGGATTAAATTAGTTAATATGTGAAAGCACTTAGAAGGCTAAGAGTGCTAGGGGTAAGCAGCATATTATGTGTTAGCTATAATTATTATGGCTTGTTATCCTGAAGATCACAGGAAAAGGAATTTTTTTCAAGGATGAAGGCAAAGCTATGATATAAACAAGAAAAGAAACCAAGAATAAACCAGAAACTTTGAGAAAATATTGGAAAAATTAAATGAGTTAGAACTAGGCCAATGGAGAAGACTGAGCAGAGGGACCCATAGACCAAAACATCAGCAGAAGGAGCAACTCTTTGCAAAGGTGATCCAGAAGAACTCAAACCTAAAGGGAGCACCTGCAAAGATCAGGCATGGGCCTAGAAGGATGAACATAGCTAGTCAGTGACAGTACCAAAGGGAAGAGACATCAGAGACTTCTGGCACCCAGCGAACGCTCAGAACTGAACTCTAAAGAAAGGGATCCCTTGTCTGCCACAGCTCCTGGTTTAGGTATGGGGACCTAAGAAAAAAAGCAAAATGGGGGTGCCTGGATAGTTCAGTAGGTTAAGCGTCTGCCTTTGGCTCAGGTCATGATTTTGCATTTCTGGAGTTCGAGCCCCACATCGGGCTCTGTGCTGACACCTCAGGGCCTGGGGTCTGCTTTGGATTCTGTGTGTCCCTCTCTCTCTACCCCTCCCCTGCTGGCTCTCTGTCTCTCTGTCTTTCTGTTTCTCTGTCTCTGTCTCTCTCTCTGTCTCTCTCTCTCTCGTTCTCAAAAATAAATAATCATTAAAAAACTCTAAAAAGAAAAAAAGCAAAATGGAGTATGGGTAAAATCCAAATTCTCCAAAACAGACATGGAGACAATAAAACCAATCAAGGCATGAGTTCCCAGAAGGGAAGTAACTAAATCCTTTCACTGCTCAGGTAAATCCTCCCTCATTTGGCAAGTGGGAGGGTTCCTTACAGACCAAGCCACCTGACCAGTGTCCACAAGTACATGTGAAAACCAGATGTAAGGAATGGATTTCTAAGGTAATATAATTTCCCCCAAACTGACAACAGAAGTTATAGAAAAATCTAAGTAGAAAAAAATTTTAAATTTGTCAACTGAGCACTAGACTTAGTTGATGTTACAGAGGAATAAAGACCTAAAGAACAGACCATTCAAGTGCTATTTAAATATCCCACTAGATAGAAAACAAGGAAATTTCCCATATTCTTTTTATAAACAAAGCCAAACATAGATATCAAAACCCAACAAAGATTACACAAAAAGAGAAAACTAGAACCCCACCTCACATGTGATTTATGATGGTAAATTCTAAGTGAAATATTAGTATATGGAATCCAGAAGGACAATTCTCTATTGATAATTGGGGTTTTATACCTAGGATATGGAAAATATGTTAAAATAATCCACCATATTAACTCATGCAATACTTACTATGTGCTAGGTATTATTCTAACTGCTCTCCATACATCAATTTATTTCATTCTCAATGGAAACTTTAGAAGGTAGGCACTATTATCATAATGATTTAAAGAGAACAAAACAGAGACACACAGAGCTTAAGTGACTTCCCCAAGAGAGCAGCAGAGCTGGAATTTGAACATCAGCAAGGTGGTTCAGAGCCTGTGTACTTCTCCACAATGCTGTATTGCATCTTATTAAAGGAATATGGAAAAAAGTCATTTTATCATCTGCGTAGACACATTTGGTAAAATTCAACCTCCATCAAGATTTATTTTTTCCAGTGAACTATTGGGACCTCATCAGAATAAAAACTTCTGCACAGCGAAGGAAACAATCAACAAAACTAAAAGGCAAGCAACAGAATGGGAGAAGAAATTTGCAAACGACATATCAGATAAAGGGTTAGTATTCAAAATCTATAAAGAACTTAGCAAACTCAACACCCAAAAAACAAATAACCCAGTGAAGAAATGGGCAAAAGACATGAATAGACATTTCTCAAAGGAAGACATCCAGATGGCCAACCAACACATGAAAAAATGCTCAACATCACTCATCATCAGGGAAATACAAATCAAAACCACAGTGGGATACCACCTTACACCTGTCAGTATGGCTAACATTAACAACTCAGGCAACAACAGATGTTGGCAAGGATGAAGACAAAGGGAATCTCTTGTAAACTGCTGCTGGGAATGCAAACTAATGCAGCCACTCTGGAAAACAGTATGGAGGTTTCTCAAAAAATTAAAAATAGAACTCCCCTACGATCCAGCAATTGCACTATTAGGTATTTATCCAAGGGATACAGGTATGCTGTTTCGAAGGGGCACATGCACCCCTATGTTTATACCAGAACTATCAACAATAGCCAAAGAATGGAAAGAGCCCAGATGTCCATTGATGGATGAATGGATAAAGAAGATGTGGTACATATATACAGTTGAGTATTACTCAGCAATCAAAAAGAATGAAATCTTGCCACTTGCAACTATGTGGATGGAACTAGAGGGTATTATGCTAAGCAAAATTAGTCAGGGAAAGACAAATATCATATGACTTTACTCATATAAGACTGTAAGACACAAAACAGATGAACACAAGGGAAAGGAAGCAAAAATAATAAACAGGGAGAGGGACAAAACATAAGAGATTCTTAAATATGGAGAACAAACAGGAGGTTACTGGAGGGGTTGTGGGAGGGGGTATGAGCTAAATGGGTAGGGGGAATCAAGGAATCTACTCCTGAAATCATTGTTGCACCTTATGCTAACTAAATTGGATGTAAATTTTAAAAATTAAAATAATTAATTAATTAATTAATTATTTTTTTTTAAAGATTCATTTTTTCCTGGCTAATTTTTTTTATTGTGGCAAATTGTAAATAACATAAAATATACCATTTTAACCATTTTTAAGTGTACAAGCCAATGGCATATGTGCTTTCATGTCTTTGTGCAGCCACTACCACCATCTATTCTCCATAAATTTTACCAAGAAATTTTAAAAGACTCTTAATAATAGGAATAAATGGTAAATCTCTTAACAGGATTAAATATATATATCTCATACATAGAGAACAATAGAAAGATTGCCATTTGAGTCACAAACAAAACAAGTGTGTCTGCTCTTATTTACCATTGCTCTGGAGGCACTGGAAGCAAAAAAAAAAATAGATGAGAAAGTTAAAGATGAAAAATTTGCCAAACAGTTAATGTCATATTTACAGCTGATATCAGGATGTACTTGTGAAATATAAGAAAACTAACTGAAAAACATTCATAAATAATAGAATGCAATAATGTAGCTGGGTATAAAAATGTACACAAATAATCACAATTACAAATCACAAGCAATCAGAAGAAACAGAGGAAAATATATCAATTTACATTAGTCATACATACATGCAGAGTACCTAGGAACAAACATAACAGGAGATGTAATGGGACATTTTCAAATGCCAGTGGAAGTGTGGAAGGAAGTGTGAGAAATGTAAAGACAAACCATATTTCATGACTAGTAGGTTTGTTGTAATAAAAATGTCAACTCTCCCTAAGTAATGTAATCTCATTAAGAATAATAACAAACATTGTATTTGCAACTCATAAGAAGATTCTAAATTTCATTGGAAAAAATAGGGCAAGATTATATATAAAAACTCAGAAAATAGACACAAATAAGAAGGAGCTAACACTACCAGACATTAAATATTATAAAGATAAAACAATTTTAAAAATCAATAGAAATTATAAGTAAACTAACTAGATATGAAAATGTATTTTTTTAATTTTTTAACATTTATTGTTGAGAGAGAGAAGCAGAAAGAGGGAGACAGAGGATTTGAAGCAGGCTCTGCACTGTGAGCACAGAGTCAGCCACTTAATCAACAGAGCCACCCAGGTCCCCCAAAAATGTATTTATTATAAAAGTGATAGTTTATAACCATGGTGAAGACATGGATTATTCTGAATTTTAATTAAGCAACTGGGTTGCCATCTAAAAACTAAAACTTCAGGGGTGCCTGTGTGGCTCAGTCGGTTAAACATCCAACTTCAGCTCAGGTCATGATCTCACAGTTCGTCAGTTTGAGCCCTACATTGGGCTCTCTGTTGTCAGCACAGAGCCTGGAGCCTGCTTCAGATCCTCTGTCTCCCTCTCTCTGCCCCTCCTCCAGCTCACCGATGCTCGCTCGCTCTCTCTCTCTCAAAAATAAACATTAAAAAAATGAAAACAAAAACTAAAAATTTGATCCATACCCAACATTTTATACCAAGGTAAATTCCAACTTGAAAAGATATTTTTGTCTTAAAATTAAATAAAACTGAAAATAAATGGAAGAATGCTTTCATAATCTTGGGGGATGGCCTTAAAGATTAAAAATGCTGAAGCCATAAAGGAAACTACTGAGAAAAATCTGTAACCTAAAGCCAAAAGACAAACATGAACTTAGAAAAATATTTGCAATTCATACCATAAGGTGCTAATTTCCCTAACATGTAAAACGTTCCTATAAATTAAGATCAGACCAAGAACCCAATAGAAAAGTGGGAAAGACTATGAACATACAGTTCAACAGAAAATGCAAATGGTTCTCAAACTCATTTTAAGGGCTCAACTGCGCTCATAATAAAGAAAAATAAAGCAAAATTATGCTGATATACAGTAGTTCTATGATATTGGTGACAATGAAAAGTTTAATAACATGCTCTGTTGGACTGAGAGGAAAAAAGTTCTTTCATATGTTGCTGCTGAGAATATGAATTGGTAAACTTTCCTGGAGGTAAATTGGCAATATTTATCAAAATTACAAATTTACATTTCTCCTGAACCAACAGCATGACTTTTGGCAATTTATCCTACAGACATTTGCATATGCTTATTCATCATGGCGTTGTTTGTGATGACAACAGATTGGAAACACCCAAAATGTTCAAAGAGGCGCTGGTTAAATAAGGCCTATCCATACAAAAAAATGTTTTGACACTTGTCAAAAATGTGGAAGTCTTTCAGGTAATGATCTGGAAAGATAGTCATGATATAATGTTAAATAAGAAAATAATACACTACCATTTGTAAAAAATAAAAAAGAGTAAAAGAATATAAAAGGTATTATTTTTTAACGTTTATTTATTTTTGAGACAGAGAGAGACAGAGCATGAACAGGGGAGGGGCAGAGAGAGGGAGACACAGGATCTGAAGCAGGCTCCAGGCTCCAAGCTGTCAGCACAGAGCTCGTCACGGGGCTTGAACCCACAGACCGTGAGATCATGACCTGAGCCAAAGTCAGATGCTTAACTGACTGAGCCACCCAGGCACTCCTATAAGATATTATTTACTAGCACATATGTATGTTGTAGTTGTTGGTTCACAACCTTGGGAGCTTCTCAGGTATAATGCGAACCTGGCATCCATATACGGAGTGCAAGAAGAGACCGAAGAAAGAGGCAGGCCACTGCAGATTGGTAGGTGGCAGGTTTAATAAACAAGCAAACTTATTTACAGCCTTTTCTTAGGTGCTGCAAGACAAGTAGATTTCCACATGGGCCTGCCAGAATCTTAAGTTTATATAGAGGCCTTTACTGGGTTCATTCAATTACCTTGCCCAAATACCCTCAATACCACATTTCTGTATCAAGGTTGTATCGTTGGAGCAGCTTAGGAGTGGGGAATGCAAGGACAGGGGAGGGTTGGGGAGCCTCCAATTGGCCAGCTCCAGCTCTGGAGTCAACTGGTGGTCACATCTTATTGATGCTCTCCTCCAAGAGTAGTGTATTCCTAAAATAACTCTGGAAGAATACATATAACAGAAGTAAAAGTTATCTGTGGGAGAGGAATTGGGCAACAGGAACCATGGTGAGAGAGGTGAATTAACATAATTTCAGAACTCCAGGGATAAAAGAAATTAAAATAACTTTGAGAAACAGTGGAATGATGCTTTTAAAACTTTTTTGGGGGGGGAGTGATTAGGAACTTATCATTTATGCTTAGCCATACTACAAGTATAAGAATAAAATACATCTTCAGATATGCAAAAATGCAGATAACTTGCCACCTACACATCTGTATGAAAAGCGCCTTACAAAAGTTATTATAAAAAAAAAGTAATGTTATACATGAAAGCTTGAGATAGAAGAAACAATGGCAGTTGACTATGATCTGAAAGAAGCACTATAATTTGATGCTTCTAAAATCCTCTCTCAAGTGTGGTGACATGGATATTTCTATAGAAGGAATCTCCTGTAGTGAATAATATTTACATGAATTTACATAAATCTAATAGTGCAAGTTCTATTTTGTTTGGTTTATATTTTGTAATTAAAGACAAAGTCAAAGACGATTAAAGTTACAAAATGAAATCACATAAACCTCTATTATGTGAAAACAGTAATATAACAAAATCATGTGATATCAGGTGGTGTTAGGCAAATTGCTCATTTTTCAGAGTGGGACATTAACAGAATGTATGTAAAGCTAATAAGTTATGGAATACAATTATTTTTATTATCTAAAATAATACTATTAAATACCAGAGAAACATGTTTAAAAAGGAATTGGTTTAGTGTTTACTTCTGAGGAGAGGAGCTGGGGGAAGGGAAACTTATTTTGCATTTTTAGAACTTTTGTGTGGTTTAATTTTTACCATGCACAGTTAATTTTTTTGGATGACCTAATTACTTCTATATTTATATTTGTGTGTGTGTGTATAATATTTCCAGGTGTACAATATAGTGATTCAACAATTCTATGTAATACTCAGTGCTCATCATGGTAAGTGTACTCTTTAATCCCCATCACCTATCTCACCCATCACTTCACCAACCTCCCCTCTGGAAGTTGCTATTTAAGAGTCTGTTTCTGGGGTGCCTGGGTGGCTCAGTCGGTTAAGCATCCGACTTCGGCTCAGGTCATGATCTCACGGTTCATGGGTTCGAGCCCCGTGTCAGGCTCTGTGCTGACAGCTCAGAGCCTGGAGCCTGTTTCAGATTCTGTGTCTCCTTCTCTCTGTGACCCTCCCCCGTTCATGCTCTGTCTCTCTCTGTCTCAAAAATAAATAAACATTAAAAAAAAAATTTAAGAGTCTGTTTCTTTGTTTATATCTCTTTTGTTTTCTTTGTTCATTTGTTTTGTTTCTTAAATTCCACATATGAGTGAAATGATATGGTATTTGTCTTTCTCTAACTTATTGCTTAATATTATTCTCTATAGTTCCATCCATGTTGTTGCAAATGGCAAGATATCATTCTTTTTTTATAGCTGAATAATATTCCGTTGTATATATATACCACTTCTTTTTTATCCATTCATCTAGCAATGGACATTTGAACTTCTTCCATAATTCAACTATTGTAAATAATGCTACAATATAGTGCTACAATGGACACAGGGGTGCATATATCCTTTTGAATTAGTGTTTTTGTGTTCTTTTGGGTAAATGCCCAGTAGTGTGATTACTGGATCCTAGGACAGTTCTATTTTATTTATTATTATTTTTTTAGAGAGGAAGAAAGAACATGTGTGAGCAGAAAAGGAGGGCAGAGGGAGAGAGAGAGAATCTTAAGCACCTTCTCACTCAGCTCAGAGCCCAATGTGGGGCTTTATCCTATGACCCAGGCATCATAACCTGAGCTGAAATCAAGAGTTGGATTCTCAACCAAGTTGCCCAGGCTCCCCTAGGGTATTTTTATTTTTAACTTTTTGAGGAACACCCATACTGTTTTCCACAGTGGTTGCACCAGTTTGCATTCCCACCAATAGTGCACAAGGGTTCTTTTCTCTCCACATTCTTACCAACACTTGTTTCTTGAGTTTTTGTTTTAAACCATTCTGAAAGGTGTAAAGTGATATCTCAGAGTGGTGTTTATTTGCACTTCCATGATGACAAGTGATGTTGAGCATCTTGTGTCTTTTGGTCATCTCTATGTCTTCTTTGGAGAAATGTCTGTTCATATCTTCTGCCTACTTTTAATTGGATTATTTGGGGTTTTTGTGTTGAGTTGTATCTGTTCTTTATGTTTTGGATACTAACCCTTTATCAGATATGTCATTTGCAAATATCTTCTCCCATTCAGTAGTTTGTCTTCTCATTTTGTTGATTGTTTCCTTCACTGCACAGAAGCTTTTTTATTTTGAAAAAAAAAATGTTGTTAAGGCCGATGTCCCTTTTCATGTGTCAGTTGGCCATCTGGATGTCTTCTTTGGAGAAGTGTCTGTTCATGTCTTTTGCCCATTTCTTCACTGGATTATTTGTTTTTTGGATGTTGAGTTTATAAGTTCTTTATAGATTTTGGATAGTAACCCTTTATCTGATATGTTGTTTGCAAACATCTTCTACCATTCTGTCAGTTGCCTTTTAGTTTTGCTGATTGTTTCCTTCGCTGTGAAGAACCTTTTTATTTTGATGAGGTCCCAATAGTTCACTTTTGCTTTTGTTTCCCTTGCCTCTGGAGATGTGTTGAGGAAGAAGTTGATGCGGCCAAGATCAAAGAGGTTTTTGCCTGCTTTCTCCTTGAGGATTTTGACAGCTTCCTGTCTTACATTTAGGTCTTTCATGCATTTTGAGTTTATTTTTGTGTATGGTGTAAGAAAGTGGTCCAGGTTGATTCTTCTGCATGTCACTGTCCAGTTTTCCCAGCACCACTTACTGAAGAGACTGTCTTTATTCCATTGGATATTCTTTCCTGCTTTGTCAAAGATTAGTTGCCCATACGTTTGTGGGTCCATTTCTGGGTTCTCTATTCTGTTCCATTTATCTGAGTGTCTGTTTTTGTGCCAGTACCATACTGTCTTGATGACTACTGCTTTGTAGTATAGACTCAAGTCCTGGATTCTGATGCCTCCTGCTTTGGTTTTCTTTTTCAAGATTGCTTTGGCTATCCGGGGTCTTTTCTGGTTCCATACAAATTTTAGGATTATTGTGTTCTAGTTCTGTGAAGAATGCTGGTGTTATTTTGATAGGGATTACATTGAATAGGTAGATTTCTTTGGGGACTATTGACACTTTAACAATATATGTTCTTCCTATCCAGGAGCATGGAATCTTTTTCCATTTTTTGTGTGTCTTCTTCTTCAATGTCTTTCATAAGCTTTCTATAGTTTTCAGTGTATAGACTTTTCACCTCTTTGGTTAGATTTATTCATAGGTATTTTATGGTTTTTGGTGAAACTGTAAATGGAATCAATTCCTTGATTTCTCTTTCTGTCGTTTCATTGGTGGTGTATAGGAATGCAACCGATTTCTGTGCATTGATTTTATATCCTGCAACTTTGCTGAATTCATGAATCAGTTATAGAAGCTTTTTGTTGGAATACTTTGGGTATTCCATATACAGTATTATGTCATCTGCAAGGAGTGAAAATTTGACCTCTTTCTGCCCAATTTGGGTGCCTTTTACTTGTTTGAGTTGTCTGATTGCAGAGGCTAAGACTTCCAATACTATGTTGAATAACAGTGGTGAGAGTGGACATCCTTGTCTTCTTCCTGACCCTAGGGGGAAAGCTCTCAGTTTTTCCCCATTGAGGATGATATTAGCACTGGGTCTTTCATATATGGTTTTTATGATCTTAAGGTATGATCCTTCTAGCCCTACTTTCTTGAGGATTTTTATTAAGAAAGGATGCTGTATTTTGTCAAATGCTTTCTCTGCATCTATTGAAAGGATCATATGGTTCTTGTCCTTTCTTTTATTGATGTGATGAATTACGTTAATTGTTTTGTGGATATTGAACCAGCCCTGCATCCCAGGTATAAATCCCACTTGGTCGTGGTGGATAATTTTTTAATGTATTGTTGGATCCAGTTGGCTAAATATATTGTTGGGGATTATTGCATCCATGTTCACCAGGGAAATTGGTCTATAGTTCTCCTTTTTAGTGGAGTCTCTGTCTGGTTTGAGAATCAAGGTAATGCTGGCTTCATAGAAAGAGTTTGGAAGTTTTCCGTCCTTTTCTATTTTTTGGAACACCTTCAAGAGAATAGGTGTTAAGTCTTCCTCAAATGTTTGGTAGAATTCCCCTGGAAAGCCATCTGGCCCTGGACTCTTGTTTTTTGGCAGGCTTTTGATTACTAATTCGATTTCCTTACTGGTTATGGGTCTTTTCAAATTTTCTATTTCTTCCTGTTTCAGTTTTGGTAGTATTTATGTTTCTAGGAATTTGTCCATTTCTTCCAGATTGCCCACTTTATTGGCCTATAATTGCTCATAATGTTCTCTTATTATTGTTTTATTTCTTCTGTGTTGGTTGTGATCTCTCCTCTTTCATTCTTGATTTTACTTTTTTTGGGTCCTTTCCTTTTTCTTTTTGATCAAACTGGCTAGGGGTTTAAAATTTTTGTTAATTTTCTCAGAGAACCAGCTTCTGGTTTCATTGATCTATTCTACTGTTCAGGGTGGGTTTTTTTGGTTTTGATAGCATTAATTTCTGCTCTAATATTTATTATTTCCTGTCTTCTATTGGTTTGGGGTTTTATTTGCTGTTCTTTTTCAAGCTCTTTAAGGCATAAGGTTTGGTTGTGTATCTGAGGTCTTTCTTCCTTCTTTAGGAAGGCCTGGATTGTTCTATACTTTCCTCTTATGACCGCCTTTCCTGCATCCCAGAGGTTTGGGGTTGAGGTATCATTTTCATTGGCTTCCATGAACTTTTTGATTTCCTCTTTAACTTCTTAGTTAGCCTCTTCATTCTTCAGTAGGATGTTCTTTAGTCTCCAAGTATTTGTTACCTTTGTTACCCCTTCTTCATCTCTTGATACAGTCTTTATTTTAAAGTCTAGATTGTCTGATATAAGTATGGCTACTCCAGCTTTCTCTTGTTGACCATTAGCATGATACATGGTTCTCCATTCCCTTACTTTCAATCGGAAGGTGTCTTTAGGTCTAAAGTGGGTCTCTTCTAAACAGCATATAGGTGGATCTTGTTTTCTCATCCATTCTGCTACCCTATGTCTTTTGATTGGAGCATTTAGTCCATTAATGTTTAGAGTGAGTACTGAAAGATATGAATTTATTGCCATTATGTTGCTTATAGAGTTGCAGTTTCTGGTGGTGTCCTCTGGTCCTTTCTAATCTTTTGTTGCTTTTGATCCTTATTTATTTGTTTGTTTGTTTTTTCACCTTTTCTCACCTCAGAGATTCCCCTTTAAAATTTCTTGCAGGTCTGGTTTAGTGGCCACATACTCCTTTAATTTTTGTTTGTCTGGGAAACTTTTGATCTCTCCTTCAATTTTGAATGACAGACAGCCTTGCTGGATAAAGAATTCTTGGCTGCATACTTTTCTGATTCAGCACATTGAATATATCCTGCCATTCCTTTCTGGCCTGCCAAGTTTCTGGGGATAGGTCTGCTGCAAACCTGATCTGTCTTCCCTTGTAAGTTAGGGACTTTTTTTCCCTTGCTGCTTTCATGATTCTTTCCTTGCCTGAATATTTTGTGAATTTGACTATGATGTGCCTTGTTGATGGTCGGGTTTTGTTGAATCTAATGGGGGTCCTCTGTGCTTCCTGGATTTTGATGTCTGTGTCTTTCCCCAGGTTAGGAAAGTTTTCCACTATGATTTGCTCATGCAACCCTTCGACCCCTATTTCTCTCTCTTCCTCTTCTGGGACCCCTATGATTCTGACGTTGTTCCTTTTTAATGAGTCACTGATTTCTCTAATTCTTAAATTGTGCTCTTTTGCCTTCATCTCCCTCTTTTTTTCTGCTTCATTATTCTCCATAAGTTTTTTCTCTATATCACTGATTCTCTGTTCTGCCTCATGCATCCTTGCTGCTGTGGTATCCATTCAAGATTGCAGCTCAGTTATAGCATTTTTTATTTCATCCTGACTAGCTTTTACTTCTTTTATCTCTGCAGAAAGGGATTCTAATCTTTTTTTGACTCCAGCTTGTATTCTTATTATCGTGATTCTAAATTCTGGTTCAGACATCCTGCTTGCATCTGTGTTGGCTAAGTCCCCGGATGCTGTTTCTTAGCACTCTTTCTTTTGGGGTGAATTCGTTAGTTTTGTCATTTTGAAGGGAGAAAAAGAATTAGTGAGGTTAAAAAAATAAAATTACAAAAATTTTAAAAGTTAAAAAGCAAACACACACACACAAAAATCGAATAAATGATGCTACATACTAGGTGTGTTTTGGTCTGGGTGTTGAAAGAGGCTTGACAGATTAGAGAAAAAAGGGGAAAAAAGAAAAAAGGAAATCATTTGAAAATTTTAAAAAGTGAATACACTGAAGTAGACTAAAATGAAACGATGGAACTAAAATAGAATTTGAAAAAAAAATTACACAAAAGTATAAAATATAGTAGAAAAAAAAATATTTTTAATAAAAATTGAAAATAAAAATGAATTTTTTCTCTTTCTGTATTCAAGAAAAAGAAAAGAAATGAAAAAGAGAAAAAAGAAAAAAGAAAAAGAAAACAAATTGAATAGATGGATCGGCGAACAGACTGAAATACTGCTGAAATTACTTCGTTTTCCCCTAGAAGTCAAACTATGAAGCTCTTTATAGTCCATAAACTAAGCAGGCGGAGAGACTTGTGTTCCTGAAGAGTGAGGTTGGCCCAGTTGGGCGGGGCTTAGTGTAACAGCTCCATTCTCTACTAGATGGTGCTGCTTAGCTTACTGGGGTGGATTGTTGTGGCGCTTGTAGGTGCCTATGAACATACGCAGGAGCGGTGAAAATGGTGTCATCCAGCTACCCAGTCTCTAATATCGGAACTCTGTTCTCCTGGATCAGCAATCATGCACCCGTCCTTTGTCTTCAGCTTCCGTCCACTCCCCGATTTACACAGTCCGTGACCAAGCCCCAGGCAGCACCTCCCTTCTGAGTCTTGTCTCAGATGCAGCTGTTTTTCCAGACCCCTTACTTCTGAGGGACTGTGGTTTTGACTGGTTCTGCCCCTCTGCAAGAGGGTCTCACTGAGCAATGGCCATGTGCCAGCCATACCCAGGAACGTTTGCAGGACCATGCTGCTGCTGATGCCCTGAGACTGTGACCACATGCCAGCCCGCCCCAGAAAAAGTTTGTGAGATAGTGTAGCAGCAGCATTTCAGGGATTATGGAAAATCACAGCACACATCTGGCACCAGGCTTCACCCTTAACAATGTTGTTCCAGCACCAGTGAATGTGGTCTGTCTTCCGGGTCCTCTGGGGCCTTGCCTTTGTGGAACCCACACAGCCTCTACCAGGTGTCCTCCCAGAAGGGGAACCACTTCCCCCCGTGTGGCCTAATGATCCCGGACTCCACTCTTCTCCTGGGGATTCACCCTTCCCACCAGAGCTCCTCCAGGTAATGCGTTGTGGAGTTTTGGACTCTGTGTTCTCCCTGTTTATAGTCTTAATGGAATTTAAACCCTTTCCTTTCTCCTTTTTCCCTTTTTAGTTCAGTCCCTGTGGCTGTTTCCACTTTCTCTCCAGCTTGTTTTTTTTGGGGGGGTGCTTTTCCTGTCTTCTCCCCTGTCCCCATCTCTGTCCTCTCTCTTCACACAAAAGCGGCCCCCTGCGCTCGGCGGCTTCTCTGTCTCCCATTTCACCTCTCTGGGAGGTGTACCTGCTGAGTTCTGTGGTTCAGGTTGTGCAGATTGTTGTATTAATCCTCAGATCAGTTTTCTAGGTGTACAGGATGGTGTTGGTCTGGCTGTATTTCATGGGTGGGAGACACACAAAAAACTTCCATACTGTTCCACCATCTTTGCTCCTCCCCTTTCCTCTGATTTTAATTGTATCCACTGATTTTTTTTTAATTCCAGGTTTTAAGTCCCACTGGTTATAAGAACTCATGAAATTCGGCCCCTCAGATTTTCAAAGCCAAATGTTATAGGGATTTGCTTTCCCCATGTGGACTGTCTGGTGTAGGGGTCTCTTTCTCTTGCCTCTCTATGCCTGTGATGTCCCTCCCTCCCACAGACAGTCCAGAGATTCTGTTTAGTTCTAGACCATGTCTCTGCCCTTCCTATCTTCTTTGGTGTGGCTTCTTCTCTACATTTAGTTGTGGAGTTTATTATGCCAGGCTTCACATCATTTTCTGGGTTATTGACACTGAAGTGAGTGTTAACTAGTTGTGTCTGTGGAATGAAGTGAGCTTACGGCCCTCCTATTCCACCATCTTCCCCAGAAGTCTCCATGCACAGTAAACTTTTAAAATAACATACAAAAGATAAAAAGGGAGTGGGGATAGGGAGTAACTTGCTCAAAATCACACACATATTAAATGATGGAGCTACTTTCTAGCCCAGATTCATCTAAGTGCAAAGTCTGGTTCACACTTGAGGCTGCACCAGAATTCTCTGGAAGGCTTTTGGGGCCCCACTCCTAGATCCCTAGAGTTTCTGAGTAATAGATCCAGTGTGAGACCCAATAATTTACTTCTCTAATCAGGTGACAGTGGTACTGTTGCTCCAGGAGTTGCTTCCCAGGTGATGGTGGTACTGTTGCTCCAGGAGTCACACTGAGAACCACACACCTCATCACAACCCCCATTTTTGAGGTTAACAATTTGGAAAAAGAATTATTTTTACTAAATCATGAGTTTTGACCACAGTGCTTTGTCTATTGTTTTTTTTGGCCAGAAAGGAATGTGAATTTGGTTTTTCCACTTGTGCCTCCACTGATACCAGAAAACAGATCCTTTGAATCAACCTGTTATTTAAGTGATTTTCCAACCAGGAAAGCAGTCTCCATCTCCAACTGTCTTTAGTTTCTATATTACCACTTATGAGACCCATGTAACATTCAGGCTCAGCAGTCAGACCTGACCCAACAGACTGAGAGAGAAAAAAAGGAATTTTTTTCAGGATTAGTATGTTTACACAAATTCAGTGGCTGGCAAGTAGTGGTTACCATGTCATTATGGAAATCTCTGGACAATCTAAACAGCACATTGAATTGTTCAGAGGAAGCCTGTGTCTATGGAGTTGAGTTGACAACTTAATTTAAATGATATAAAACCTCAGTATTATCGTCTTAGCCCTGCACAAACCAGATGATAGAAAACATCACAATCTTGTAAATATGGTACCCATCTTAGCTCTTATCCTTTCTGTTATGTCTCCTCATTTCTCTTTAAATAATGAACCATTTAGTCACTGACTTTTTGTTATGTATCTCGTCACCCTCCTATGGAAAATATTACCCTTCACAGTAGCTCACATCAGAAAAATAAATGTTTTTGTCCACTGTAAAACATGCTCTAAATTACTGAATTTAGGGGACTTCCATCTATAAGAAGGGCATGTAAAATGTCATTGGCAGTTTAGTAAAGATCAGTTTAGCACATTTATTCTGATTAGCACCAAGGGCTTCACAAATGTTCAGACATGGAATGCCAGTAAATCGATTACTCTATGGGAGCAAATCACTTGAGAAGATGCATTAACTTCCTTGAACCACTAGACTACCAATTAGTAACAGATTGCCTCTTTTTGCTTACGGGTGACCCACTACAGATAATGCCACCCTGAGATGTTTAATACATTTCTAGGACAGGATACAATAATCATCATCATTGTTATTTATTAGATTTATAAAAGTGCCCCTTTCCTAGCCCTCCCCATCAGGAAGCCAGTACAAAAGTGAAAGCATTTTCAAATAAATAAATTGGAATTACCAAAAGTAACTGGTAGATATTTTTTATTCTATTGGTTAAGGTAATGCTAGCTACTGTTAACAAGTGTGAGTATAATGGCTCAGATGCTACAGAAACTGTCGCTCCGAACATATGTTTTAAAAGAGCTGTTCCTAATCAACAGGTTAGTGTCTTCAGTGAAGGTTAATTTTATGTCAGCTTGACTGGGCTATAATTCCCAGATATTTGGTCAAACTCTACTGTGATTCTTGCTGTGAAAGTATTTCTTAGATGAGATTAACATTTAAATTAGTAGACCTTGAGTAAAGCAGATTTACCCTCCATAATGTGAGCCTCATCAAAGTAGTTTAAGGCCTTCAGAGAAAAAAAACTGATGTCCCCAAGGAATAGGGAATTCTGCCAACAGACTGCCTTTGGATTTGAACTACAACATCAACTCTTCCCTGGGTCTCCAGCCTGCCTACCTACCCTACAGATTTTGGACTTGATAGCTTCTACCACTGTGTGAGCAAATTCCTTAAAATCAACCTTTCTTTCTCCCTGAATAATACATCTACAAGGTATGGTTCAGGCACTAAGACTCCTTCTATCCTATGGCTCTGTCATCCCCAGTATATTACTCTCAATGTTTCTGTGGTTCTTCTGTCATCCCCAGTATATTACTCTCAATGTTTCTGTGGTTCTTCTATCTATCATGCTTGGGGAAGCATGCTTGGAGAAAGATTATGGAGAAGTGTATATGGGAATTATTTATAGCCTGTTCTACTCACATTCCATTGACTAGAGGTTAGTCACATGACTACTTCTACCTGCAAAGGAGGCTAGAAAATGTAATGTTATCTAAAGATAGTCAGGTCTAGTGAGTTCCAAAAATATCATGATTTAGACAACAAGTCTTCACTCTCAGAAGTAGATCAGCTGGCTCATTTGATTAGGCGACTGACTTTGGCTCCAGTCATGATCTCACAGTTCATGAGTTTGAGCCCCGCATTGGGCTCCATGCTGACAGCTCAGAGCCTGGAGCCTGCTTCAGATTCTGTCTCCCTCTCTCTCTGCCCCTCCCCTGCTCATGTTCTGTCTCTCTGTCTCTCTCTCTCAAAAATAAATAAACATTTAAAATATTTTTTTAAATCTTTATCCCCAAAGCCCTCTAAGTCTTGGCATTGCAATTTCATCGGTGTTCTGTTTGATATATTGTCTTTTTTTTACTACTGATTTCCTACCCCTGCCCCACCCAATGCCCACCGTATCTGCCTCCTGCCACCCTTCTCTGTAGATCTGCACATGACTTCGTATTTGTATCACTTCCTCTGACAGAGCCAGGGAGTCAGGAGAAAGGGATGGTGAAAAGGGCCAATGATGCCTGCTGAAATGTGTGTCACCAAGTGGAGATGAACTTGGACACCTTTTCACCTTCAGACAATCCCCCTCAATTGTATTTTCTACATTCCCCAGTCCCTATTGAAACATTTTTCTTAACTATGGGGGAATAAACAAACAAACAAAAAGAACTCTGTACTGGGCATCCAGGTGGTTTAGTCAGTTAAGTATCTGACTCGATTTCAGCTGGGGTAATGATTTCACAATTTAGTGAGATCAAGCCCTACATCCAGCTCTGCACTGACAGTGTGGATCTTGCTTGAGATTCTCTCTCTCTCTCCCTCTCTCTCTCTCTCAAAAATAAATAAACATCAAAAATTAAAAATGAAAAAAAGATACTCTGTACATGATAAGTCATATACAGTCAAGACATGAAGAGTTTGTATGCTTCTGTGCTTATGTTGTCAAAGAATGGTGATGATAATGACAGTTACCACCTTTTGAGAGCTTACCATTGGGCAAGCAGTGATGAATTGCACAAACCCAACATACACTCTCTTAGGATCATTAAAAAATGTATACTTGCTGATTGAGGACAGAAGGATAGTCTCTAAGGCAGAGAACAGAACTGGACTACATCAAAACTGAAATCATGACTGTGGCCCAATGGATGTCATAAATATTTCCTTGTAGACCTTCCAGTGGTTCACGACTGTGTGCCAAAGATATCCCGGGGTACCACAGTACATTTACACCCGTGCCATGGCGTATTTAAAATCTTCAGGGGAATCTCTGTGACATCTGTTGGACTCCATGTGAATTACTAGCTTCAGCTAGTTCAGTTTCATCATTAGATTGCTACATTCCTTTTGATGACATCATATTTTGTTGCTATGAGAAAAAGCAAGTACTGCCTAAAAATCAATGTAAAATAAGAAATGAGGGTTATAGTGTCCAATGTGACTCCTAGGTCGAGATGCTATTCAGTGCCCAACAGGTGCTAAGTTGTTAGAATATAAATTCTTATTAGATTATTTAGACCTAACTACTTAATAAATGGAACTGTTAGGTATTTGTTTTGGCCTATGTGCCCCATGAATAAATTACTGAGACTCTAAAGATGGTGTGAACTGAGAAAGTTAGGAAACTTCTGTGGACATCACTATTTCTGAGGAAAGGCAATAAAGTGTGGGCTTCGTGGCTTGAGCTTCCTCCCCCTTCTCCTTCTGATAATTGCCTTAGCCCAGAAGCAGCAGCCCTTTGGACCCAACATACATATGCTCAGAAACTAAAGCAGTGGCCTCTTTTATGCACACTATTCTTTCCTAACATCCACTTATATCATAAGGATTTGCAAAGACTATCTGAGCTGATGTATACTTGCTACAAATAAATGCAAATAATAAAAGTAATGAACCTCTCAGAAGTCTCAAGAATCACATGTCTGATCAAAACTTCTTCAGTGCCTTTCTATCACCTTTCCAACAGCATTCAAGCAGTGGTACACTTGGTGACTTTGTTAAGTGGCCTTTATTCCTTTTCCCCCCAGAGTTATGTTCAATGCCTGAGAGGACTAGGGCTCACAGTTTCAGATTCTTTAAGTTTCCATAATTGTACTGCATTGGACTGAATGGCCAAGTGTTTGAACCAATATTTGGGGGACGCTTAAAATCAGTCAACATTGAGAGAACTTTTGGAACACAAGAATTAAGCCTTAAATGTTTCAAATAAAATGTAATTAGTATGCCAGTATAAGAAGTCACAGTCAAATATTAAATGTCTAAAATTTGGGGGAAGAAATTATTTCTTAAACTTTTCAGTTAGTGAATTGCTCCTTCAGTCACTATTCTGCACATGTGTGAGATGTAGTAGATACTTGGTCCAAGAATCAGCTTTTTTCATGTACATCCCAGGTGATGCTGATTCAAGATGTCACAGATTTGACATTTGGCAAACACTAACCTAAAGGCAGAAACAGACCTCTAAATAGGATGATGAGTTAGAACCAGAGATACCCCACAGGGCATACCCAAATACTAGTGCAGCAAGTGGGCAGACCTCTACCCACTTGTGCCGTACACCAGATAGATGAGGATGCCGACCAATAGGCTTAGAAGAGAAAAAAAACAAGCAGTCACAGTCCAAGCATTATTCTTTTACTCACGTCTTCACTCCAGACTGTGTGATGTGTCACTCCATGGTGTCATCAGCCCTGGACTATAATCCAAGAAATGTGGGTTTTTATCCAAGTTCTGTCAATGCAGTGCTCTGGGGTGTTGTGGAGGCCACTAGTCCAGGAATCAGCTGCTCTTTTTATAAAGAAATGGGCAAGATTGTGATCTCCAAGTTCTCCTAGGACAATGAGAAGCCTATGAATTTCAAATTCAAAAGACCTGAATTCAAATTCTAGCTCAGCACTTTACTGATACTACAACCTTGTACAAATTACTACATTTCTTTGAAGTCCAGTTTTCTGGGGAAGATATAATTTCTCTGAGGAAAACAGTAACTATTTTACTACAAGGTATGTGTTCAATTTTCAAATTTTCTCCCTCAGATTCAATATTCTGAAAAACTGTATCACTTATTTATAGAACAATAATTTGTACTAATTGTGATAGTATGTTGTTACCAGTACTTTAAATTATTACTTTGCTATTGAACTTTTCATTGTACATATCTCATCTCCCCCTAGACTAGATTTATTGAGAGTAGGATTTAACAAGGCATTTTTTACTTCATTTAGGGTAACCAGCCATCTCAGTTTTCCTGGGACAAAGGAACGTCCCAGAAATAGGACTTTCAGTGCTAAAACCAGGAAAGTCCCAGGTAAAGTGATGATTTGTTAATCCTACTTTACATCCACCTTCATGTTTAGTTAAATATCTAGTAAATATAGTGAATAAATGAATTTCTGCCCCACCTCAACTTTCATCACTGCTGTCATTTGAGTTTATCATTATTTAAATAAGACAACAAAGCAGAGAGAAGTGTAACTAATCACACAAATAATCAAGTTATAGTTATTTTCTATTAAAGAAAGTTTCAGTTTTTGTTCATAATATATTTGTTTTATGTTGCTAATGGAGTAATCTTTGTGACAAAAGATTAATACAAAGTGGTATTCTCAATAATAAGCCCTAATGGTGGTTTGCTCCTAAAGTTCAGGGGTTACATTAATTGCTTGCAAAATGTATAAAACATACTCTAAAAACAAAGCCCCAAAGCAATATAAGATTTTATTTTTAAAAAAAAGTTTGAATTATTGTGACTTTTTGCATTAAATAGACTTCTGAGTACCTTCTCTCTTAAGTACTTTATTTTTCCTCTAAGAATGCAATTGTTAAAATGTTAAAACTGGTTAGGCAATCTGGGATTCCTCTGGGATTTTGATGCCAAAGCTTCTACTGACATTTTGAGGAGTTAATGGTTATAATTACTTTGCCTGTAGCAATATCACT